>NW_023425439.1:42500-347116 GCF_014108245.1 Pipistrellus kuhlii | reverse complement strand
GCCACTCAAAATATGAATATAAATATTAGTGGCCTGGTGCATGAATTCGTGCATGGTTGAGGTCTGGCCAGCCTGGCCAGGGGGGAGGGGACATGGGCAGTTGGCTGGCCTGCCTGCTGGTCAAACTCCTGGTGGAGGGGGCAATTTGCATATTAGCTTTTTATTACATAGGATATATGCTGAGTTCAGTGTATATTTCAGTTATGGCAGGCACTGAAACCTCACTGTCCAAAATTGGGGGGTGAGGGGGATAAAGAGGAGCAGGTAAAATATAATAAAGTGATTCAAACAGTCCGAACCTCCAATATTAACTATTAAGAATAGTTTGTGATCAGATACTTAGAGATTCTTTTCATCAAACACAACATGCATTTAAATATATTAAGGTTTATTTTTGCATCAGGACTCTACCCCTCCTCTTTTTAAACTGTTGTTCTCAACAAGGAACACATTCCACAGTATGCCGCATTGAGCAGCATAAATATGGGTAATCTTGCGTCAACATCAGAGAGAACAAGGAGAGAGCATATGTTCCAATCAAAGGGGGAGCAATCTACAGAAGCGGTGGCAGTCAGAAATGGGACACCTCAGAATGGAGGTGAGTCAAGAAGAATAAGGACCACTCGCATGTTGCATGTTAGCTCAGCCAGCAGGTCAGAAGCAAGGGCCAGGGCCTTTGTCCCTCACACACCTGTTCAGAGGCGGCACTGCTGGTGAAGACCAGCACAGCCGGGCAGAACACACAGACCAAAGGGCCGGTGCCCTCAGAGCAGCACCTGTGAGTCCGGGTTGTCAGCACGCCTGCCCCAGCCTGCCCACGGGCTGCCCTGAGAGAGGAGACCTGGGGGCCTGGCCGCCTCCTGCCTCTGACCAGGACAGCGTGTAGCCTGCCATAGACGGATCCTAAAACAGATCCCAGCCAGAGGAGAGGCCGCACAGACTCACCGAGGGCAGGAGCTGGTGAGGGAAGCCCCCCCTTCAATATTCCCTCCCCGCCCCTGCCCAGCTGCTGATGTGAAAGCACAGATGAGAGATATCAGTAAATTGGAAAGAACCTGCTCACAAAGCCCCAAGCAGACTACTTCCCTAGTGCAGTTCTCGGAACCGCAGTAACAGGGCTTAGAAGTCCAGGGGAATCAGGTAAGTTGTTAACAGGGCCTCCTGCTGCGCTCAGATGGCCGGGTTTGGGGTGTGAGATCAGTAGCCCAGTGAGGTCGCTGCCAGAGGCTGCTGGAGGTTTTCAGGAGGAGGAATGGGAGCAGATCAGGAGGAAGAATGGGAGCAGGAGTGAGGACCCAGTGCTCCCTGAAACCCCTGGTCCTCCGCCCTCACTAAAGCATCCCCTCTGAGGCCTGGGCCACGTCTGGAGCACTGTCTGTGCTCAGGCCCCTCAGGGTCTTAGGGGTGTCTGCTGCCTGCATTGGGGGCGTGCTCTCTTGTTTGGGGAACAATGATGAACGCACTGAAAAGCGAACAACCTCGCTTCTAACACCTGATTCCTAGGAAGCCACGTGCAGGCTCTGTAGACTCCCCCGGGTTCCTCTCCCTTCCTGCTCAGTGAGGGTCCCGGAGGGAGGAGGGTGGTACGTGCAGGAGGAGGGGTGGTATGAGCAGGGGAAGACATGGCAGCCCGGGCACAGGTGAGGCTGGCTGCAGTCAGGGCAGGTGTGCTCGGTGCGGCAGAGACCGTCAGGGCAACAGCCTGGGCGATGGATTTTGGAACCTGTGAGAAGTCACCTCACTGCTGCCGTCTTCTCCACTGAATGGAAGAGGGTGCCGGGGAGTGAGGTAGTCATGGAGGTTGCAAGAGGGTGACAGTGAGAGGCAGTGGTCTCCTGTGAGAGTTGACTCTGTGGTACAGAAGAGCTGTCATTGCTAGGGACAGGGGAGCAGGAGGAGGATGGCGAGGGCATTGGTTAACTGTCCTGCACATGAGGCGGTGGGGAGATTGCCTTTGTTGGGTCACAGCACCTGGGCATCACTGTTCAGTTCCCTCCGCCCAAAGTTCCCACGCTGTCTACAGGGAAACCTCTAGTCTGTGCGGCTGGAAGACTGGCAGGGACCTCGCCCGCATTTCCTGCGCGTGCGCACAACTGGCCAATCAGTGCACGGCGCCTCCGGGAGCTTCCGGTTCGGGCCAAGGGACTTCCTGTCTTTGTTCCTATGGCTCCTAGGGCGGGACTAGGAAAGAGGCCTTGTGGGGGCTGCTGCACTATAGCCCCTTGGCGTGTGCTGTGACTGATTGTGATGTGGCCGTAGTCCGGTTCTGGTTCAGTCACGTGTCCCCCGGCTCTGAGCAGGGAAGTCACGGAAATGACCTTTTCACTGTGTGTTTGCTCCCGTTCTGTTTCTCTGGCCAGCAGGTGGCAGTGTTGTTCCACGCATCCGAGCTGCTCACCTCCTCCCCCTCCCTTCCTGCTTAGAAAAAATGGTAGGGCACGCTTTCTGCATAAAATGGTGCTTTGTTTCAGAGACTGCGCAGTGCAGCCCTATCCTTTACTGTATCTCTTGCCCTAACCATATATGCCTGAAAGTTTTTTTATGTGAGAAGTCTGAGATTTTGCTGCTTACATGTTATTCTAGGATTTTTATTATTTCACGGGTTATATTTAACCCTTTTGTGCATTTTGTGTGTGGAGTAAGTTGGTTTAGTTTAGTTTTTTTGCCTGGACCTGTCCACTTTTCCCAGCACCATTTACTGAATAGACTGTCTTAGTCCATTGTGTGCTCTTGCCTCTTTGTCAAATATTAATTAACCATAATGCTTTGGCTCGACTTGCGGGTTCTCTGTTCTGTCCCATGATCTATATGCCGTATACATTGCCCCTGGACACAGATAATAGGATGGTGAAGCCCTGGGGAGGGCAGGGCCAGTGGGAGGTGCAAGGGAGGACCTCAGTAATACTCTCAACAATAAAGACGGAATAAAATAGAAGGGACTGATGCAAGCTCTTCAGGTTTTCCATGACTTCCCTTTGTCTAAGAGGAGACAATGTAGATTAATTAAAATAAACCCCAGTTTTCCTTGCTTCAAGCCTTGCCCCCTTAAACTTTTTTCCCTCTGCCCTGTTGTATTTTTTTGTTAGCTCCTATGACCCTAAAATGTAAAAAACAACAAAGTCTACAAAAACATCTCTGAAAGAACTCTGATGCTACATGGGATTGCGCCAAGTATCCAAGCAACAGGCAAGTTCAACCAATTCCCAGCCTTTCAAACCGGTCTTCTTTCCCTGTACATGGTCCTCTCATCCTCTTCCCCTGTACATCCCTTCTGCTTCAGCTCAGAATTACCTGGTCTTACGGAAACAAACATCAGCTGAATGAAGCCATTAGTATCTAGTTGAGTCACTTTTACTAGATTTTTTCTACCTAACTCCTACCACTAATTTGACCCCAATTTTTAAGCAACCAAAGCAAAGACTTCTACAGGTGCAGCTCATGAATTACAGTCACCACTGGGACAATACAAGCATTTCAAGGCACCCGTGTTCCTGATCGTGAGATTCCAGGGTAACTTCTTCCCTTGGTCATCATAGGCCTCATGTTAGACCCCCTGAGTAGTGATCTCTCTATGTAGTGATGTTCTTCCTCATCTGTTCAATGGGGATAATTATATTAACCTAACAGATAAAGTTTCTGTCATAAATGACACCATACGACACACAAAGGACTTATCAGAGTGCCTAATACATAGCACATTCTCAATACATCTCAGCAGCTAAGAACGCAAGCTGTGGAATAATAATTTTAGGACAACTAAAGAATTTCATGCCTTCGTGGCTCAGTGGTTGAACCTCAACCTATGAACCAGAAGGTCATGGTTCAATTCCTGGTCAGGGCACAGGCCAGGTTTTGAGTTCAATTCCCAGTGGAGGGAGTGCACAAGGCAGCCCATCAATGATTCTCATCACTGATGTTTCTGTCTCTCTCTCCCTCCTCCTTGTTCTCTGAAATCAATAAAAAAATATACTTTAATAAAAGAATTCACCTACATTCTTAGATTAAAAACAAAGGATGCCTGTGCCAAAATAATACAACCACACTTGCCATTAGTTAACAAATATATGAAAAAGTTTGATTTGCTATTTTGAAAAGATGATTTGTAGAAAGCTCGAAGAGCCCAAAATAAAAAAGGACTAAAATTTCTATAAAGTTTCATTTTTAAAAATAATGCTGCAGTCTACACACATATATATAGGGACAGTCTAGTCCAGTGGTCAGCAAACTCATTAGTCAACAGAGCTGCAAACTTTGGCTTGCCAGCAGCATGGGGTGCCACAGTTTGCCTACCACTGGTCTAGTCTTTTGAATAAAGGGGCCAAAATACATTTGCTTTAAAATGATGGAAGTTTCTCTTTCACATAATACTTTCATTAACACAAGAGCAGGTATAGTGACTTGACAGTGTTGGGGACCTAAGGTTTGAGTTTATTTTTAGTGTGTGGTGGTCCTGAGGATGGCCCAGTCTATTCAGATTTATCATTTCATTCCTCTCCATTCTCCCTTTCGCGTCTGCGGGACTGAGCACAGAGGACATCTGAGAGACCATGCAGACCACAGGATATCAAACTCTGTCAAAGCAAATTAAACCTTTCCCAGAATGAATTCCAATACAGACAAAAGAGGAGGTTCTGTACTAGGAGCAGAGGCTCTCTCGCCACAACCTTTCCTAGATGCGCCCTCCTCTTCAATGAATAACATAGCTTGACTTACTTTCTCTCTCTCTCTCTCTCTCTCTCTCTCTCTCTCTCTCTCTCTCTCTCTCTCTTTCTCTTTCTCTCTCTTTCCTCATCATCATCATCATCATCACTTGACGATATTTTTCCTATTGATTTTTTAAAAATATATTTTATATTGATTTTTTACAGAGAAGAGGAGAGAGGGATAGAGAGTTAGAAACATCAATGAGAGAGAATCATCGATTAGCTGCCTCTTGCTCACCCCCTACTGGGGATGTGCCCACAACCACGGTACATGCCCTTGACCGGAATTGAACCTGGGACCTTTCAGTCCGAAGACCGACGTTCTATCCATTGAGCCAAACTGGTTTCGGCTGATTTTTTTTTTTTTTTTTTTTTTTAGGATAGAGAGCGATAAGAGACACACATTGCCTGGTTGCTTTGCACACGCACTCCTGTGGGGGGCAAGGGATTGAGCCTACGGCCCAGGTACATGCCCTTGACTGGAATCAAACCTGAGGCTTCCTGTCATGTTCCTAGACAGGGTGACGTGGAGAAGTTGAGTGACAAATGTTCCAGTGGTCTCCTACCGAGGCAGGCTGGGCGTGCAGTATCTCAGGGCTGCTAGACTGTTCCATCCTCTTGCACCTCTGTCAGGTATTATGAAGCCTGAACTCTTGCCCCAGCCAAGAGGAGCACAAAGAACCTGAATTGATTCCTTGGAATTGACAGAGAGCTAATTACAAAAATAGCATGTGATTGAATTTGAAAACTCTGTTCTTTCCACCAACTTTATGGGCATAAGCCTCAGCCAGGTGGCTAGATGTGTATGTGTATATGTGTGTGTCTTTTAGGATGAGAAAGCTATTGTATATTCCTAAAGCATCACTGTCCAAGATGGTAGCCACTTGTGACCATTTTAGTTACAATGAAAGAAAATGTTATTGGTTCCATAGCCAAATTTCAAGCTCTCAGTAGGAAGAAATTGTAGGAGTTATATAATCAAAATGACGAAACTGGAGTGATGTGAGATGATGGATCCTATATAATAAAAACCTAAGGAGGAGGAGGAGGGAGGAGGAGGAGGAGGAGGAGGAGGAGGAGGAGGAGGAGGAGGAAGAGGAGGAGGAGGAGGAGGAGGAGGAGGAGGGGAGGAGGAGGAGGAGGAGGAGGAGGAGAAGGAGAAGGAGAAGGAGAAGGAGGAGAAGGAGAAGGAGAAGGAGAAGGAGAAGGAGAAGAGAAGGAGAGAGAAAGAATCAACCTGAAACCCTTCGGTCAGAAGGCCAGTGCTCTAACCACTGAACTACCGGGTAGGGCTTTGACTTGTTAAGACTGAGGGAACAGCAGGCCTCAAAAGCAAAGAGACTAGGGAAGGGAAATGGGAAGGCTGTAGAGCCGGACTGGGAGGTCGTTCTTCTGGAGCTTTGGACCAAGGCCCTCCCAGAAGACCTACAGAAAGAAAATCTTAGGGAGGAACTGCATGTCCAATCAAAAGTAGCCACCCTCTCCCTCTCCCATTTCACGTAGAAAAAGAAGGTGAAAAAAGAAGCCTCTTTGGGAAAGAAGTTGTCAGGATAATGAGTTCAGTTATGGGTGCATACTACTCTTTAAAATGAAACTTTGGTAAGAAATGCGGGACACTTTTCAGTTACGGGAGGCCTTCCGAAGCAGCATCAGAAGCGTTAGCAGGACTAGTGGAGCGGAAAGATCTTGACTTCATATACAGTGCCCACTGTCAGGTAACCATGTTCCCATTCTGAATAGCATGTCATTCATTGGGCCCTTTCTAATAGTTCATGGGCAGTGTTTCATTCTTTAAAAATTTTTTTAATTGATTTTTTACAGAAGGGAAAGGAGAGGGATAGATAGTTAGAGACATTGATGGGAGAGAAAAATAAATTCAGCCGGGACCGGTTTGGCTCAATGGATAGAGCGTTGGCTTGGGGACTGAAGGGACCCAGGTTCGATTCCGGTCAAGGGCATGTACCTTGGTTGCGGGCGCATCCCCGGTGGGGGGGGGTGCAAGAGGCAGCTGATCGATGACTCTCTCTCATCGATGTTTCTAACTCTCTATCTCTCTCCCTTCCTCTCTGTACAAAATCAATAAAATATATTTTTAAAAAAAGAAAAGAAAAATAAATTCAGCGGCCTCTGGGGATGTGCCCGCAACCAAGGTACATGTCCTTGACCAGAATTGAACGTGGGACCTTTCAGTCTGCAGGCCAATGCTCTATCCACCGAGCCAAACCAGTTAGGGCCAGTGTTTTCTTCTTTATGCACCCTGACACTCATTGCATGACCCAAACCAACCCTCCAGTGCGGCCGGCTATGGTGACTGTGGTTTTTAAACACTGGACCAGAGTACCTTAGGTGCATTGCAGAACTGAAGTTCTACCAAGTTGAATACACTCCAGGGCAGGATCCTTCTGGAAAGATTCCCAACCTGTTGACAGCTGATGAAAACAGGGAGCAACAATGAGAGATGTATCCTCTCCACCAAGGCCATTCTTATCCACTTAAGTTTCACTTGAACTTCTATACCAGAAGGAAACAGGGCTGAAACTGGAAAGACCTGGGTTCTGTCCTGAGTGTGCCACAACAACCTATAAATGGCTTTCACTTAGTCCACTGACCTGGCCTGCATCAGAAAATCAGATGTTAAGAAATGCTAATGACGTAGAGAAAGGCTGAAAGGGGCCTAAAGAAAAAACAAACATTAAAACCATGTTGAAAACTGTATATTATACTCAAGGACTAGAAAAAGATGAAATACACACGCACACAAACACACACTTAAGAGGCCTGGTGCATGAAATTGGTGCACCGGGGCGGATGGGGGTGTTTCTCAGTCCAGCCTGTGTGTGTGTGTCTATGTGTGTGTGTGTGTGTGTGTACACACAAAGAAAAAGGACCAGGAAAGTAAAATTGGAAAGCATGTCCCAGTATTCCCTGAGCAGGTCTGAGTGCTGGTTTCTGCTCTGGGTGCTGAGGGCAGAGGCAGCTGCCTGCTCTGCCGCCCCCGCTCTCACCACAGACACCCCTGCTCTCACACATGGAGGTTGCTGCTTCTGGTCCACAGGGCACTGCACTTTCTGCCTCAGACTCACACACACTCTCAGCATCTGCAGTGTGCCTTGCCTCCCTTATTCCTCAGTCACATAACTAACAGAGCGACTTTCCAAAAGGCACAACTGATTTTAAAAGGTGGAAGTGGAAGTCCTGATGCAAAAAAGAACCTTAGTATATTTTATGTGCACCTTGTGTTTATTGCAGAATCTCTAACTGATCACAAAGCACTCTTAATGGTCAATATTGGAGAGGGGCTGTGATTTGTAAAAGGCGAAAGATTTATGCGATCTGAAGAGAAACCAGAGCATAGGGGGCTGTGATTTGAATGAGTTTATTATACGTTATCTACCCTCCAAATTTTCTACAGTGAGGTTTGAGTGACTGCCATAAGCCTTATGGCATAGGGAAGTATAAAGTCAGAGTCCCATAAAACCAAAATGAGTTGGGAAAGCCAATGAGAAGCAGGAATAAATGTTGCTAAGCAACCTAGGCAGCAGCTTAGAAGAAAGGCAATTTGAAAAGCAAAGTGTTCAGTCTGCAGATTAGAACTTTCACCCCTGATCCCCTGAAGGAGCCTTAGAGGGAGGGAGGCTGCTTAGGCAGCTGCAGCCGCTAAGGCCCACAAAGGCGCTCCTATTATGGAAAAGACGGGCCATTTTTTTCAAGCAGGAAGGGCGGGGGAGCGGCGGGCTGATTTGCAACGAGATGCATTACTGCCGCCTAGTGTCCAGAGAAACGGAAAAGGCCGCTCGCTGCAGGGAAAGTGCTTGTGTGATGGCGCCAAGTACGTGGTCGGAGGCCGCCCGGCTGCTGACGCCCACAGGGATGACACCAGTATCTGTACGAGGACAAGAGCCCTCCCGAAGGCCCCAGCGGGGTCTGCTCCCCGCGTCCACCCAGCAGCTACATCTGCAGGGACTGAAATCCGGGCGACCGGGCAGCTGTGCCCACGGACTGCGGCCGCGCTTCCAGGGGCTGCTTCCGGGCATGCGCAGAGATGGCCAGGGCGGCCCAGCCAGTCTCCCCTGACCCACTGTCCAGGGTTAGGCTGCAACCTGTCAGCTTCCGAAAGGACCTGTGTTGTCAAGATCTTCTCTCCTGACTGCCCAGGCTCCCCAGGCCCCTCCTGTGGCATCCGTACCAATGCCCTCCTCCTCCTCCTCCAGCCCCTCCCCTTAGCCTTGAATGGTCCAGTCCTGGGAAAGTTCTCCACCTGGAACCATTCAGGTGACCTCGGGCTCATGAGCCAGACAGGGTCAACGCAGAGCCCAGACACCCTCAGGGATGTTCTCCGCCTCCCAGCCTGTGTGCTCCCACTGCCCCCCACCCCACCCAACAGTCAAGCCCGGGCTTCCTGGCACCCCGCGCCGGTCCATCTTATCCTTTTGTAGCATTCCCCCCCCTGCACCTGAAAACCCTGTCCCGCTTGTCCAGCCCCCTCCTCTGCTGCCTCCGCTTAGAGCCTTAAGGTGGGTGGACGGTGAGGAGGGCGGTGGCCTCCACCCCGAGCGCCCCAAAAGGCGAGGGCTCTCTGAGCAGAGGCATCAGGGTAGGAGGCTGGTTCCCAGGGCAGGTGCTCGGAAGTGACCGGGGAGGGAAGGCTAGAGGGGGCATCCCGGAGAGGCGCTGGGTTCCCTGATGTCCAGGGCGGGTAGACTACGGGGAGGCGGACACAACATGGGGAGCAGCAGCGAGCCCTCCCGGAGCGAGCTCAGGTTGACCGGGTCAGGCTCCTGGACCTGGAGGTGAGCCGGGGGTGGATTCCAGGCGGAAGGGCACCTGTCACAGGGAGAGGTCTTCCCGGCTCGGGAGGGGACAGCTGGAGAGGATGGCGAGGGGGTTGGTAAGGGTCCTGCCCAGGTGGAGTGGCCGCGGCCGTCGGACCACAGCATCCGGACGGACATCACTGGTCAGGCTCCTGAGCCCGAGATCCTAGCACTGTCCACAAGGAAATCTCCAGCAGCTGCAGCTGCAGGCTGGCAGGCACCTCACTGGGACCTCGTGCGCATGTCCAATACTGGCCAATCAGCGAGCATATCGAGAAATGACCAATCAGTGCGCATGCCCCAAATCAGTCAATTACCGCGCAGGTTCAAAACTGGCCAATCAGAGCGCATGTTTCAGAACAGGTCAATCAATGCGCAATGCCCAGAACTGGCCAATCGGCGCCCATGTTCCGAACTGGCAATATTAGAGCGCATGTCCAGAAATGGCCAATCAGAGCCTATGCCCAGGACAGGCCATTCAGTACGAATGGCCAGATTAGGCCAATCAGTGCGCATGCCCAGAACTGGCCAATCAGAGCGCATAGCCTGGACAGGCGCAGCTTCGTTATAACAGTTTCCTGCTGGGGCGTCAGAACTTCCTGCCAGTGTTGCTATGGTTCCGAGGGCGGGACTATGAAAATGATGTTACTGGGGCCCTTTCTCTGTAAACTCTGAGTGTCCAGCGACTTTGTGTGTGTGTGTGTGTGTGTGTGTGTGTGTTCCGCGACTTTCTGTGATGTTTCGCAGTCCCCTCCTGTGGTGGTTCCCTGGTCCTCCCGTCCAGCCGCAGATCCCCCATTCGCGGAAGTGACTGTTGTCCTGTGATAGAGTTCAGTTTCTCTGGCCAGTAGGTGGCAGTGTGGCTCCGCGCACACCAACTACTCCCTCCTCCCCCGCCCGTCCTGCTCAGAAAAAATGGCTGGGGAAAAGGATAGGACTCATTTCTCTGCCACAAAATGGAGCCTGGCTTCTCAGATTGCCTGGGCCTGGCTGATCTTGAGGCCTCCTTGCTACCTTAGGGGGTGTCTTTGGTGGAAAGATTGTGCCTCCAGGTTCTGCTAATTTTATTTCTCCTTCTCTGAATGGGCTTCAATGGTTTTCCCCAGTTGCTTTGACCCTTCATCAGTATGTTTTTCAGATACATTAGTCACTCAGACCTCACTGTCCAAATTTGGAGGACTGATTAAATAAAATCATCTAAACCACAGTCCTATCACCCATCAATGACCATTAATAATACTTAGTGATGAATTTTCTGAGTGGTTTTTCATACTTTTAGATGTTTTGTAAACAGGACATTCATATTGCATTACTTCAACATTCTTATAAAAATACGTTTGTTATTGATTTTTCTGGAGAGGGAGGGAGAGGGATAGATAGAAAAATCAATGAGAGAGAAACTTCAGAGTCAGCTGTCTCCTGTGTGGCTCCTACTGGCCATCTAGCTTGAAACCAGGCCAAGTGCCCTGCCTGGAATCCCACCTGTGAAGAACTGTGATCTTTTGTTTCATGCGTCAATCCTCAACCAGGAGCGAACCTGGATGTCCTCAGCATCTTTTATCCAACTGAGATTTTTCATGTCAGTTACCTTTTAGAAAAATCACTTGCAAAGATCTGAACACATTAAAACTCATTTCCTCTTCCTAAAAAGTACACACAGTCTAAAAGAGTTAAAATTATATTTAAAGGTTGAGGTAGGAGACAGAAATGACCCCTGACCTGTAATATTCCCTTAGACCAGAGCTATACTTTTCCTATGTTTTTGCTCACGTCTGTATTTCAAGAGCTAAAGAAAAGACTGCCCACTGCAAAAGAAACCATCAACTAAGTGAAAAGACCACCTAAGGCATGGTAAAAAATCTTTGCTAACCACATATGTGACAAGGGATTAATATGAGGGCTGTAGAAAGATCTCACAAAAGTATTAGCAAAAATCCAAGTAACCCAGGTTTAAAAGTCAGCTAAGGACCCGAACAGAGCTATAGGAGAGGCCAACAAGTCCATGAAAAGATGCTCAAGCTCTCTAGCCATTGGGAAAATGCTAATAAAAAACACAATGAAATGTCATTTCATGCCCATTAATGTGTCTGCCACCAAAAAGGCAAGAAGATAAAGACCAGTCCTAGACTTTTGTGCAGTGATCACCTGATAATTGTATATAAATATCGAGTATGTTGTACGCCTGAAACTGATCTATAATAATAATTGCATATGAACTATTTCTCAAAATTTTTTTTAAAGAAAAGGAACAGAAGATTGCTAGCATGGATGTGCAGAACAGTGTAGCCTCGTGCACTGTTGGTGGGAATGTATATTGGTACAGTCACTATAAAAACATTATGTGGGATGAACCAAAAATTATATATAGAAGTACCTTATTATACAGCACTTCTATTTGTGGGAATATATGCAGAAATAAAAACAAAGAAAAAGACAACAAAATCTTGAAAAGGTATGTGCACACGCATGTTCATAGCATTATCTTTTAGAATAGCCAAGATAAGCAAGCAACCTAAGTTTCCACTGATGGATGAGTGGCCAAAATCTGTAACACACATACACACATACACACACTCACAATGGAATATTATTCAGCCATTAAAATGAAGAAATCCTGCCATTTGCAACTATATAAATGAACCTTGAAGGCATTCTGCTAAGGGAAATACTTCAGAGGAGAAGAAATCCTGTATGATTTCACTTATATGTGGGTTCTTAAACAAAGAAAAGCCCTAGAAAAGGAGCTCAGACTTGTGGTTGCCAGAGGCAGAGGTGGGGGAAAGGGAAATTGGAGGTGATCACAAGGTGGAAACTTGCGTTATAAGATAAAAAAGGACCAGGGAAATAATGTACACCAGATTACTGCAGCCAGCACTGCTGTTCAATACATAGCAAGGCTGTTCAGGGAATAAATCCTAAGGATGTTCACCACAGGGAGAACATTCTTTTTTCTATATGTTCTCTATTGCAATATTTTGTGAGCAGAGAAGACGGATGCTAGGTAAACCTACTGTGGCAACCATTTCACAGCGTCTGTAAACCACGCCATCATGCTGTGCTCTGTCAAACTACAGTGCTGTGTGCTAGTTTTTTCTCAGTGAAGCCAAGGGGAAAGCAGTGTTCTCAGTACACATTTTTGGAGGAAATGAGCACCTATGAATTTCTTTCAGGTCCCTTTCTTTGAAAACCCTGGATTGTTTCCTCATGCTGGGACGATACTGTGTGAATGACTTCCGACATGGCTCTCCCCCTTCCATGGAGGACTGGATTGTGAGCAATAACCATGTCAGGCCATGCTGTGGAAGTCCCCCAGGTTCTCTGTCCTCCTCCCAGAGAGTCTTTCATTTGCTCCTGGAGTTGGGGGCAGGGAGGCATCCTGCAGAGCAGTGTGCAGCCTGGAGTGTCTGGCTGACCTTTGGGGCCTCTGTGAAGACCCCTGAGGCCCTGACTGTGTGCCTCAGTTTCCACAGGTGTCCAACGAGGGCGGGGACAGCATCTGCTTCCCGGGGGGTGGAGGTGGCCAGCATCTACTCCCCAACAGGGCATGGCTAGCAGTTGCAGAGATCATTGCACCGCTGCCGAGGCTGTTGCCAGTATGCACTGCGATGCGGGCAGCCGGCACAGCGTGCTCAGGCAAAAGCCCACGTGTGACAGAGGCGCTCTGTGAGGGACACACAGCAGTGACCTCCGCTGGCCACGTCTGCTTCGTGGGCAGAAGACTCAATGTGACCTGGAGGGGAATCGACGAGGAAGACATACATGAGGAACGCACATGGATACCGTCCTCAAAGACTGTCCCACGGAACGTGGAAGGTGTGTGTTTGTGCATGCATGTTTAACCGCCTCGGACTGTTTAGTGTAGATACTGGGAAGCAGAGCTCTGGACTGAAGTGTGAACACGGAACAGGCTCGGTGCGCGCTGTGGAAACACAGATCCACTGGCTTGCCCCCCAATCCCGTGAGGAGTCTTGTGTCTTCACACTCACACCAGCACCTACTGGTGTTGTGAAAATACGCAGCACATTTCCTGTGACAGTTGTATGCACAGAAAGAGACCCCATTCTGTCATACATGGTGCCAATCCTTTTCCTGGTGTCATTGTTGTGTGTGTGGTTTGTTGTTGTTTGCCTTTTGGTTATGCCTGTGGCTGTCAGATGCGCGGATACATGCATTTTATGTGGTCAGATCTACAGGGTCACCTGTTCCCCCTGCGTGGCCTCACTCTTCGGTACAAATCTGACCAGCCCTTCCTAACCTGCCTGTGCTGCTGTTTTCATCCCTATGTCTTCTAATTCCATCCCCGGCCCAACTCCCTACTCAGGGAGGACCCAAAGCAAACGAAGGTTCACATCAGAGGGTCTCTCCTCCCAGGCCCAGTGGGCCTTCTCTCCGGGTGACGGGCCACTGGCACTAGTACCCGCAGGCGCTCCTCTCTAACCTTCTCCCTCCACCGTGGCTCTGGCTTCTCTCACCTAAATGTTCCACCGCCGGTTCCGACTCAGAAGGTCGCCAAGCAGGGACATTATTTAAACTCCACACAGAGGCCGAGTTTACCAAGAAAGAACTGGCCGCCATGGAACAGAACGCGTCTGCAGAACAGATGGCAGGGGCGAGGGTTGGAGGGCTGGGCCAGGGCAGGTGAGAGAGGGCTTGACTCCAAAGAAGGAGGTGCTGACAAGGCTCCCAGGACAGAGGTGGATTCCCCCGACCAGGCTTGTCCCACCATTGGGTTTGGCACACGAGGCCTGCACGAAAGCCACTCGTGTGGGGTCTTCTCCCAACTGGCCTGGCCCACGGGAGGCCCACCGCTCCCTGAGCCTGTCCGGTGGGGGCTGGAGTTTACAAATCCCACAGAGATGAGATGACCCCTCACACCCCCCTCCACTATTTCCCTCGGGGTGTAAAGGAAATTCCTCAGATGGGAGTCACTGGATGTACAGTAGGAAGTTGTAACCCACCCGCCATCCTGCCGACATTCCTTCTGTAATGTGGCTGGTAGATAACCAGCGTGTTTGTGTAAGGACCCTGGGAACTGACTTGAAAACACGCAGAGTGTGGCCTTCAGCCTCCCAGTTCCCAGAGACCTGCTGACCTCCAGCCCAGGGGCCTGCATGGTGAGGACCAGCATGACGCACTCCAGACCACCCTGGACAGGTCTCCAGATGCTTATCGGCGTGTTTCGTGCTGGTCTCCACGTACAGCCCTGCCCTGGTGTCCTTGTTCTGCCTTCCTCTCTCTCCTTGTAAATTCTCTGCCTGCTCTGAGCTGGTCACGGGGGAAGGGCTCTGAGACAAGAGGCTCTTCCCAGGAGGCCCACCCGACATGGACCCTTTTGCTTTCTCACCAGCATCTGTCGCATGAGCTCACATAGCCACGGTCAGACGATGGGACTTTAAGAAATGCGAATGGCCCTGACGAGTTTGGCTCAGTGGATAGAGCGTCAGTCTGTGGACTGAAGGGTCCCGGGTTCGATTCCAGTCAAGGGCATGTACCTTGGTTGCGGGCACATCCCCAGTAGGGGTTGTGCAGGAGGCAGCTGATTGATGTTCCTAATTCTCTATCCCTTTTCCTTCCTTTGTAAATAAAATAAAATAAAATAAAAATCAACGAAATATATATTTTTAAAAAGAAATGCAAATGCGATGGGCAAATGCTGACGAAAAGGGCCAAATGAAAAAATACAACACCAAGTTTAAAACCCTTTGTGTGTGACAAACAAGTTCTAGGGAAAAGTGGCTTATACAGATATGGAGAAACGGACCAGGAAAATAAAATAAAATTGGAAAGCATCTCCCAGTATTCCCTGAGCAGGTCTGAGTGCTGGTTCTGCTCTGGGTGCTTAGGGCAGAGGGCAGCTGCCTGCTTTGCCACCCGTGCTCTCACCACGGATGCCCTCACCACAGACACCCCTGCTCTCACCACGGACCCCCTGTCCTCACCACAGACACCCCTGCTCTCACCACGGACCCCCTGTCCTCACCACAGACACCCCTGCTCTCACCACGGACCCCCTGTCCTCACCACAGACACCCCTGCTCTCACCGCGGACCCCCTGCTCTCACACACAGAGGGTGCTGCTTCTGGTCCACAGGGCACTGCGCCTTCCACCTCAGACTCACACACCCTCAGCATCCGCAGTGCGCCTTGCCGCCCTTATTCCTCAGTCACATAACTAACAGAGCGACTTTCCAAAAGGTACACCGGGGTGTGCCAACGGGAGGGGAAGTCCTGATGCAAAAGGACCCTCACTGCATTTAAAACACACCTGGTGTCTGACGAAGCCCCTCTAAGAAATTGCCCACAAAATACTGTTCATGGTCAGTATTGGAGGATGGGACCCTGGGCTGAATAACTATTATATTTTATCCTTCTCACTCCAGTGTTCCACAGTGAGGTGTGAGTGACGGCCATAACGGAATCATCAATAGTGATAAAAGCGCAATGTGTGAACCAATCAAAGGACCGACAGCAGAACAGCCACCCGGAAGGCCTTCCCTACGACCACACCATGACACACACTGGCCTGCCCAGCCAAGGCGGGTGCGATGCGATTGGCCAGGGAAGCCCTAACCAGTTTGGCTCAGTGGATGGAGCGTCAGACTGAAGGGTCCCAGGCTTGATTCCAGTCAAGGGCATGTACCTTGGTTGTGGGCACATTCCCGGTGTGGAGGGCAGGAAGGCGTGCAGGAGGCAGCTGATTGATGTTTCTCTCTCAGTGATGTTCCTAGCTCTCTATCCCTCTCCATCTCCCTTCCTTTCTGTAAAAAATCAATAAAAATATATTGAAAACAAAGAAGATTGGCTGGGGCCCTGGCATTGCTTCACCATTGCCCTCAGAGGGAGGCCCCGGCCACCAGGCAGCTGTGCTGTGGTGTGCAAGGCTGGCCAGCCATTGCCTTGCAGAGGGAGGCTGAGGCCTGCCAGGGGATCGCACCCCATGCCTGTGGCCCACAGGGGCAGCTCGCAGATAACAAGCCATGGCAGCAGCGGGGGCGGGGCCGGCTGCTGGCAGCCTGGGGAAGGAAGGCCCAGATAGGCCCTGATGGCTGGCCAGGCCTAGGGCCCCTACCCGAGGGCTCCTGGATTGCAGAGGGCCCAGGCCGGACTGAGGGACCTGCCCCCATGCAGGAATCCCGTGCACTGGGCCTGCAGCACATACATAAAGGCCCATAAAACCCACAAGGAGTTGGGGAAAGCCAGTGAGGACCTGCTGCAGAGAAGCAGAAGTAAGTGCTGCTGAACACCCTGGCAGCAGCTGAGAGGAAAAGGCGATCTGGCCGAAACCGGTTTGGTTTTGTGGATAGAGTGTCAGCCGGTGGACTGAAAGGTCCCAGGTTAGATTCCAGTCAAGGGCATGTCATTGGTTGCGGGCACATCCCCAGTTGGGGGGTGTGCAGGTGGCAGCTGGTGGATGTTTCTCTCTCATCGATGTTTCTAACTCTCTAGCCGTCTCCCTTCTTCTCTGTAAAAAATTAATGAAATATATATATTTTTTTAAAAGAGAAGGCGGTCTGGAAGGCAAAGTGCTGAGGTGTGTGGATGAGTTTTCACCTGTGGAGCCCTGAGGCAGCAATGAAGTGCAGGGGGTCTCTAAGGCAGCTGAGGCTGCTGGGACAGGGAAAGTACCTTACAATTCAGAGAGGACTCGGGTCACTTTTTTCAGGCACAAAGGGCGGGGGAGAGGAGGCCCCGTGTGCAGCACGATGCGCCACTGCCCTCTGCTGTCCGGAGAAACTGAAGTTAGCTTTGTAACCACTTATGCCCAGCCAGGTCTAACCGCCCCGCCCTCCCAATATCCCCTCACTGCCCCTGCCCCGCTTCAGGTGTCAAACGCGCAGGTGAGAGATATCAGTAAATTGGAAAGAACCTGCCCACAAAGCCCCAAGCAGACTACTTCCCTAGTGCAGTTCTCGGAACCGCAGTAACAGGGCTTAGAAGTCCAGGGGAATCAGGTAAGTTGCTAACAGGACCTCGTGCTGTGCTCAGATGGCCGGGTTTGGGGCGTGAGAGCAGGAGCCCAGTGAGGTCGCTGCCAGAGGCTGCTGGAGGTTTGGTCTCAGACCAGGATGAGGAATGGGAGCAGATCAGGAGGAAGAATGGGAGCAGGAGTGAGGACCCAGTGCTCCCTGAAACCCCTGGTCCTCCGCCCTCACTAAAGCATCCCCTCTGAGGCCCGGGCCACGTCTGGAGCACTGTCTGTGCTCAGGCCCCTCAGGGTCTTAGGGGTGTCTGCTGCCTGCATTGGGGGCGCGCTCTCTTGTTTGGGGAACAATGATGAACGCACTGAAAAGCAAACAGCCTCGCTTCTAACACCTGATTCCTAGGAAGCCACGTGCAGGCTCTGTAGACTCCCCCGGGTTCCTCTCCCTTCCTGCTCAGTGAGGGTCCCGGAGGGAGGAGGGCGGTACGTGCAGGAGGAGGGGTGGTATGAGCAGGGGAAGACATGGCAGCCGGGGCACAGGTGAGGCTGGCTGCAGTCAGGGCAGGTGTGCTCGGTGCGGCAGAGACCGTCAGGGCAACAGCCTGGGCGATGGATTTTGGAACCTGTGAGAAGTCACCTCACTGCTGCCGTCTTCTCCACTGAATGGAAGAGGGTGCCGGGGAGTGAGGTAGTCATGGAGGTTGCAAGAGGGTGACAGTGAGAGGCAGTGGTCTCCTGTGAGAGTTGACTCTGTGGTACAGAAGAGCTGTCATTGCTAGGGACAGGGGAGCAGGAGGAGGATGGCGAGGGCATTGGTTAACTGTCCTGCACATGAGGCGGTGGGGAGATTGCCTTTGTTGGGTCACAGCACCTGGGCATCACTGTTCAGTTCCCTCCGCCCAAAGTTCCCACGCAGTCTACAGGGAAACCTCGACTGGCAGGGACCTCACCCGCATTTCCTGCGCGTGCGCACAACTGGCCAATCAGTGCGCGGCGCCTCCGGGAGCTTCCGGTTCGGGCCAAGGGACTTCCTGTCTTTGTTCCTATGGCTCCTAGGGCGGGACTAGGAAAGAGGCCTTGTGGGGGCTGCTGCACTATAGCCCCTTGGCGTGTGCTGTGACTGATTGTGATGTGGCCGTAGTCCGGTTCTGGTTCAGTCACGTGTCCCCCGGCTCTGAGCAGGGAAGTCACGGAAATGACCTTTTCACTGTGTGTTTGCTCCCGTTCTGTTTCTCTGGCCAGCAGGTGGCAGTGTTGTTCCATGCATCCGAGCTGCTCACCTCCTCCCCCTCCCTTCCTGCTTAGAAAAAATGGTAGGGCACGCTTTCTGCATTAAATGGTGCTTTGTTTCAGAGACTGCGCAGTGCAGCCCTATCCTTGGGGGGAAGGGGGGGAAAGGTGCTTTTTCTCCTACCCTAGGGATGTTTGGGGGGAAATTTTGCTATTCGAGGTGTCTGATATTACGCTCCCTATGTGTTATGCTAGGATTTTTATGTTATCACGATTTATATTTAAGTCTTTTATATATTTTGAGTTTATTCTTGTGTTTTGTAAATTGGTGGCTTAGTTTCTTTTTCTTTTTTTTCTTTTTTGCCTGGACCCGCCCACTTTCCCCAACACCAAATGCTGAATAGATTGTCTTAGTCCCTTGTATGCGCTTTCCTCTGTTAAATATTAATTAACCATAATGCCTTGGGTCGACCTCTGGGTTCTCTGTTCTGTTCCACGATCTATATGCCATATAATTGCCCATGGACACAGATAATAAGATGGTCAGTTTGGAATGCCAGTAGGAGGGGCAATGGGGAAATAAAGTAATACTCTCAACAATAAAGATTGAGGGAGGGGGGCAAAAAAATCAATAAAATATATTAAAAAAATAAAAAATAAATATAAATAAATAAATAAATAAAATTATTAGATTAAAAAAAACAATAAAGATTGAAATAAGTATCAACTGATGAAAGCTCTTCAGGTTTTCCATGACTTCCCCTTTTCCAGGAGGAGACAATGTAGATTAATTAAAATAAATCCCAGTTTTCCTTGCTTCAAGCTCTGTCCCCTTAAACTTTTATTCTCTTCCTAGTTTTATCTTTTGTTTTTAGTTCCTATAACCCTCAAAATGTAAAAAACAACAAGGCCAGAAAAACTTCTCTTGCTGTAGCCCAGTGGTCAGCCAACTGCAGCTCATGAGCCACATGCGGCTCTTTGGCCCCTTGAGTTTTAGCAAAGGCCAGCTTAGGAGTACCCTAATTAAGTTAATAACAATGTACCTACCTATATAGTTTGTTTAAAAATTTTGGCTCTCAAAAGAAATTTCAATCATTGTACTGTTGATATTTGGCTCTGTTGACTAATGAGTTTGCTGACCACTGATCTAGCCAATTTGGCTCAGTAGATAGTCTGTGGACTGAATAGTCCCTGATTCAATTCTGGTCAAGGGTAATGGTTTTGAGAGTACATGCCCAGGTTGAAGGCTCGATGCCCAGTGTGGGGCGTGCAGGAGGCAGCCAATCAATTATTCCTTCTTGTCATTTATGTTTCTATCTTCCTCTCTCTAGCTCTCTGAAATCAATAAAAATATATTTTTTGAAAAAAAGAATTTCCCTACATTCTTAGATTAAAAACAAAGGATGTCTGTGCCAAAATAATAAAACCACACATGCCATTAGTTAACAAGTATAGGAAAAATTATGACTTGCTCTTTGGAAATGATATTTTGTAGAAGATTCAAGGAGCAAAAAAAAAAAAAAAAAAAAAAAAGGACTGAATTTCTATAGTTTCATTTTTTAGTAATTCTGCAGTCATTGTACTTATAATAGGTACAGAGTAGTCTTTTGAATAAGATGGCAAAAATACATTTACTTTAAAAAGATGGAAGTTTTTCTTTCAGATAATCTTTTCATTACTATAAGAACAGGTATAGCACCCTAACCAGTTTGGCTCAGTGCACAGAGTGTTGACCTGCAGATTGAAGGGTCCCAGGTTCGATTCCTGTCAAGGGCATGTACCTTGGTTGCAGGCATATCCCTAGTGGGCAGTTTGGAATGCCAGTAGGTGGAATGCACACACTAGTGGGGTGTGTGCAGGAGGCAACTGATTGATGTTTCTCTCTCATTGATGTTTCTTCTTTAAAAAAATATATTTTTGCTGATTTTTTTTACAGAGATGAGGGGAGAGGGATTGAGAGTTAGAAACAAAGAAATAGTGACAGAAAACTTCCCCCATCTGGGGAAAGAAATAGACTTACAAGTTCTGGAAGTGCACAGAACCCCAAACAAAAGGAATCCAAAGAGGACCACACCAAGACACATCATAATTAAAATTCCAAGAGCAAAAGACAAAGAGAGAATATTAAAAGCAGCAAGAGAAAAGCAGGTAGTTACCTATAAAGGAGCACCCATACGATTGTCAGCTGATTTCTCAACAGAAACCATGCAGGCCAGCGGGAATGGCAAGAAATATTCAAGGTGATTAATAACAAGAACCTACAGTCAAAATTACTCTACCCTGCAAAGCTATCACTCAGAATCAAAGGCCAGATAAAGAGCTTTACAAATAATAATTAAGAAAAGCTAAAGGAGTTCATCACTGCCAAAGCAGAATTATATGAATTGCTGAAGATGGTTCTTTAGGAAGAGGAAGAAGATAAAGATAAAAATTATGAACAACAAATATGTAACTATCAACAAGTGAATCTAAAATCCAAAGGATTTAAAAAACCTGATGAACAATATTAACTGGTGAATATAATAGAATCAGAGATATGGGAGGGGAGTGGACTGACGATTCTCAGGGAAAAAGGGAGTGGGGGTACGGGAAGAGACTGAACATAAACTGTGCACCTATGGATGAGGACAATGGAGGGTCGGGAAAGGGTAGAGGGTGGGGTGGGAACCTGGTGGAGGATAGCAATGGAGGGGGGAAAAAAGAGGAACATTTGTAATAATATGATCAATAAAGATTTATTTTTAAAAAATATAGGTTTCTGGTTAAAAGAGAGAAAGAGACAGAGAGAGAGAGAGAGAGAGAGAGAGAGAGAGAGAGAGAGAGAGAGAGAGAGAGTTAGAAACATTGACTGGGATGTGCCCGCAACCAAGGTGCATACCCTTGACCAGAATCAAACCTGGGACCCATCAGTCTGCAGACTGATGCTCTATCCACTGAGCCAAACCGGTTAGGGCTCTTTTTAAAAATTATATATATATATTTTTTAATTTCAGAGAAGAAAGGGGAGGGAGAGATAGAAATGTCAATGATGAGAGAGATGCTCCCTATTGGGGACCGAGCCCACAACCTGGCATGTGCCCTTGACCAGAGTTGACCCCAGGACCCTTCAGTCTGCAGGCTGACACTCTATCCACTGAGCCAAACTGTCTAAAGCTCATCGATGTTTCTGACTCTCCCTTTCCCTTCCTCTGAAAAAAAAAAAATCAGTAAAATATATTAGAAAAAATAAGAACATGTATAGTAACTTGGCAGTGTTGGGAACCTTAGCTTTGAATTTATTTTTTATTTTTAAAATATATTTTTATTGATTTCAGAGAGGAAGGGAAAGGGAGGGAGGGAGGGAGGGAGAGAGAGAGAGAGAGAGAGAGAGAGAGAGAGAGAGAGAGAGAGAGAGAGAAACATCAATGATGAGAGAGAATCATTGATCACCTGCCTCCTGCACACCCCCCACTGGGGATTGAGCCCACAAACTCGGCATGTACCCTCGACTGGAATGGAACTTGGGACCCTTCAATCCACAGGCCAATGCTCTATCCCCTAAGCCAAATGAGTTCATTTTTAGTGTGTGGTGGTCCTGAGGATGGCCCAGTCTATTCATATTTATCATTTCATTCCTCTCCATGCTCCCTTTCCTGTCTGTGGACTGAGCACAAAGGAAATCTGAGAGACCATGTAGACCTCAGGATATCAAACTCTGTCAATGCAAATTAACCCTTTCCTGGAATGAATTCCCATACTTGACTCTCCTTAAAACTGTGGAAAAAGCAGGCCCAGAAAAGAGAGGCTTAGAGAGAATCATTAGGGAAGGCTGGTAGAACCCGAACTTGGAGGGAGTTCTCTGGAGCCCCACCCCAAGGCCCTCCAGGAGAACTACAGGAAGAAAATATTAGGGAAGAACTGCATGTCCAGTGAAAGGAAGCTTCTGTGGGAAAGAAGTTGTCAGTATAAATGCATTCAGATTATTTGTGTACATTGGTCTGTAAAATGAAACTTTGGTTAAAAAAATCATATGATTTTCTTCAGTTATGGGAGGCCTGCCAAAGCAGCATTAGCAGGACTTGGGGAGAGACAGACCTTTGCAGTCAGATCAGGCTAGCCCAGTGGTCGGCAAACTCATTAGTCAACAGAGCCAACTATCAATAGTACATCGATTGAAATTCCTTTGGAGAGCCACATTTTTTAAACTTAAACTTCTTCTAACACCACTTCTTCAACATAGACTCACCCAGGCTGTGGTCTTTTGTGGAAGAGCCACACTCAAGGGGCCAAAGATCCGTGTGTGGCTCGACAGCCGCGGTTTGCCGACCATGGGGCTAGCTTCATACACACTGCCCACTGCCAGGTGACCATGTTCCCAATCCCAATAGCATGTCATTCATTGGGCCCATAAATAAGAATTCCCTGTATTCTTTATGCACCCAGACATTCATTACATGACCCAAACCAACCCTCTAAGGTGGCCGACTAGGCTGACTAGTTTTTATTTTTATTTGTTTTAAAAATATATTTTATTGATTTTTTTCATAGAGAGGAAGGGAAAGGGCTAGAGAGCTAGAAACATCCATGAGAGAGAAACACCGACCAGCTGCCTCCTACACAGCCCCTACTGGGGATGTGTCCACAACCAATGTATATGCCCTTGACCAGAATCGAGCCTAGGACTCTTCAGTCTGCAGACCAATGCACTATCCACTGAGCCAAACTGGCTTCGGCAAGGCTGGCTAGTTTTTAAACACTGCACCAAATCACTTAAGGATGCGTTGTAGGACAAAAGTTCTATGAAGTGGCCGAAACTGGTTTGGATCAGTGGATAGAACGTCGGCCTGCGGACTGAAAGATTCCAGGTTCGATTCCTGTCAAGGGCATGTACCTTGGTTGCGGGCACATCCCTGGTGGGGGCTGTGCAGAAGGCACCTGGTGAATGTTTCTCTCTCATCGATGTTTCTAGCTCTCTATCCCTCTCCCTTCCTCTCTGTAAAAAAAATAAAATAAAAGAGAAACCAAGATGGTGGCATAGGGTAGACATGCAAATGCAGCCTACCACAACAAATTTGAATTTAGAACTGGAAAACAGGGGAGGCATTGCCCTGAAGTACTGGACGGCTAGCTGAGAGGAGGCTCTGCCATCTGGGAAGGAGAGAGAAGGCAGGCTGACCCTTAGAAACTGAAGGTACAGAGAACTGTGCACGCGAAAAGGTGCTGGCTTAATCCTGGCACACGGAGAGGAAGGGCCTAGATTGCTGCTGGCATACTCCTGGCACATGAAGAGGCCAGGCCGGGCTGAGTTTGCTACTGGCTTACTCCAGGCATGCGGAGAGGGCGGACAGCTAACGCGTGGCTGGTTTTCTTGTTAGGAAAACAGAACCACCCTATCGCTCTGATAGACGGCCCCAGACAGGGAGAGGACAGACTGTCAGGCAGTGGGCAGAGATCTCTTGGAGATGTGTGAAGCCAGAGGCCATTACTGCGGGGTTTGGGGAGGAGCCAATGGGAAAACAAAGCTTGTCTGCACCACCCCGAGACTCCGTCCCATCCAAGCTGAGCACAGAAGCTCTCCCAGAGGCTGGCTTTCTCTAAGGAGGGACTGGCCAGAATCCAAAGCTTGTCTGCGCCTTTACCAAAGAGGTGTGTGAGCCTGTACCAAGCTGGTGAGACTCACCGTGAACAGGACTTTTCTAAGGTGAGACTGATAGGGAACCAAAGATTGCCTGCGCCACCCCAAGACTCCGCCCCATCCAAGCGGAGTACAGAAGCCCTCCTAGCTGAGACACTGCTGATCCTAACAGCCAATTGGCTTGGAAATCAACGTTTCCCAGTGATAAGCAAGGCTTAACAACAAGACTGCACACACAGCTCACAAAGGGCTACACCAAGACTGTCTGCCACAGGTAACTGGGAAGGCTGTGCTACTGGGCTCTACCAGAACACCTAGCACACACAGCTATTCCATCAAATCAGGGAAACAACTAAAATGCAGACAAGAGGCAGGACACAAAGGAAGAAGATGGAGGAAAAAAAAAAAGAATGGACATGAGTTCAAAACCACTGTTATAAGGCTTTTCAATAATATCCTAAAAAAGGCCGATAAAATAAATGAGACCTATGAGGATATGAAAAGGGAGCAACTAGAAATAATAAGGGATCAACTAGAAATAAAAAGGGATTAACTAGAAATAAAGAAAACATTGTCTAAAATAAAAAATATTACACAGAGTCCTAAAAACAGACTGGAAGATCACAAGAATCAATACAAAGATTTAGAACACGAAGAGCCATAGGACACTCCTCTACAAAAGCAAGAAAATAAGAGAATCCAGAAAGTTGAAGATAGTGTAAGAGACCTCTGGGACAATTTCAAGCGAACCAACATCAGAATTATGGGGATCCCAGAAGAAAAGAGAGAGCAAAATACTGAAAGAATACTGGAAGAAATAGTGACAGAAAATTTCCCCCACCTGGGGAAAGAAATAGACTTACAAGTCCAGGAAGTCTGCAGAACCCCAAACAAAAGGAATTCAAAGAGGACCACACCAAGGCACATCATAATTAAAATCCCAAGAGCAAAAGACAAAGAGAGAATATCAAAAGCAGCAAGAGAAAAGCAGGTAATTACCTATAAAGGAGCACCCATATGATTGTCAGCTGATTTCTCAACAGAAACCATGCAGGCCAGATGAGAATGGCAAGAAATATTCAAAATGATGAATAGCAAGAACCTACAGCCAAAAATACTCTACCCAAAGCTATCACTCAGAATTGAAGGCCAGATAAAGAGCTTCACAAATAAAAAAAAAGCTAAAGGAGTTCATCACCACCAAACCAGAATTATATGAATTGCTGAAGGTGGTTCTTTAGGAAGAGGAAGAAGATAAAGATAAAAATTATGAACAACAAATACGTAACTATCAACAAGTGAAACTAAAAACCATGGCAATTAAAAAATCTGATAAACAATATTAACTGGTGAATATAATAGAATCAGAAGTATGGAAGGGGAGTGGACTGAGGATTCTTGGGGAAAAGGGGAGTGGGGGTGCGGGAAGAGACTGAACAAAAAATGTGCACCTATGGATGAGGACAATGGGTGATGGGGAAAGGACAGAGGTTGGGGTGGGAACCCGGTGGAGGGGAGCAATTGAGGGGGGGGGAGAGGAACACATTTCTAATAATCTGAACAATAAAGATTTTTAAAAAATATTTTTATTGATTTTGTACAGAGAGGAAGGGAGAGAGATAGAGAGCTAGAAACATCGACGAGAGAGAGAGTCATCGACCTGCTGCCTCTTGCACACCCCCAACCGGGGATATGCCTGCAACCAAGGTACATGCCATTGACCGGAATCAAACCCGGGACCTTTCAGTCCCCAAGCTGACGCTCTATCCATTGAGCCAAACCGGTCTCGGCTGAACAATAAAGATTTATTAAAAATTTTTTTTAAAAAATTAAAAAATCAATAAAATATATATTTTTAAAAAGAGTGCAGCCCAGCTGCACTACAGCCCCTGCTCTCACACACGGACTGTGCTGCTTCTGGATCATAGTTCACTGCATCTTCAACTTCAGACTTACACACATTTTCAGTAGTTTGCAGTATATCTCCCTTATTTTTTCAGTAATAAAACTAAAAATCTACAAATGACTTTCCGAAAGAAATAACTGAGTTTAAAAAGAGGAGGCTGAAGTCCTGATGCAAAATGAGCCTCAATATATTTAAATTTCTCCTTGTGTTTGATGAGCAATCTCTAAGAAATTGATCACAAAACACTGTTAATGGTCAATATTGGGAGATGGGACTGTGGTTTGAATTACTTTATTTTTATTATGTTTCCTAAACACTTCCTAGTGAGGTTTGAGTGACTCATTATTGAACACTATATTGAAAAAGGCCCATAAAACCTAAAGAAAGTTGGAGAGTCCTAACTGGTTTGGCTCAGGGTTCAATTCTGGTCAAGGCATGTACATTGGTTGCGGGCACATCCTCAGCTGATCATGTTTCTCACTCCCTATCCCTCTCCCTTCCTCTCTTTAAACAACCAATAAATAAATAAATAAATAAATAAACAAACAAACCAGTAAGTAAGTAAATAAATAAATAAATATTTAAAAAAGCAAGTTGGGGAAAGCCCGTGACTATGGCCTTCTGGGGAGCATGAATACAAATTGCTAAGTAACCTAGGAAGGACTTTGCTAAGGAACCTAGGAAGGACCTTGGTAGAAGAGTCCATTTGAAAACGACGTGTTTCTGTTCACAGAGGGAACTGCGCCCTGGCCACTGAAGGAACAATTGGGCCCCAAGAGCTGCCTGGTTCTCTCGGTGTGGGAAGACAGTGCAGACGGAAAGGGCTGCTGGCCAGAGAAACGGGGTGGGTGGGGGGGGGGGGACGACGACATTGCGGAGGAACAGCCGTGGTTTCCGCCCAGGGCCGGGGAGCCAGAGGGACCAGGCCCGGGAAGGCTGACTGGGTCGCGAGGAGGGTCCTTAATGGAGGGACCGCGGAAAAACTCGGGGGAAGTGGCCCTCGGAACCCTAAACTCGGAGACCTATATCCTAAACACAGAGAGCAGCGGAACAGGCGCACAGGAATGACGTAAGAGCCCGTTCTGCGCGTTCATTGGTGAGTTCTGGGCATGCGTACTGACGCGCAGTGAGGTTTCTGCCAGCTTCTCTGCCAGCACCTGTTGGAGTTCAGTCTGGATCCAGCTGCAAACTATCAGCTGGGGGACCGGGCAGGCGTTTGGAGATTCCTGTGGCCCTGGCCGCTGCTCCGCCCACCAGGAGGCTTGTCCCCGTGCCTGGCGGCACCCTACCGCCGCCCCAGCTTGTGACACACTGGTCTCCCGTGGCCCTCGGTCCTCTCAGCCCTCACCCTCAGAACCCCCTGGGACCTCAGGGCACAGGAGCCCGGCATGGACAACCTGGGGCCCCGCTGCCCTTCAGAAGCGCTCCCGCCGCCCAGCCGAGCATCTCCCTGCCCAAGGTCATGCCCGGGTTCCAGGAAGCTCAGGGCCCTCCATGATGTCCTTTCTAGCATTCCCCTCTCCTACCACTTCAACACCCTCCCCTGGAGGTCTAGCGCCTTCCCTTCCTCCAATGCATCTGCTTAGACAGCCCTGACCCTCTCTGGTGTCTCCGTGCAGAGCCCACAGCCTCCTCCGCCTTCCACCGGGCCTCTTCTCACCCAGCCCACCCCGGTACACATTCGCCCCAACACAACTCTCCTGCTTCCTTCACCACCCTTCCTGCTCTCCTCTGTACTCCATAGGGACACAGCCCTGCTTGTACCTGAGCATCGATGAGAAAAATACAAACCTTAGTGAACTGTTTATCTCACTGCGTAACCAGCGGGCATTGCCTCTCACGTTCCCTCGCATTCTGCCTACACCACTACCTTCCTCACTAGCAGTCCTGCTCCATCCCAGTGACCTCCCCTACGACTGCCAGCCATACACAGGTGCCATGAGGTCGAGCTTCTCAGTGTTTCCCAAACCCTGTGGACCTGTTATTTCGGTGACCCTGTCTGCTTCCCCTGAGCACACTGCTCCGGAGTGCAGCAAGACCACCTGTGCTCGGGGTCTGTGCCTCGCACCTGCACAGGGACTTTGCTCCTGGACTTATGAGTCGTCTCCTAGTGTCACCTGCTCTTTGCTCACTGGACTATCCCACACCCAATGGGGGAATCCCAACCTCTGTCCCACGCGTCATTTTGCAGCTTTTCATTTCAAAGCCAACTGCTTTCCTGAGACCATTTACACCCTCTTCAATACCACTCCTTTTGCCCATCATTCCACTGTAACCGTCTACTCAAGGCCACCGCTAATTCTCATAGTTTCTGACCCACAATCCCATTATCGTACTCACCTCAGGAAACTCATCAGTCGGTCACATTGGCCACCTGGGACCACTGCATTCTTGGTCATTCTGTTGTGTTTAGTGTTTTTGAGGGGAGGGTTATGTGGCCACGGTGCTCACATTGTCTGGGACAAGGCAGACATTGCACAGTATGCCACTGACCTGACAGCGCGTGTGAAGTCTTCAGTCAGCATGACAGACAATCCCCAGAGGAGAGTGTCCATTGCAGTCCCAGGAGCACGGCCCACAGAAGCAGAGACGGGGAAGGAGCACAGCTCAGACAAGGGAGGTGAGTCAAGACGCAGAGAGGCTCCACGTAAATGGACCCAGAAGGCGTTGTGCTCAGAGAAATAAGTCAGAGAAAGACAACTACCTCGGACTGCACTCACATACGGAATCGAAAGCACAACACACATGAAAAAGCAAAGCAGAAACAGACTCAGACACAGAGAACAAGATGGATGGCTGCCAAGGAGGGGGGGGTGGGACTGGGTGAAGAAGGGAAGGGACTGAGAAGTACAAATTAGTCGTTAGAGTCATGGGACTGTACTGTACAGCACAGGGATTATACTTCAAAATGCTGTAATGAGTGTGTGTGGTGCCAGGAAGGTGCTGGAGATTGGGGAGAACACTTTGTCAAGTACATGATTGTCTGACAGCTAGGCCAGTGGTCAGCAAACTCATTAGTCAACAGAGCCAAATAACAACACTACAAGGATTGAAATTTCTTTTGAGAGCCAGATTTTTAAACTTAAAATTCTTCTAATCCCACTTCTTCAAAATAGACTCGCCCAGGTCGTGGTATTTTGTGTAAGAGCCACACTCAAGGGGCCAAAGAGCCACATGTGGCTTGTGAGCTGCAGTTTGCCAACCACGACACTAGGTGGCAGACCTGCGACTATACCAAGCCATACTGAATGTGAACTGTGAGGAAAAACAAATGTAAAGAGGTGTCCTTCCCACAGAGACCACCTGGGGCGCCGTGAGCCACAGAGGTGCGTCCTGGTTCCCCTTCCCCATCATCACAGACTCACAGGCACACAGGCTCCTTCCCCATGTGGGAGGAAGGGAGGTGTGGAGGAGAGACCCGAGAGCGAGCATTCTCACTGAGGTTCCTGAGCATCTGTACACCCGGACCACTCCCATTCTGCATGTTAGCTCAGCCAGCAGGTCAGAAGCAAGGGCCGGGGCCTTTGTCCCTCACACACCTGTTCAGAGGCGGCACTGCTGGTGAAGACCAGCACAGCCGGGCAGAACACACAGACCAAAGGGCCGGTGCCCTCAGAGCAGCACCTGTGAGTCTGGGTTGTCAGCACGCCTGCCCCAGCCTGCCCACGGGCTGCCCTGAGCCCACCTCGCAGTCGGTGCCCTGAGAGAGGAGACCTGGGGGCCTGGCCTCCTCCTGCCTCTGACCAGGACAGCTTGTAGCCTGCCATAGACGGATCCTAAAACAGATCCCAGCCAGAGGAGAGGCCGCACAGACTCACCGAGGGCAGGAGCTGGTGAGGGTGCCACCGAGGGCAGCCCGGCCTCCTGCAGGCCGTCCCGGCTTCCACAGGCCACGCTGGGCTCCTTCTCTTCCATCACGCCAAGGCGGCGTCCTGGAGCTGGGCTGCAGAGCCGGGTTCTGAGCCAGGAAAGGGAGCCTGGGGAAGGCGCATACAGTCAGCCTCTTGTAGGAAGAAAGCACGGTTTCCCTCCTCATTCCTCGTTGGGTGAACCGTGCCCCGTCTTCCCTGAGCGGAGGTCCCTGGGAGCAGGGCCCGCAGAAGCAGAGATGTGGGAGGACCGCCAGAGCTGCACACAGACCCAGAGCGACTCCCAGGAGGTCCTGCCCAGCCCGCTGTCCTGGGGGAACCTGTTATGCAAGGGGACCTGCCCCCGGTCCCTCCACATCCCGGCCCGAGCCCAGGCCCTGCCTTTGGTCCGGGGAGAGCAGCCACCGAGCCCTCCCAGTGACTGACAGGGCAGGTCCCAGGGCTCCTTCTGGGCAACTCAGGTGCCCCCCGGCCCCCAGAGTGCGTTCCCACAGAGGAGCGCCCACAGAGTCCTGCCCGGAGCGCCCACGGAGTCCTGCCCGGCCACCAAGTGAATGCCACAAACTGTGCCTGTGGCAGCTTCCTGTCCCTGGGATCCTGTGGTTCTCGCAGCTCAAAAAACCGTCCCCTCTACCCTGTCCCCTGCTTAAGGGGACAGGGGTCTGAGGCCCTGGAGTCTTTCAGCTGGAAAGCAGGGACGTGTCCCAAAGAAGCTGTGGAACCCTGCTCTCTCTGCCTGGAGGCTGAGGGCCCATGTGTAGGAAGGGCTGGGGTCTTCCGTTTTCAGTCGCAGTCCACCTCATCCCCCGCCCCCATGTGTCTCAGCTCTTCCTACCGCCCTCAGCTCCCAAACGGGGAAGAAGCCTGGGAAGAACACGGCTCCTGCAGATTCCTGAGTTCTTAGGGTGCCGGCTGTGGCCAGGTAGCAATGGCGAACACTCAGGGACTGGACCCTGTGCCCCCAAACCTAAGAGCTCCTGCCAGTTACCCCGGGTGGCCTGGGCCTGTGGCCTCAGGAAGATGCTGCAGCCTCGCCTCATGTTTCTGCTGCACTCTGGCCAGCCACCAGGCCGCTGTGAGGTCTGTGAGGAGATGCCCGCCGGGACCTGACTCACAGGGAGCTCCTCTCTGCTGCCCCAGGGCGCCCTCTGGTCCTCGTCTCAGGGCCCCGAGCACAGCCTCCTCACCCGCAGGTGGGAGTGACCGGGCCAGTCTCATGCGCAGGCCCGAGACTGACAGACGCTCTACATCACCCGCAATCAGGTCCCAGGCCGGGCAAACCTGCCCAGCTCTCCTGGCTCCCTGCGCCGCTCTGGTCCTGAAACTGGGAATGTCTTTGAGAAGCCCTTCTGTCTGAACTCGGTGGCCACTCAGGCCCATGACGCCAGCTGCCGCCATCACCCCAACCCAAGCCCTGGACCCCCTGCCCCCATCACCGGCCGGCTGTCTGGTCCTCCGTATAAGAGCTTCCCTCTCACGCACCTGTGCCCAAACTGTCCAGTTCTCTCCCCTTGCTGGCTAACCCAGTCTTGGTCTCCCTGATGGACGATGGCAGCTTTCACTTGGAAGCTGCTGTCACTCTCCCCACAGAGCCCCATGGGCACAGCGGTGAGGCCGGGAGCAGGAGGGACATGGTGTCTTCCCGCAGACCCAGAGCTGCCTGAACCCTGCTGTGCACGCCTCACCTTCACCCCCCTCCCCCAGGCCCCTCCAATGTCTCCTTCACAGTCTCCCCTGCACCGCCTCAGGGTCTCAGGGCCTGGGACTGCGTCCTGTGCTCTCGCCTCTTGTCAGGGGGACACACCCTCACAGCGCGTCCCTCAGTGCACCCCCCTCTGCGTCTATGGCCAGGTCTTGGTTCCCTGAAGCCAAGCTTCTGGGGAGTGTAGGCTCCAGGAGCCGTGTGTTTGCTCACCTCTCATCTCCTCAGCGTCCCCCACCTGGGAGCAGGCCCTTGTAACTTTTCCAAGGCATTCATGTTGCCAAACCAAGTACCCAAGGCTGCCTCGGACACAGTAGGCACTTTCTATCCTCACAGCGCTCTCCTTTCTCATCGTCCTCCCCCTGCCCCCATTTGTTTCCATCTGCACCCCGAGTGCTGACAGCCTGTTGCATCACCAAGCCTACCTGAGGGGTCTCCATGGGACCGCAGCGCCCCTCAGGCCGAGACCTGTGGCACCTCCCTCAGATGGCGCCCAAGCCCCGCCATTCTACCAGTGGCCCCAAACCAGAGTTCCCTGTCTCATGGGCCGCCCTGCCATGTACCCGTCCTTACACCTCAGTCCTAGGGGCACCACTCGGTGTGAGCCCACTCCCCCATGCCTCCCTGGCCCTGCTCTGGAAAGGCCAAACCAGGGTCCCGTGTTCCCACAGGCTGTGCAAATGCCCCGTGAGGGCTCCCTCTTCCCAGTCACGGACAAGACTCTGTCCTGGTTGGGCCGGCCCTGCAGGAAGCACAAGGAGAACCTGCACCTGTAGCGTTCCTGACGCACCCAGATGCTCACCTTCTCCAGGAGCTGACACTGTTTGACCTCCAGGGAGCAGGACGCAGAAGCAGTGCCCCTCGGGGCTGGAGGAGAAGATTGGCTGTGACGTGTCCATGGCTGTGCCTGGAACAAGCTCGGCTCACCTTCCGTTTTCAGCATCAACGTCTGACCTACTTGGTCTGTCCCAGAGAAGAGCACGCATGAACGTAAAAACATCGGGACAATGAAACATGACAATGCCACTCAGCGATGTGAGAAGCCCGAGAGCTGGTCCTGCCACATGGACGGGCATCGTCTCAGCTTGTGGCGGCCATTCCCACAGAACCCTGTGCTCCGCCCCAGACGTGCTCTGCACACGGCCTCACACACGGTTAAAGCGACTAAGCTCAGGGGCCGTGACAGGGGACAGATGCAGTACACAGGTCCTCGGGCCACGTCGGAGGTCCGCTCCTACCGCACGACGCAAACGATTGTCGCTGCAAGTGGGAACCCAACTGCATAGGCGCCTACGTCACTCACGTGGAGCGCACACACAGCAGGAATGAAGTGGAACAGTAAAAAAATTAAAAGAAAGGTAGCAATTCCTGACCTTTACCTGTGGGAAATAAATAATAAAAAACATAAAGAACATATGTACATATGTCGAAATGAAGCAACTTTTTAAAAATAAGTAAACTAGAGGCCCAGGTCATGAAAATTCACGCACTGTGAGGGGGCGGGTCCCTTAGTCTGGCTTGCCTCCTCTCTCAGTCCAGGAGACCCCCATCACACCTCTGCTGCTGCCACTGCCAGCAGGATAGGCTTCAGCCAGCCCTGGGTAGCTGGGCAGCCGCCATCTGAGCCTTGCCTGTGCCTCGGACTGGCCCTAGGTGGCTGGGCAGCTGCCATCCACAGCCAGCCATGGGCTGCTTAGGAGCTGAGGGGACTAGGGGAATCCAGAGGTAGGTGTGTGGAGCAGTGCACCTGCCACCCTGTGGGGCTGGGTGCTGCTATAATATATTGTGGCTGTGGGCACCGCCATCTTTGAGAGTGTGGCAGTCCATTAGAATATGCCGTCCTTATCCGCTGCGAGTGCCATGATCTTTGAGGGCGGGTCATCAATTAGCATATTCCCTCCTTATTGGCTGTGGGCGCCACCACGTCTGCAGCGGTGTGAGGGTCAATTAGCACATTCTCCCCTTTACTAGATAGGACGGGAGATGCCGAAGTAACCTCAAAATGACGCAGGTGCTCCCACGAAATCTGAGGACTGCCTGTCTGTCTGCTAAGCGAGTGCAAGGTGCTATCCTCACAGTTTTGGTCAGGACCACAAGTACAGGCGGCTTTAACACACACGTACCTGGACCGTGGCTTCCTCCTTCCGCGTGCGGCTGAGCTTCAGGAGGAGCACCGCCTTCTTCCGCAGGACGGGTCTCCCATCTCCAGGCCAGGCCTCCTCCCCCGTGCCGGTGGGCTGTGGGCCAGCAGCAGGTCAGGAGGGCAGGTCTTCGGAAGGACTCCCCGTTCCAGGCCAGGCCTCCTCCGGGAGGATGGCCTTCTCCACAGCAGCAGTCTGGGCCTTCAGGGGAGGGAGGCACCAAGGCTCCTGCAGGGGCCCAGCCCAGACCTGCCGACTCAGCCTCAGGGCGGGAGGGGGCACCAGCACCTGTTCTTTTGTTTCTGTATTTTTGAGCTGTATACGTTACGTATTTTTTTATTGTGTAAGTGTTAAAACAGAGGATCCGACAGGGGAGGCACCGCTGTGGAGGGGAAGCCTGAGTGCCCAGTGCCTCCCCTGTCCCGGGTTCAAATCCGACCCCTGACAGAGCAGCCATGCCTGCTGACTCTGTGTGATGTGTCCTGCCTTTGGACACTTGTCCGTGCACATTGCTTACCCTGCCCTCACACCCGGAACCGCCGCTGGGACTGAGGGTGCTCACTGACCACCCTGCCCTCACACCCGGAACCGCCGCTGGGACTGACGGAGCACACTGACTACCCTGCCCCCACACCCGGAACTGCTGCTGGGACTGTGGAGGGTGCCCACTGACTGCCCTCCCTTCGAACCCAGAACCACTGCTAAGGGTGAGGAGGGTGCACACTGACTGCCCTGCCCTCGAACCCCGAACCGCTGCTAAGAGTGAGGAGGGTGCACACTGACTGCCCTGCCCTCAAACCCGAAACAGCTGCTGGGAGTGAGGAGGGTGCACACTGACTACCCTGCCCTTGAACCCGGAACCACTGCTGGGACTGTGGAGGGTGCACACTGACTGCCTTCCCTTCGAACCCAGAACCGCCGCTGGGAGTGAGGAGAGTGCACACTGACTACCCTGCCCTCGAACCTGGAACCGCCTCTGGGACTGAGGAGGGTGCACATTGGACTGAGGAGGGTGCACACTGACTACCCTGCCCTCAAACCCCGAACTGCCGCTGGGACACAGGGTGCTCACTGACTACCCTGCCCTCGAACCCAGAACCGCCGCTGGGACTGAGGGTGCTCACTGACCACCCTGCCCTCGAACCCGGAACCGCCTCTGGTACTGAGGAGGTGCTGTGCCATGCGGTGTCCTGGCTGCCCCACACCCGGCGGCAGAGCAGGGAGAAGGCCCGGCTGGCGGGAAGGGGCAGCGCATCCCCCTCGGTGCAGGCGGGGGCAGTGCGCTGGGTGAGGGGAACGCGCCCTCCCTCGGTGAAGGGGACGGAGCCCTCCCCTGGGTGAGGGGGACAGCGCCCTCCCTCGGTGAAGGGGACGGAGCCCTCCCCTGGGTGAGGGGGACGCGCCCTCCCTCGGTGAAGGGGACGGAGCCCTCCCCTGGGTGAGGGGGACGCGCCCTCCCTCGGTGAAGGGGACGGGGCCCTCCCCTGGGTGAGGGGAACGCGCCCTCCTCGTTGTCTGAGCGCCTTCCTGTGTCATAGGAGCTGAGGCTAAGGGCAGTGGTTGCCAGGGAGACGGGAGCTGGGCCTGCGGGCGGCGTGAGGAACAGGAAAGCCCGGAGTGGACTGTCAGACGTGGGCAGGACAGTGGAGCCTGCCTGGGCTGGAACTGCGAGCTGCCCACCACGTCCACCCGAGGGCGCTGCGCAGGGACACACAGCCACACACAGGGGCACCAGCCGCACACAGGGGCACCAGGCACACACAGGGGCACCAGGCACACACAGGGACACCAGGCACACACAGGGGCACCAGCCGCACACAGGGGCACCAGGCACACACAGGGGCACCAGGCACACACGGGCACCAGCCGCACACAGGGAAACCAGCCACACACGGAGACACCAGCCGCACACAGGGGCACCAGCCGCACACACAGGGGCACCAGGCACACACAGGGGCACCAGCCGCACACAGGGGCACCAGCCACACACAGGGGCACCAGCCACACACAGGGGCACCAGGCACACACAGGGGCACCAGGCACACACAGGGACACCAGGCACACACAGGGGCACCAGGCACACACAGGGACACCAGGCACACACAGGGGCACCAGGCACACACAGGGGCACCAGGCACACACAGGGACACCAGGCACACACAGGGGCACCAGGCACACACAGGGACACCAGGCACACACAGGGGCACCAGGCACACACAGGGACACCAGGCACACACAGGGGCACCAGGCACACACAGGGACACCAGGCACACACAGGGGCACCAGGCACACACAGGGGCACCAGGCACACACAGGGACACCAGGCACACACAGGGGCACCAGCCGCACACACAGGGGCACCAGGCACACACAGGGACACCAGGCACACACAGGGGCACCAGCCGCACACACAGGGACACCAGGCACACACAGGGGCACCAGGCACACACAGGGGCACCAGGCACACACAGGGGCACCAGCCGCACACACACAGGGGCACCAGGCACACACAGGGGCACCAGGCACACACAGGGGCACCAGGCACACACAGGGGCACCAGCCGCACACACACAGGGGCACCAGGCACACACACAGGGGCACCAGGCACACACAGGGGCACCAGGCACACACAGGGGCACCAGCCGCACACAGGGGCACCAGGCACACACAGGGGCACCAGGCACACACACAGGGACACCAGGCACACACAGGGGCACCAGGCACACACAGGGGCACCAGGCACACACAGGGACACCAGGCACACACAGGGGCACCAGGCACACACAGGGGCACCAGGCACACACAGGGGCACCAGCCGCACACACACAGGGGCACCAGGCACACACACAGGGGCACCAGGCACACACAGGGGCACCAGGCACACACAGGGGCACCAGCCGCACACAGGGGCACCAGGCACACACAGGGGCACCAGGCACACACAGGGGCACCAGGCACACACAGGGGCACCAGGCACACACAGGGACACCAGGCACACACAGGGGCACCAGGCACACACAGGGGCACCAGGCACACACAGGGGCACCAGGCACACACAGGGACAGCAGCCACAGGCAGGCACACCAGGCACACACAGGGACAGCAGCCGCACACAGGGGCACCAGGCACACACAGGGACACCAGGCACACACAGGGACAGCAGCCGCACACAGGGGCACCAGGCACACACAGGGACACCAGGCACATGCACGGAGCGGGCAGGCTGCACTCGCACCTGCTTCCTCCTGGCTCTGCACGGGCCGCCTCTGTGGAGCATCGAGGCCTGCAGGAGGCAGGGGTGTGGACAGCACACAGGGCACGGAAGAGGCAGGCAGGGGTCCTTGTCAGGAAAGCAATGGCTGCCCTCGGCCTCCACGGGGGCACATGTGCAGGCACTGGTAACCACCTATGGGGGGCCTGACCGTTAGTGGGCAGTCAGGGCCTGGAGGACATGTGAGGGGCTGTGCCCCTCCCCTCGCTCCAGCTGCTGACCATCTCCACCCCCACGGAGACCTGTGCTCCTGGACATTTCCTCTGCCCACAGACCCATGCTCCTGGGCACCGCAGCCCCCTCCCTGACCGCCCAGCTGGCCGCTGCCCCCGGTTTCCGTCTCCAGATGGACGGACTCTGGGCAGTGGAAACGCTGGCTCGTGTGTGAGGTCACCCGCTCTCCCCAGCATTTCCCGCCCCGGTGCCCTGAGGTCCGGCCTGGAGCCTGACCCGCTGCATGTGTCTGCACATCACAGCTCTGGCCCCTCGGCTGTCCCATGGACCGTCCGCCGTCTCACACGTGGCCCCGGGTCTGCTGTGCCCACCGTGGGTGCGAGGACAGGCCATTAGGTGTGGAGACAAAGGGGTGTCTGCTGACTCCCCGTTCCCCCTGCGGGCCCCTTCCTTCTCTGTGCGCCCCCGTGGGGACAGGTCGGTCGGAGCACCCCCTCAGCCAGCCCCTGGCACCTCCCCAACCCTGGTCATTCCAGCCGTGGTCTCCTGCCCCCCAGCCTCTCAGGGCCCAGGAGGCGCTGTCCATCACCGACTGGGTGTCAGGTCTCCTCTCCCTGCCCACAGCCAGCGAGCATGCAGGGAGGGGCGGACACCTGCAGAGGGCACACGGGGATGTGGCTGGCAGGACAGCTGGCGTGGCTGCCCGCGTGAGGCCATCCCTCTCTGAGCCCTGCCAGCTGGGCCTGGGCCGCCTTCTCCACAGTGTGGCCTGCCCTCCCGCCTCAGAATCCTGCTCCGATGGGCCTTGGGGAAGGAGGGAGTCGGCGGGCAAAGGGCAGCGTGGCCACACTGTGTGCTCCCAGGAAAGACTCCCCGACAGAGAAACGCCATGGTGGCCCGGCTCGTCACCCCACCCCCAATGGCCAGGCGGAAGGCAGCCTGCTGTTCAGGAGGGACAAGCCCGGCTGCCTGACCCCCTCCCCTGGGGCCGTGGGACCAGCTGGCCGGGCCCGGGGCCCCCGCCCTCTGCTCTGCTGCGATCAGAGCCTCAGGATCCAATGACCGTACCTGCCCGCCAGCCTCTTCCGTCTGCAGACGCGGGCGTGTGTGCACGGCTCTGGGCCCACCTGCAAGCACACGGGCAGAAAGCAGAGTTCATTTTCACTCAGCGAACAGGGGCCCCTCCCCATTAGGATCAGGTGGGGGGTGGGGGATAGATTTAATCATTCATGCCTCCTGACACAGAAGGCATTCTGTCCAAACCCCGACGCTTAGTGCCTCCATGACACTTAGTGCCTCCATGACACTTAGTACCTCCATGACGCTTAGTGCATCCATGACGCTTAGTACCTCCATGACACTTAGTGCCTCCATGACATGCAGTACCTCCATGACGTGCAGTACCTCCATGACACTTAGTACCTCTATGACGCTTAGTACCTCCATGACGCTTACTGCCTCCATGACACTTAGTACCTCCATGACGCTTAGTGCATCCATGACGCTTAGTACCTCCATGACGCTTAGTGCCTCCATGACATGCAGTACCTCCATGACGGGCAGTACCTCCATGACACTTACTACCTCTATGACGCTTACTACCTCCATGACGCTTAGTGCCTCCATGACGCTTAGTGCCTCCATTGCAGCAGGCAGGCAGCTGCTGTTCCCCTGCACCCACCCGGGCACCCGGCAAGAAGCAAGAAGGCGTCCACCTGCTCCTTTGATACACTGGGATCTGCCGCTCTGGGACTTCAAGGTGGTGGTCACAGACCTGACCAAGAACCAGCCAGTGTGGGTGAAGAAACCTCAGTTTTATAGTTAGCTTCCTTTAACTTTAGTTTCATTGGGTCCCAGGAGGAAGTTATCCATCTGAACTCCCCCTAAGCAGTGGTCGGCAAACTGCGGCTCGCAAGCCACATACGTCTCCTAAGCTGCGGTTTGCTGCTCAGTTGACTGATGAGTTTGCTGACCACTGGGATAGGGGCTTACTCACAAGGAACAACAACAGCCTGTAATTATTGGAATTGAGAGTCTAGGTCAGTGGTCAGCAAACTCAGTCGTAAACAGAGCCGCAGCTTGCCGACCACTGTCCTAGGGGCAATGCCACTCAGTGGCAGGGAGCAGGGAACCTGTCCCTGCATGTGGGTCCCGTTCATAATGGCGCACAGAAAGACCAACGGTGAACCCCACACCCCTCTCCACACTGCCTTTTCACTGTCTCTTTATTGTTAAAAGTATTGCAAGTGGCCGAAACCGGTTTGGCTCAGTGGTAGAGCGTCGGTCTGCAGACAGAAGGGTCCCAGGTTCGATTCCAGTCAGGGGCATGTACATTGGTTGCGGGCACAGCCCCGGTAGGGGGTGTGCAAGAGGCAGCTGGTCGATGTTTCTCTCTCATCGACATTTCTAGCTCTCTATCTCTCTCCCTTCCTTCTCTCTGTAAAATATCAATAAAATATATTTTAAAAAAAGTATTGCAGGTGCCCCTCCCCCTTTTCCCCATGGACCCCTCCCCACTCCTGGCGATCCCCAGGCCTTCACCCCACTTTATCTGTGTCCCTGGTTTATGCGTATTTTCATATAAGTTCTTTGGTTGATCTCTCCCCCTTCTTCCCTCCGAGGATCGGCAGTCTGCTCCATGCGTCCATGTCTCTGGATGTATTTTGTATGTCAGTTTATTTTGTTCATTGGATTCCACACATGCGTGAGATCATGTGATACTTGTCTTTCTCTGACTGGCTTATTTCACTCAGCATGATGCTCTCCAGGTCCCTCCATGATGTCTCAAGGGTAAGAGACCCTTCTTTTTACTGCTGCACAGTATGCCACAGTGTAAATGTACCAAAGCTTTTTTAAATCCATTCATCTTCTGATGGGCACCTAGGCTGTTTCCAGATCTTAGCTATTGTAAATTGTGCCGCTATGAACACAGGGTACATATATCCTTTCTGATAGGTGTTTCAGGATTCTTAGGATATATTCCTAAAGTGGGATCTCTGGGTCCAATGGCAGTTCCGTTTTTAACTTTTTTTAAAAAATAAATCTTTATTGTTCAGATTATTACAAATGTTCCTCTTTCCCTCCCCATCAATTTCTCCCTTCCACCAGGTTCCCACCCCCACCCTCTGCCCTTTCCCCAACCCCCATTATCCTCATCCATAGGTACACAGTTTTTGTTCAGGCTCTTCCCGCACCCCCACTCCCCTTTTCCTGAGAATCATCAGTCCACTCCCCTTCCACACCTCTGATTCTATTATATTCACCAGTTAATATTGTTCATCAGGTTTTTTAATTCCCTTGACTTTTAGTTTCACTTGTTGATAATTACGTATTTGTTGATCATAATTTTTATCTTTATCTTCTTCCTCTTCCTAAAGAACCCCCTTCAGCAATTCATATAATTCTGCTTTGGCAGTGATGAACTCCTTTAGCTTTTTTTAAAATTATTATTTGTAAAGCTCTTTATCTGGTCTTCATTCTGAGTGACAGCTTTGCTGGGTAGAGTATTTTTGGCTGTAGGTTCTTGCTATTCATCACCTTGAATATCTTTTGCCATTCCCGTCTGGCCTGCATGGTTTTCTGTTGAGAAATCAGCTGACAATCATATGGGTGCTCCTTTATAGGTAACTACCTGCTTTTCTCTTGCTGCTTTTAATATTCTCTCTTTGTCTTTTGCTCTTGGAATTTTAATTATGATATGTCCTGGTGTGGTCCTCTTTGGATTCCTTTTGTTTGGGGTTCTGTGAGCTTCCTGGACGTGTGAGTCTATTTCTTTCACCACGTGGGGAAGTTTTCTGTCACTATTTCTTCCAGTATTCTTTTGGTATCTTGCTCTCTCTCTTCTTCTGGGACCCCCATAATTCTGATGTTGGTTCTTTGAAATTGTCCCAGAGGTTTCTTACACTATCTTCAATTTTCTGGATTCTCTTATCATTTTGCTTCTGTGCAGGAGTGTCCTCTGGCTCTTTGTGTTCTAAATCTTTGACTTGATTCTTGTGATCTTCCATTCTGTTTTTTAGGACTCTGTGTAATATTTTTTATTTCAGACAATGTTTTCTAGTTGATCTCTTTTCATATCCTCATAGGTCTCGTTTATTTTATCGGCCTTTTCTAGGAAATTCTTAAAAAACCTTATAAGCGCAGTTTTGAACTCTATATCCAGTCTTTTCTTTTCCTCCATTTCCTTTGTTTGTGATCTATTTCCTTGTCTCGGCATTTTCACAACTTCCCTGAGTTGGTAGGGTGGCTTTGTGTGCTAAGGTGTCCTATATGGTTTAGTGAGTCAGCCTCCCAGTTACCTGAGGTGGACAGTCTTGGTGTGCCCTTTGTGGGCTGTGTGCACAGTCTTGCTAAGCCTTGCTTGTTGTTGGTATCACTGGAAAGCATTGATCTCCAAGCCAATTAGCTATGAGGATCAGAAGTGTCTCAGCTAGGAGGGTTTCTGTATTCCCCTTGAATGGGGCAGAGTCTCGGGGTGGCACAGACAAGCCTTGGTGAATCCCGCAAGATTGGTTGCAGGCATGCGCACCTCTTTGGTATAGGCACAGACAAGCTTTGGATTCCTGTCTGTCCCTCCCTAGGAGAGTCCTATTAGCGGCAAACGAGAAAGCTAGCCACTGGAAGGGCTTCTGTGCTCCGCTTGGATGGGCTGGAGTCTCTGGGTGGTGCAGACAAGCTTTGGTCAGCCCGTCCCTATGAGGGTCTGGTTTCTGAGTCCCACAGTAATGGCCGCTGGCTTCACACACCTCCGAGAGATCTCTGCCCACTGCTTCCGTTTTTTAACTTTTTGAGGAAATTCCACCGTTTTGTGTAGTGCTTGGACCAGGGTTCCTGTTTCTCCACCTCCTCACCAGCACTTGTCGTTTGCTGGTTATTGATGGTAGCCAATTTGGCAGGCTGAGGTGGTACCTCACTATTGTTTTAGTTGCATCTCTGACGATTAGTGATGCTGAGCATTTCTGCATGAGTCTCTCGGCCATTTCCATGGTCTCTTTGGAGAAGTGTGTACTCAGGTGCTCTGCACATTTTTTTATGGTTTTTGTCTTCCTTTCATTGAATTATATGTGAACTTTATATAGTTTGGAAATTGGCCCCTTATCAGATGTATCACTGGCAAATATGTTCTCCCATACAACGTGCTCACAGTGATTTTGGTCCCGGTTTCTTTGCTGTGCAGAAGCTCTTTATTTAGACGCAGTCAGTCCCATTTGTTTGTTTTCCCAGGTTTCTCTTGCCCAGTGGATTGTAGCAGTGAAAACACTGCCAAGTGAAGTGTCTGATAGGATTGCGGTCTATGCTTTCTCCAAGGATTTTTATGGTTTCTCGTCTTATATGCAAGTGCTCTGTCCACTTTGAGTGAACTCTTGTGTGTGTGTAAGCTGGTGGTCTAGCTTATTTTTTGCACGTGGCCGTCCAGTTTCCCCTCATCATTTCTCTGAGAGATTCGTGAGACCAATCTCATATTGGCACACGTGCCTGCGAGCAGGCCCAGGGCTGCTGCTTGGAGGCCGTTGATGCAGTGGCTCCACAGGCACGGGCATGGCCAGGGCCCTCACACTGCAGACATTTCCGTCCCAGGAGAGCACGTAGGGGGAGACAGAGCCCGGCGTGAAGTGACCGCTGCATCACGGAGCGCTGACTCAGGAGCTGAGCACCAGGGCTGCACAGCCTCCCGGCCTCCGAATGCTGAGGGCATCCCGTTCCTGGCAGACGGTCAGGTCCCTCCTGGGGTCCTGCAGCGCTCCTGCTGAAAGGGTTTCAGTCACAAGCTGGATGAGTGAGTCCTTCGCCCACTGCTTCCGGTTCGGCCCCAAAAGCAGCCCGCCCGGCATTGGTCAGGTGAGGCGCCATGGTCAGCTGTCCTTCAACCGCCGTTCGAGGAGCCTCTGGAACATTCTTCTGCTCTCCTGCCCCCCTCCAGGTGGTGCTTGTCCTCCCCCTGCTGCTGCCGGACAGCCCTATGGCAGCGGGCCGTGCCGTCTGGGACCCAGGCTGAGCCCCAGCCCACAGGGCCCGCAGGAGGCTTTCCCGGGAGGGAGGAGGTGGGGCCCCCTTCCTCTCCTGAGGCAGCCCACCACCATCCGCCCCGGGACCGGCAGTGCCCACAGTCACGCCTAAATCGAACCCGATCTCCACCACCTGAGGACGAGGCTCTGGCTTCCCCCTGAGCCCGATACGTGGGCGGGAGCACCGTGTCTCCATCTCAGGGTCCGAGAAAGCGTTCTTGCTCCGAGGGGATGCTGACCCTTTCTCGGCCCTCTTGCAGGGCGTCCCCCCCTGTGCTGCTGCTGGAGCAGTCCCTCTGGCAGGTGGGCAGGCAGGGGCGCCAGGACTGGGGCCCCTCACTGAGCCCCCTCACTGAGCCTCCTCACTGAGCCCCCATTGGCAGTTCCGAGGCAGGAGGAGGCTGCCGAGACTCGCGGGAAGCTCTTCTGGCCATCGGGGAAGATGTCGGCATCCTCGCCAAGCTGCGTCCTGGAGCGGACCCAGGAGGCCTGGTCCCTGCTCTCAGCTCCGGGCGCCCTCGGGTCTGGACAGGAAGGCGAAGAAGGTTCTCAAAGGCCCGACGAGCCCAGACTGCACCACAGGTGGTGAAGGAAGAAAGCAAGCCAGCACTGTTCACCCTCCCTTCCGCCCGTGTTTCCAAGCTGTACGTGGGGAGAATAGCGAGCCCAACCCCGGATCCTCCTGCGTGTTACCCGGGATAACACACCTCACCACCTCCCGACACTGATGGCTCCCGGGCAGGGGTCTAGAAAAGCGTCCAGCACTTATCCAGATGGGACCTGGAAAGCCCAAGGGCGGGCATGGAAATGCCCTGCGGACTTGTTACAGACTGTTCCCAGCCACAATGAAAAAATATATATATTTTATTAATTTTCCACAGAGAGGAAGGGAGAGGAATAGAGAGATAGAAACATTGATCAGCTGCCTGCTGCACACCCCCTACTGGGGATGTGCCTGCAACCAAGGTACATGCCCTTGACCGGAATTAAACCTGGGACCCTTGACGCAACAGGCCAATGCTCTATCCACTGAGCCAAACCGGTTTTGGTTCCCAGCCACAATGTTAACAGCAATCAGTGTGACTAACAGGTGTTCTCCTTGTAAGCACCCCAGACTTTCAAAAAGTAGACTTCTATTAGTTCTAAGTATTTTCACCATGCTGGCACACCCTGGTATTAAAAAAAAAATAGTCTTTTATTGATTTCAGAGGAAGGGAGGGGGAGAGAGAGAAACTTCAATGATGAGAGAAAATCATGGGTCGGACGCCTCCTGCAGGCCCCCCTCCCACTGGGGATTGAGCCCACAATGCAGGCATGTGCCCTGACAGGGTCGTGACCTCCTGGGCTATAGGTTGATGTTCAATGCTTGAGCTATGTTGGCAGGCCTGACCCACCCTTTTAATGTTAACCTACATCCTAATTGGTTGTTCGTATAGGTTGGTCAAGACTATGGGAATAAAAATGTACTGTAGCACAAATTTATTTTAGTAAAAATAAGAACAGAAATGAATGACATTTCTAGCAGAACAAATGAACTCAATTACATCAGAACTGGTTCTTTGAAAGGATAAATAAACCTCTAGTTGGTGAGAGGGAAACAAGTTACCAGTAGGAGGAATGAAATTGTGGTTTTTCTACCAGACCAACAAATATATCCAACTCTACATATACAAAAACAACAACTTAGAGCGAGTGACTCATTTATGCGAAACCGTAAACTACGAAAACTCCCGGGTGAAATAGTGTGCACTGTCCAACATCTTTTACAGAAATCTAAGCGGTAAAGTCCTTTGGAAAAGGTCCAGAGTCAGTACCAGACACAGCAATGCATATTTTTCAAATGGCACATCATTCCGAATAGCGTGGAGCCATCTCTCCCCATCACAGTCCACATCCCACCCCAAGTGACGCGTCCCTTTGTCCAGGGTACCCATGCTGTACGCACGACCCCCACCTGCTGGTCACTTGGCAACTCAGTTACGAGATGGGCCCTGGAGGCCGCCCACGGCTGTGCTGAAGTAATGCTACGTTACCGACAACCAGTTCTCCATGCACTCATGGGGAACGAGGGCACAGACGCGTTAAGGAACGCGCTCAGTGTCGCCCAGCGGGCTGTGTGGAGCCACGGGCCTGTGTGTGCGACCTTCACTGTGCTGTGGGTTTATTCCATCAAGGCTCAGAGCAAAGGGCCACGCAAAGGGTTTCCATTCATGGCAAACGGAACACAGACTGACTGCACAGTCCATAGACAGCGGATGGCATCGGAAATCCTTTAGGTGAAAGCTGGACAGGACGGGAACCTGGGCCCTTTGTGGAAGTGCCGCTCTGAGAGCCTCCTTCGTGCAGCTGACAGCACGGCCGCCGCTGGCCTGAGTGTCCTGCCTCGGGCTCGAGCATCGGAGAGGCCCAGACGGTGGTCACTCTCCACCCTCACGCCGGACAGGGAAGCCTGGAGCAGGACAAGACCGTGGCCCGTCCCACTCGTTCCCAGACGAGCTGTGCACATAGTGGGAATGGGGGAGCGGGAAAATGCGCACCCCGCGATCCACACCAGGGACGCCACCACGTGTGGCCACCACATGCCCTAGAGACGGCGAGGTCTTACCCTGCCAGGAAGCTCTGAGAACATCATTAAATCCTCTGGTAGCCAGCAGTCTCTAATGTACCGAGTCTTCCCGGTGAGAACACGGCCGAGGAGACCAACCGGAAGCCTCCGAGGCAGAGAACATAAGGAACACGAGAGCCGAGGGCAAGGCAGCGGTCTTTAATGTACCGAGTCCTTCCCGTGAGAACACGGTTGAGGAGACCATCAGAAGCCTTGAGGCAGAGAACATAAGGAACCTGAGAGCTGACAGCAGGGCAGGGGACCTTTGAGGAGACATCACCACCCCACTGGCCTTCCTCCTGAAGGAAGGTGCACTTTATCTCTTATGCATTCTCTGCACGGCCGGCGGATGGAGGTAGGCACAGAAGGTTCAATTTAGACCCCAGACTGGCACAGGCTTTTCTCCCGGAACAGGGAAGACCCACGGAGTGAGATTAGGGAACCCATTATCCCCATCCTCTCAGCCTCAACCAGGAGTTCAACCAGCAGGCAGGCTGGCCAACCACCCCTGTCCCCTCCCCCTTGCCAGACCCCACATATGCACGAATTCATGCACTGGGCCTCTAATTAATATATATCTTTTCCACACACACACACACACACACACACACTCAGTGAGTGACCAGATTATTGTGTTCTCTGAACGTATAATAATTTGGCCACTCAGTGTACATTGAAAGTAGCTAAGACAGTGGACCTTAAATGTTATCATCACACAGAAAATGCTAATTATGTGAGGGGATGGAGATGTTAACACACCTTATTGTGGTCATCATTTCTTGATATAAATGTGTATCAAATCATCATGCTGTACACTCTAAACTTACACATGGTAAATGTTAATAACTCAAAATTGAATAAAACAAAATTGCCCCCACCCTGTCAAGTGGCCATCCCTTCCAGCCAGCTGTGTGCCCTCTGACATCTCCTCATCATTCTTTGACTTTACTCTTATTGTAAATATTGGCACCACACGTTGAGCCAGATTCTTTCATCCTCTCAGTCCCACAGCGCTGGCACCAATTATTTAGTGCAGAATCGTATTTAGAAGCCAGTACCTGGGGGGAAACACCAAGATGGCAGTATAGGTAAACACCTCAACTTGCTGCCTCGAACAACCACTTCAAAACTACAACTAAAAGACAAAACCGATACCATCCAAAACACAGGAAGGCTGGCTGAGTGGAAATTCTACAACTAGAAGGGAGGAGAAAAGCACACTGACACTCAGGAAGTACGGAAGTAAAGTGCAGAGGTACGGAGGCGTGCACATGGAAAGGGCTGGCAACTGAGTAGTTGTCCTTTTCAATCAGGAGGGAGACAAAAGCTCCCGACTGCTCTGAACTCCAGTTCTGGGTGAGTCTCTGGGGACCCAGACTCATATGGGGAGAAATTGGACTGTTTGGCATTGGTTGAAACTTGAGGGTAGCTTTTTCTCAGAGGTGCTTGCAGTGATAACCATGGGATACTGAGACCCAGGCCTCTTAGGGCAGGGCTGACGGGAAGCCATTGCTGTTTGCTCCATCCTGTTGATTCCCTGAGACCTGCCCACCCAAGCTGTGTGCAGAGGCCTTTGCATATGAATGGCTTGGCCCTTTGCAGTCTCTAAAATTATCTCACAAACTGCTGCTGGGTCAGAAAGACCCAGAACATCCAAAAGAAGTCCCAAGGCCCCACAGCAGCTTGCATTGCTTCACAGTTGGGCCTCAAGTGGGCACCTCCAAACCCCAAACAAAGAAGAGGAATCTGTAGATCTATCCTTATCTCCAGCTGGGTGACCTCAGACAGAGGCTAAATTAGCACCTCCTTGGAGATCCAAGAGCCAGTGTACCCAGTTGTCAGAGTGGGACCATACAGATTACAACTCCTCACATCCATTGGGACACACTCAGGGGGCAGACTCAGTGAGCACTAAAAACCCACTTAAGCAAGTCTTGTCTCATAAGGGTGCCTCCAACAAAGAAAATCTCCCATAGTAGACACAATTGATCTTCACAACCAATTGGCCTGGAGGTCAATTCCTCCAAGTGATACCAACAATGATCAAGGCTTAACTATAAGACTATGCACGCAGCCTACAAAGGGGTTCACCAAGAGTGTCCACCTCAGGTAACTGGGGAGGCTGAGCCACTGGGCCCTATAGGACACCTAGCACACAAAGCCACTCTATCAATACAAGGAAGCAGCCAAAATACAGAGAAAAAGATACAGGTCACAAATGACAGAAATGGAGGAAAGCAAATGACTGGACATAGAGTTCAAAAACCACGGTTATAAGGTTTTTCAATAATTTTTTAGAAACTGCTGATAAATTTAGTGAGACCCTTGAGGATATGAAAAAGGATCAAGTAGAAATTAAGCATACACTGACTGAAATAAAGAATAATATACAGCCAAAACTTGTTTGGCTCAGTGGATAGAGCGTTGGCCTGTGGACTGAAAGGTCCCAGGTTCGATTCCGGTCAAGGGCGCGTACCTTGGTTGTGGGCACATTCCCAGTAGGGGGTGTGCAAGAGGCAGCTGATCCATGTTTCTCTCACATCGATGTTTCTCTCTGTCTCTCTCCATTCCTCTCTGTAAGAAATCAATAAAAAGTATATAAAAAGAATAATATACAGAGATCCAACAGCAGAGTAAGGATTGCAAGAATCAAGTCAACAATTCGAAATACAAAGAAGCAAAAAACACCCAACCTGAAAACAAAAAGAACAAAGAATCCAAAAATCTGAGGATAGTGTAAGGAGCCTCTGGGACAACTTCAAGCGTACCAACATCTGAATAATGGGCGTACCAGAAGAGAGAGAGCAAGATACTGAAAACCTATTTGAAGAAATAATTACAGAAAAGTTCTCCCACCTGGTGAAAGAAATAGACTTACAAGTCCAGGAAGTTCACAGAACCCCAAACAAAAGGAATCCAAAGAGGACCACACCAAGACACATCAGAATTAAAATGCTAAGGGCAAAGACAAAGAGAATCTTAAAAGCAAGAAGAGAAAAACAGTTAGTTACCTACACGGGAGCACCCATATGACTATCAGGTGATTTCTCAGCAGAAACTATGCAGGTCAGAAAGGAGAGGCAAGAAATATTCAAAGTGATGAACAGCAAGAACCTACAACCAAGATTACTCTACCCAGCAAAGCTATCATTCAGAATTTAAGGTCAGATAAAGAGCTTCACAGATAAGAAAAAGCTAAAGAAGTTCATCACCACCAAACCAGTATTATATGAAATGCTGAAAGGTATTCTGTAAGAAGAGGAAAAAGAAGAAAAAGGTAAAGATAAAAATTATGAACAACAAATACACATCTATCAACAAGTGAATTTAAAAATCAAGTGAATAAAAAATCTGATGAACAGAATAAACTGTTTTTTAAAAATATATATTTTATTGATTTTGTACAGAGAGGAAGGGAGAGAGATAGAGTTAGAAACATCGATGAGAGAGAGTCATCGATCAGCTGCCTCTTGCACAACCCCTACTGGGGATATGCCCACAACCAAGGTACATGCCCTTGACCGGAATCGAACCCGGGACCCTTCAGTTCCCAAGCCGACGCTCTATCCATTGAGCCAAACCGGTCTCGGCATAAACTGTTGAATATAATAGAATCAGGGGCATAGAAATGGAGTGGGCTGAGAATTCTTGGGGGGAAAGGGGTGTGGGAGGTGCAGGAAGAGACTGAACAAAAATCGTACACCTATGGATCTATGGATTAAGACGGTGGGCGGGGGTAAAGGCAGAGGGTAGGGTGGGAACTGGGTGAAGGGGAGATATAGGGTGGAAAAGAGGAACAATTGTAATAATCTGAACAATAAAGATTTATTAAAAATGAATAAATAAATGAGAAAAAAAAAGAAATAGAAGCCAGGACCTGGGGCTAGGTATACTACTGCCATTGGAATGTTGCTGTAACCAACAGTACTGGAATGTACGTATGTACACAATTGCACTCACACAAACTTATGCATCATATCTATCACCTTTCTCTTGCATACATGTGCACACACACTGAAAACGAGGAGTTACATTGAGGCCTCTGATTGCAGCACAACACTGCCAAGTTTGCTTCATTCCCCCACTGGAAACTCCCCTTTCTAAAGCAGAGTCATGGCTCCCATTGCCCCTGTACATTCCCCGAGGTAATGGGTCACGATGTTTATGAGCCAGCCCTTCCCACAGAGAGCCCTCCTCACACGCTGACGGTGCCGAAGCATCCCCTGCACTGGACCTCCTCCACCCCCAGCACTGCATCCCGGAGCCAGCTTGCCTTCCAGTGCCCAGCCCTAAGGGCAATCCTCCTCCGCCTGGGCAAATCCAGGTGCTGGGCTCTGGCCCCCCAAGGTGCAACCCCGCTCTGCTGCACCTGTGATGGCAGCTGCAGGACAGAATTGCTCTGGTCCAAAAGGGAAGGGACGTGGGACAAAGAGAAGGGGAGTGGAAAAGGTGAACAAAGCTTAGGACAATCAGTTACTCAAGGAGAATCGGCCCAAGCATGGCAGCACTGGGAAGCCCCTGTCCTTTTTCTCACTGGTCCCCAGCTGCCCTTTCCTGCCCCTCTCCTCTGCCCTCTCCTCTCTCATCCACAACTTTCTCCCCTCCATGGAGCCGAAAAAGGCTATCCTGGGTGTGATTCCTCACTATCATTCGCATAAGCCGCTCGGCTGACCTTCAGAGTGATGGTGTTCTCCCTGAAGCTCTGGCCCTCAAACCCTCTGCCTCTCTTGCTGGACTTGAATGTTTCCCTCCTCTTTTAGCAATTTCAGGTGTGAGCAGGAGAGCACGCTCACAGCCACTTTTTTTTTAATTGATTTTTTTACAGAGAGGAAGAGAGAGGGATAGTTAGAAACATCGATGAGAGAGAATCATCAATCAGCTGCCTCTTGCACACCCCCTACTGGGGATATGCCTGCAACCAAGGTATATGCCCTTGACCGGAATCGAACCTGGGACCTTTCAGTCCACAGGCCGATGCTCTATCCACTGAGCCAAACTGGTTTCGGCCACAGCCACTTCTTGGAGCCTCAGGTCCTTGGTCTGGAGGATGAGCGTCACCACAACCCCCTCACGGGCTGGAGGAGGAACAGAGATTGCAACACCAGGCACCTCCCAGGAGCGCCGTGTGATAACCCAGCGGTGAGGGCTTGACCAGCGACACAGGACTCCTGGACCTGTAGGAACACGCCGCGTGCATTCCCCCTCAGCACTGTTGCCCTTGCTGTTCCTTGTGCCTGGCCTGCTCTTCCCTCAGGCCATCTACGGCCTCTCCCTCCCTCCCGCCCAGTCTCTGCCCCATCAGCAGCCCCTTTCCAGAGAGACCTTCCCCATCACCCCGAGAAAATGCTCTTCCCCCTCACCTGGCTTTTCCTTCTCCTTAACACTCCTCACTCTTACAGATGTTACAGACTTACCGACTGACTCCGTGAAATCAGAGACTTTGCCAATTATTCTCCCATTGGACCCCCAACTCCCAGAACAGGGCCTGGGCACCTTGGCGGGGCTCCGAAGTCGGACTGTGACCCGGGCTCTGACCCACATCGCTCTGGTAGGGCACTGGGCTCACTGTATTGATTATGATCCATGTCGAGGCTCAGGAGACAAGGGACTTGCCCAAGGACTCACAGCCAGGCCTTGGGGCTCCAGGCTTCGGAATCACAGCCGCCAGGTTCCAACACCCTCAGTTCCTGGACAGAGACCTCCCTCACAACCAAAAAGAACAAAGACTGAACCGGGAACCGGAGCCAGAGACTCGTACAGCTCACTGAACACAACCCACAGCGGATTCCAAAACTCTGTCCAAGAGCTCACAGCTGGAGGCACAGACTCCCCCACAGAGCAGGGACCGTGCCCACTGGGACAATCCGTCCCCGAAAAACCAACGTCCTCAGCCCGGGAACCTACACTGCGGACACTGCACGTCCTAGAGACAGCTCCCAAAGCACGCAGACACCCCCTCCCCTTAATACCAGGACGGCACAAGCAGAAGGCAGAAGTGCAAACACCGCAGAAACACCACATGACCTTCAGATCGTGCCCCCAGACGGACCACAGGACACAGACCCCAAACAGCTCAGGGTCTGCACACCTTAAGGTGAAACCTCTCCACCCACAACCAGTTCAGGGCCGTCCCAGCTGGGGGCCCAGCCCACACCAGGCTCTGGGCCATCAGGAGCTCCAGCTCTGCTGGGAGACCTCCCACCTGGGGCTGCGCCCCCCACAGAGACCTCCCTTCCCGGCACAGATGCCCCCAGGTATTCACACACCGTGCACAGGCACACGAAGCCCAGGAGAGCTTAGCCCCTGGGAGCACCAATCCACTCCAACAGCCCCTTCCCTCAGCCCCCAAAGGCCAGGAGAGAGCACCCGCCCAGACAGCACCTGGGTGTCTCCTGCATAACGCTGATCCCAGAGGCCTGGCACCTGACCGCCCAAGTAGGCACACAGCTGTCCGAGGCCCCTCCCTGGCCCTCAGCCAGGGCATCTGCAGAACTGAAGCTGCGGTGCCCGAGGCGCCCACCAGGCTGGTGATGGAGCGGAGGCGAACCGAGGCCGCAGGGACAGCCCGTCCCCTCAGGCACCGACCCCCCCCCCCTCCCCCCTCCGCTGCTGACCTGGCGGCCACGTAGGCCAAGCGTGGACAGCGGCGTTGCGGGTGCAGCTGCACACAGTCCAGCTCTGACAAGCACGGCCCTCGCGCCCAGGCCTCACCCTCAGCTCCGGCGCTGCGACCCCTCGGGCGGGCGGCAGGCGGACCCCCAGCGGACCTGGGCATCGAGCAGAGGCCCAGACCAGGTCCAGCCGCGGCCGGCCGCGCCCTGGAAGGGCTTCCAGCCTCAGGCTGGCGGAGGCCAATCAGCGCCCAGCACGGCCCGGCCCGCCCTCGGCGCTGGGAAGCAATCGCTCACCCAGTAGCCGCCCGGCTGGACGGCTGGACGTGACGGCGTCAGACCCAGGGGTGGAGCTCGGGAGGAGAAAACGAGGGGCGCAGCCTCAGACCAGGTAGCGCCCCGAGTGGTTGGTCCTGCCTCTGAGCCCAGAAGGAACGCTCCCCTCTGGCGCCCCTTGGTGGTGGGAACCGGGAAAGCTCCTCGATGCAGATGCTCATGGACCACTAAGCTGGGCAGTCATGATGAGAACCCACAGTCCGCTGTAGTCCTGCACTCTTCAAGAAGTCTGCGGAACTGAACTTTACCTCCCGCAGCGGGCAATAGCATAACAGGGGCGGGACCAGCGTTCCCTGTGAGCTGGGCATTGAGAGGGCTTGTGCCTCCCTGGGGATGCAGAATAGATGGGGGGGGGGGGGGAAGGAAAGGGGGGCTGGTGCAGCCAAAGTCCCCCAAGGGGCAGGACAGCTAGAGCTCCTGACTGGGCCAGAAGCCTGGTGAGGGGCAGGCCTCGTCCTTAACTGTTAGTGATAGGTGAGACGGACAGAAGGACCACAGGACAGCAGGATCTTTGGTTTTGTTAGGGAAGGGGCCATCTCCCAGAGGCCCCAAGGACACTATTGGTGAGGTAGGACAAAGGCTTTGTCACCATTTTGTCACCCCTGAACATGTTCGCTAGAGGAAACCTTGACATGTCTAGTTATGCCTCTTGCCACAACTTTGCATTTATTTGGTCATTCTCTCATTCATTTGTTCACCAAAGGAGAGCTTCATGCTCAATCAAAGACAGAAAGCATGTGTTTGAGCAGAAAGAGCTGCCACCCCGGACATGCGGATCTAGGTAGCGACCCAAACCGCACTCTGAAAGAACAAAGGAAGTTGGGGTTTACAAAGCAAACCACACAAAGTGTAATTCTTTTTTCAATTTATTTTATTTTTTTCAATTAAATTATTATCTGTGTATGTATTTTAACATTGTCCCCCCTCCCATACATCCCCTCCCTCCCCAGAGTTTGGTGTCCATTGGTTGTACTTATATTCATGTATACAAGTCCTTCGGTTGATTTCTTATCTCCCCTAGATCTCCCTACCCTCCCCGCTTTAATTTGACAGTCTGCTTGTTGCTTTACTGTCTTTATATCTGTCTTTTGGTTCATCAATTTATAATGTTCTTTAATATCCATAAATGAGTGAGGTTATGTGGTGTTTCTCTTTCATTGATTGGCTTATTTCACTCAGCATGATGTTCTCCAATTCCATCCAGGTTGCTGCAAATGATGAGAATTTCTTCTTTTTTATGGCAGCATAGTATTCCATTGTGTAGATGTACCATAGTTTTTGGATCCAATCATCTGCTGATGGGCACCTAGGCTGTTTCCAAATCCTAGCTATTGTAGATTGTGCTGCTATGAACATAGGGGTGCACATATCCTTTCTGATTGGTGTTTCTAGTTTCTTGGGATATATTCCTAGGAGTGGGATTACTGGGTCAAATGGGAGTTCCATTTTCAGTTTTTTGAGGAAACTCCACACTGTTCTCCACAGTGGTTGCACCAGTCTGCATTCCCACCAGCAGTGCACGAGGGTTCCTTTTTCTCCGCAACCTCGCCAACACTTGTGGTTTGTTGATTTGTTGATGCTGGCTATTCTGACAGGTGTGAGATGGTACCGCATTGTTGTTTTGATTTGCATCTCTCACAAAGTGTAATTCTTTCATGCAAATGAACCCTAGCTGGCTAAGTTAGCAAAGCTGCTTCGTCACAATATGCACATGAAGAAGGCACCAACTACAAGAAGGAGGCACTGCCCATGTGTGTTCTTACAGAGGTTGTTCAGCATCAGGTTAGCACCTTCACTGCAGCTCTGAGGCCCGGGGTGTGCATGAGGCTCGCTTCCCTGTTAGGCTCCAACTCTATTTTCAGTGACTTTCTTAGCAATGCTCCTTCCATGTCATTTATTTTCCATCTTCACATTCATTCTCTCCAGCTTCTGTCAGGCACTATAATGGGAGTTAGGAATCGAGCTGTGAGGAAAGAGAAAGAACCTGCCGAAACCTGTTTGGCTCAGTGGTAGAGCGTCAGCCTGCGGACTGAAAGGTCCCAGGTTCGATTCCGGTCAAGGGCATGTACCTTGGTTTCCGGCACATCCCCAGTAGGGGGTGTGCAAGAGGCAGCTGATCAATGTTTCTCTCTCATCGATGTTTCTAACTCTCTATCCCTCTCTCTTCCTCTGTGTAAAAAATCAATTAAAAATATTTTTTTTTTTAAAGAGAAAGAAATTGACCCCCCCCTCTCCCTGGAGCTGTCATTCTGTTAGAACAGAAAGCAGAAAAATGCAAGCCACTTGTCAGGTGTTGTTAATGGTTATGATAAAAATTAAATGGGAGAGGAGCGTTTCTAGAGAGCATGGCCCAGAAAAGTTTCTCTAAGATGGTGACATTTGAGCTAACACCTAGAGGAGAGCATCCCAGACGGAGGTCAGGGCCAGTGGGGAAGTGGGAGTGGAACTCAGGCTAAGGTGTGTGAGGTGGGGGCTGGTGTGGCTGAGACCGCATGATGAAGGGAGAGGTAGAAGTTGAGGTCAGAGAGGTGATGGGGACAGGACGCATAGGGGCTTCTGGGCCACGTGAGGACTTGGACGGACTCTGAGTGAGCCATGGGAGGCCAGTGGCTCAGGTCACTGATGTATGGGGAGGAGCTCCCAGTTTGTTCCAAGGAAGAGCCCTACCCCCAGCCCCTTTCACCTGAACACATCTTCCCCGGATGGCCCTTGAGGCCACAGGGCTCCTTCAGTCATAGGTGTCACATGTCTCCCCACAGGGTCTACAGGCTGCCCCCAGGAACAGAGACTCAAATCTCAGCTCAGAAAGGCTGTGAGGGCAATGACAAGGAACCTTTGATCTGTACTGTGTGGGTGAGAGGCCTGGGGTGCCGCAGTCCCCACTGTCTGCAGTCACCACCACGTCCCTGTAGGCAGGGCAGGTTCAGTCCAGGGATGGGGGCTCTGAGGCTGAGTGGTTCTGAGAGTGGCTGATTCCTGGGATAGGCCATGGTTTGGCCAACTCTGCCCTCCTCTGGAGTTTTGCATCCTGCCCCGTAGCTGCGGTCAGCGGGTGGACCGCCCAGAGCGGGGTTGAATTCCTATTCTTCTTGGTCCTATGGCCAAACCCTTGTCCTGGCCACTGACTCCCCTTTTATTCAAATCTGACGTAGATGAAGGTGGTTGAAATGGGAGGGGAGCGGCCCCTCGGGGAAGTCAGGAAAAGGGTGTCGAGTATGGCCCGAACAGGGGCCTGGGGTACAGCATTATCCCCACTTCTGTCAAACGTTTTGTTAAAAAATGAATGGAGCCGGGACCGATTTGGCTCAGTGGATAGAGCCTCAGCCTGCAGACTGAATGATCCCGGGTTTGATTCCTGTCAGGAGCATGTACCTTGGTTGTGGGCACGTCCCCAGTAGGGGATGTGCAGGAGGCAGCTGATCGATGATTCTCTCTCATCGACGTTTCTAGCTCTCTGTCCCTCTCTCTTCCTCTCTGTAAAAAAAATCAATAAAATATATTTTTTAAAAATGAATGGAGCTACAGTGGGCTGTGAAATAACTTCAAGTAGCCTAATATACATTGAAGTTGCTGAAGGGAGGTGGACAAAAAATATTTACAGAATCCTGAGTGGTGTGGCTCAGTTCGTTGGGCATCATTTGTTGCACTAAAAGGCTGCTGGTTTTATTCCTAGTCAGGGCACATGCCCTGCTTGTGGGCTCCATCCCAGGTAGGGGGTGTGCAGGAGGCAGTCCATTGATGTTTCACTCTCACATTGATGTTTCTCTCTCTCTCCCTTCCCTCTCTCTCAAAATCTATAAGCTCTTTAAAATATCTACAGAAATTCTTTTTCAAATTTAATGCAAACTGTAAACCCACATGCATGAAGCTCAGTGATTCCCAAGGATAAAAAAACAAAATCAAAGCTCATTAAAATGAAAATGTTTAAAAGCTGCAAACACACACACACACACACACACACACACACACACACTCACAGAGACAGAGAAAAATTTAAAAGCAGCCAAAGTGGAGGCCGGGGGAGGACTCATTATGTAAGGTGGAACAAAGATAAAATGTAACAGAAATAATGGGAACTAGAAAACAGTGAAGTAGCATCATTAATGTTGTGCAAGAAAAGAATTGTCAAACAAAAATTGAAAACTGACATTAAATAAGTTTTAATAACGAAGTTTTCGAAATACAAAGGCTCAAAGAATTCATCAGCAAGCCTGCATGATAAAAAAAAAAAAAAAAAGGTTTTCAAAGTCCTTAAGACAGAATGAAAATGATATCATATGGAAATTAGGACTTGTACCAAGAAAGAAAAAGCACCAGAAATGATAAACATGTGTGTAAATATAAAGCATCCTATTTATGTTTTATTGAATTTATTGGGGTGACATCGGTTAATGAAGTTCTATAGGTTTCAGGTGTACAACTCTAGAATACATCACCTGTATATTGTATTGTGTGTTCACCACCCCAAGTCAAATCTTACACCAGCATTTATCCCCCCTTTACTCTTTTCAACCCCCCCTTCCCTCCTTCCCTCTGGCGATCACCATGCTGTTTGTGTCTGAATTGTTGGGGTGGTTGTTGTGTTTCGTTTTGTTTTGCTTAATCCATTCACCTTTTCACACAGTTTTCCAACCTCCCTCCCCTCTGACAGCTGCCAGTCTGTTCTCTTTATCTCTGAGTCTCTTTTGTTCATTACTTTATTTTTGTTCACTAGATTCCACATATAAGTGAAATCAGATAGTACTTGTCTTTCTCAGACTGGCTTATTTCACTTAACATAATGTTCTCTAGGTCCATCCATGCTGTCACAAAAGATAAGATTTCCTTCTTTAAAAGTTGACAGTACTTTAAGCCTAAAATAATTATATATTGTGGGGTTTATAACATACATAAAAGGAAAAAGTAAAATGGAATTATACAGTTTAAAATTCTTATACTCTAGCCCTGGCCATCGTGGCTCAGTGCTTAGTCAGCCTGCACACTAGAGCAGCGTTTTTCAACCGCTGTTCCGCGGCACACTAGTGTGCCGCGAGATGTTGCCTGGTGTGCCGTAGGTGCAGACAAGACAAGAATTTTATAATTTTTCACTATTTTGTTTACTTAATATTTCATAATAAAGTAATTATAAAATACTTTCTTTGTGTTTATTTGATTCCTATTCAAGAGAATTACTTTATATATAGTCAATATAGGCACAGAGTTAAATTTTTTAACATTTTCTAATGGTGGTGTGCCTCGTGATTTTTTTCATGAAACAAGTGTGCCTTTGCCCAAAAAAGGTTGAAAAACACTGCACTAGAGGGTGGAGGGTTAGATTCCTGATCAAGGCCATGTGCCTAGGTTGCAGGTCTGATCCTGGCCTCCAGGTGGGGCATATGTGGGAGGCAGCCAGCCAATGGATGTATCTCTGTCACATCAATGTTTCTCTATCTAGCTCTCATTCTCTCTCTTTCTCTTTCTTTCTCTCCTCCCTCTCCTCCTTCTTTTTATCTCCCCTCCCCTCCCTTCCACTCCAAAATCAACAGAAAAATTTCCTCACTCCTCAGGTGAGGATAAAATAAAATAAAATTCATATGCTTTATTCAAAGTGGTATAATATTACTTAAAATATATTGTGATAAATTGTAGACATATGTTATATATGAACCAAATAAAAGGAATGAAAACATTCTTTAGTTTTATTGAGGTATAACTGATAAATGAAATTGTAGTGTATTTAAATTACATACACAATGTTATGATTTGACATAAATGTACATGGTAAAAGTGATCCCACCATGTCATCCAGCACCTCACATCTTAACTCTGTTTTTTGTGAGAATAGCCAAATCCCACTCTCTTAACAAATTCAATTATAGATCCTTAGACCTTATTCACCTCATGACTGAAAGTTTATACCCTTTCTTTTAAAATATATATATTTTATTGATTTTTTACTGAAAGTAAGAGAGAGGGATAGAGAGTTAGAAACATTGATGAGAGAGAATCATTGATCAGAAGTCTCCTGCACATCCCCTTACTGGGGATATGCCCACAACCAAGGTACATGCCCTTGACCGGAATCGAACCTGGGACCTTTCAGTCCGCAGGCTGATGCTCCATCCACTGAACCAAACCGGTTTCGGCTGAAAATTTATACCCTTTCCATTTTCCCCACTCCAGCCTCTCCCATTTCCCCCACTCCAGCCCCACCTCTTGGCAGCCACCATTCTACTCTCTGATTTTAGGTTCCACATAAAGTGATGCCACACATAATGGCCTCCAAGTTCATCCATGTTGTCACAAATAGCAGAACTTCCTTTTTAAGGCTGAATATTTCAGTGTGTGTGTGTGTGTGTGTGTGTGTGTGTGTGTGTGATATACATCACATTTCCAATTTCCTTTATTCATTCATCTTTTGGCACACACTTAAGTTGTTTCAATACCTTGACCACTGTGAATAATGCTGCAATAAACAGAGGAGTACAGATATCTCTCTAAGATAGTGATTTAATTTCCTTTGGATATATATGCAGAAATGGGACTGCTGAATGATATAATAGTTCTGTTGTTGATTTCTTTAGGAATCTCCATGCTGTTTTCCATAGTGGCTGTACCAGTTTATATTCCCATCAACACTGTACAAAGATGTTGCCTTCTTACATCCTCTCTAGCATTTGTTATATATAGTCATCCTAATAGGATGAGGTAATATCTTATTATGGTTTTGATTTGCATTTCCCTGATGATTAGTGATATTGAATATCTTTGAAAAACCTACAGCCAGCATCATACACTATGGAAGGAAGACTGAATGCTTTCTCTTTATGATTAACCATAAAGTAAGAATGTCTAACCCCACTGCTCTTCAACAATGTACTGGAGGTTCTAACCCTTCCACTATGGTAAGAAAAAGAAATAAACAGCATTCAGATTGCAAAGGAATAAGTAAATGCTGCCTTTTTCACATATAACTCTATTTTCTATAGAAAATCTTAAGAAATCTGTAAAAATCCTACCAAACAAGTATAACAAGCTTACAAAATAAAAGTCTATATTCAAAGTAAACTTCATTTCTATATACTTGCAATTAGAATTTGATTAACCAATGTCACCCCAATTTAATAAAAAGGTTAAAAAATTATAATTATTCTTGAAAAGTGAATATATGTACTAGAGGCCCAGTACATGAATTTGTGCATGGGTGAGGTTCCTAAGCCTGGCTGGTATCAGGGCCAATTGGGCCCTGCTGGTGGGGGTGGGCATGAAGGGATGGTGTGGAGGGACTGCTGGAGGTTGGCCAGCTTGGGAGAGGGATGGGACACGGGAGGTTGGCCGCTGGCCCCCCACGGAGGGAGCTGGCCCTCAGCCCCCCTGGGAAAAGGGACATGTCTGCTGCCACCCATCCCCAGTTCCCTGTCCTAGTCCGGGGCCTGCAGGTTCCAGTGGGGTTGGATGAGGAGGCGACAGTAGCCAGGCTGGGCGCAGAAGGAACGGACACCAGACACCAATGCCACGTATTCTATTTTACCATTAAAATGTTTTTATAAATACATATATTTCAGTACATATTTGTAAAGAAAATAGTACAAAAGCAAAGTGCAATAAAGTATCTGCATTCATTATCTTTTGTGTAAGAAAGAAGTAGAAATTTAAAATATTTATGTTCATTCGTGCAATAAGAAACACAGTATGGGTAAACTAGAAATGAGTGAGATTTACTATCAACAGAGGATGGGGAGAAAAGGTTTAGAGAATGAGAATGGGGTATAGGGAGTGGGCAAATGACTCTTCTCTGGGTATAATTTTTATATAGTTTTGACTTTTAAAATCATGTTGATGTTTTACATAATCAGTCAATCAACAAGGATGGAGGAAGAACTAAATGGAATACAAACAAAATAAATGAGACTATTTCAAATGAATAACATTATACTGAAGGGGAAAAAACAAAAAGGACTATAAACAAATACTAAATCCTAGTTAGTGCCCTTATTTTTCACAGTGGTATGGGCCGGCAGTTCTGAAACTACTGAATGTATATCCTAATATTGAACAAATAAGTAAATATATTGTGGATAATGATAATCTGATTTCTCACGGTCAGAGAAGGGAAAGGGGGAAGGCTAGAATGAACCTTGTGGTTTGGGATTAGAATTGGAGTACCAGTATGAACTCATTTTTAAGATGATACAGAGATTAGGTAGATGACAGACAGATAGATAGATAGACAGACAGACAGACAGACAGATAGATAGATAATGTGTGTATATGTGTATGTAGAAATGTATATAAGCGCCCTAACCAGTTTTCTCAGTGGATAGAACATCGGCTTGTGGACTGAAAGGTCCCTGGTTTGATTCCGGTCAAGGGCGTACACCTTGGTTGCGAACACATCCCCAATAGGAGGTTTGCAGGAGGCAGCTGATTGATGTTCCTCTCTCATCGATGTTTCTAACTCTCTATCCCTCTCTCTTCCTCCCTGTAAAAAATCAATAAAATATATATATTTTTAAAAAGAAATGCATATAAACTTTGCCCACCGAGGTTGCCTAAAAACAATGACTTCCTGGTTGGAGCATTTGAACACACCTAGTGCCTATATCTTGGTATCTCTACCAAAAGGAACCAAGGCTGGATTCTTAGAGAAATGGCTGATTCCAGAGCTGGGACAGGAAACGTACAAGATGAACCTGGAGCCCTAACCAGTATGGCTCAGTGGATAGATCGTTGGCCTGTGGACTCAAGGGTCCCAGGTTCAATTCCGATCAAGGGCATGTACCTTGGTTGCAGGCACATGCCCAGTGGGGAGTGTGCAGGAGGCAGATGATCAATGTTTCTAACTCTCTATCCTCCTCCCTTCCTGTCTGTAAAAAATCAATTAAAAATATTTTTTTAAAAAGAACCTGGAATAACTCACTGTTCCAGAAAGTAAGGAAGTGCTCAGAGAATGGTGGGCATATGGAAAGGACACAAAAGCGAGCTTGAAAGACTCCATTTGTGAAATTCTGGGACAATTTTGGCATCGAAATAAGTAATGAGTGTAGCAGTTTATAACCCATTAAATAAAGGAAGAATCCACAAACCCACATGACAAAACTAAATATATAAATGAATGAATAAATAAATGGAGGAGAAGAGAAAGCGCTTCTTTATTGCAGATGAAGTAACGTAGAAGGAATAATGGAATTAGAAAATCACCACTTGGCAATCACCAACAGAATAATTGCTTCAGTCGAGTGCAGTGGGATTGGGCGAGAGAGAAGGCAAGCTATGGCTTGTTATTCCACACACTTCTGTGTCATTCAGGCATCTTGCAATGTGCATGCTTTCATGCATTACTTGTGTAATTAAAAATATGTTTATTCTTTTGACATGCTGAGGGACAAGTGTTTGTCACTGTCAGTGCTCACTGCAAGATAGAGGGAGATAGATAACTTGCACTGAAGCGACACCCAGGAGCACTGTCTCCTGAGAGACAGAGATAAGAGCAGCAGCCCTAATTAACTGTAATGCCGAAAAACACACTAGAACATGGTGATAAGTGGAATTGCTCTTGCCTGAGTACCTTAGCACAGTGCTGGGAACATAATAAGCACTCGATAGACGCTTGCGGAAAGTATAAAACAGCATATCCAGTCCACTAACTCTGAGTCAGAAAGGGAGAATGCAAAGTATAAGTATTATGTAGAAGTATATATAGCCCTAGCCGGTTTTGCTCAATGGATAGAGCACCGGCCTGCGGACACAAGGGTCCCAGGTACAATTCCTGTCAAAGGTACGTACCTCTGTTGCAGGCTCCTCCCCGGCCCGGGTCCTGGTTGGGGCTTGTGCGGGAGGCAACCCATTGATGTGAGAGACACATTGATATTTTTCTCTGTCTTCCCCTCTCTCTAAAAATCAATGGAAACATATCCTCAGGTAAGGATTTAAAAAAACAAAAATTAAACAAAAATCCATGAGTTCATAATGACACCAAGAACAAGAAGAACCTCATTTGAAACTTTAGACCCATAGAGCATCAATTTAATCCTCTAATATTGGCATCTGTAATGACAGCATTATATCTTTACCTTGTCTTCCCGGTGTGAATTGTATTTTGGATAGCCTGAATTGATGAAGGAAAGCTTTTACTTACATAAGAATTCTGGTTAATAAATGTAGGAAAGTGATAAAAATTTTAGAAAAATTACTACTTTGCAAGTCCTAATAAAATAACTGATTCAGGAAATAATCATCAATAGATGAAAGGTATATGGGGAAATTTTCCATGAAGGGATCAGGAAATTATCACCGTAACACAGTGATGAATCTTAACATCATTAAAAACAGAACCGCCGAAACCGGTTTGGCTCAGTGGAGAGAGCGTCGGCCTTCGGACTGAAAGGTCCCAGGTTCGATTCTGGTCAAGGGCATGTACCTTGGTTGCAGGCACATCCCCGGTAGGGGGTGTGCAAGAGGCAGCTGATCAATGATTCTCTCTCATCGATGTTTCTGGGTCTCTATCCCTCTCTCTTCCTCTCTGTAAAAAATCAATAAAAATATATTTAAAAAACACACACACACACAACAGAACCACAAGATATTATATGCTTCCTGGTGTGATGAAATAGGAAGGTCACAGCACCACCTTTGAAGTGTTCTTGAAAAATACATACAATACATACACATGTCCACACATAAATAAATAAATAAATAAATAAATAAATAAATAACTTGAATGCAATAGAGTCCTCAGCACTAACTTCCATATCCAGGAAAGATGGGGAGTAAAGAACATGTTAAATGATACAAGGGAGCAAACAGACAAATTCAGGAGATGAGTTCTTGCATAACTGCAACAAGTCAAGGGCATGACACCAAAACTGAGAAGAAAGGACCTGCTCTAGATTAAGGGACCCTTAACAGACATCAAACAATGCAATATACACACACACACACACACACACACACATATATATATATATATCCCGTTGCAGAAAGATTCCTGCAAACGGCAGCCCCGCCCTCGCTTTCCCTCTGGCAGCCACCTTCGCTTTCTGCTTTTCCGCCCTCTTCCTTTTATGCTGTCTTCAATCTTCACTCCTCTCTCAGCTTATGCAAATTAACCACCATCTTTGTTGGGCTGATTTGCATACTCACTCTGATTGGCTGTGGGCATAGCGAATGTATGGTCAATTAGCATTTTCATATGTGTGTGTGTGTGTGTGTGTGTGTGTGTGTGTGTAAAAAGGACATTTATCAATAATTATGAGGACAACTGGGTAATTGTGGACTTGCTTATTATTAAACATTACCAAGGACATTATTAGACATAATAATGCTTAAGTGTAATGTCATAGTGGCTTTATTAAATTACTAGAGGCCCAATGCACAAAAATCTGTGCAAGAGTAGGCCTTCCTTCCCTGGTTGCCGGCACCAGCTTCATTCTGGCACCAGGGACCTGGGCTTCCCTTCTCCAGCCGCTGGCAGGCACTTGGGACCCAGACTGGCTTCCCTCCGGCCACAGCTTCATAAGGAAGGAAGTCCAGAATGATGTCTGGAAGACGTCTGGTCTAATTAGCATATTATTATTTTTTTATTATAGATGTTCTTTTTAAGAAATGCATGTTTAATTATATAGGAACACAATATGGTGACTGGGATTTGCTTTGAAATACTGCAACAAAAGGAAAAATGGAATTGATGAAACAAACATGGTGGAATCTTATTTCTTGTCCAATCATGGTGGTGGTGGATGTGTTTGTTCATGCTACTACTCTCTGCTTTGTGTGTTTGAAATGTTCATAATAAAAAAAATAGTTTGTTGAGAGAATGACAGGGCCGACTAAGAAAAATTCCAGAATAAGTTGGAAAGAAGCATTTTTATTCAAGCTTAAAGTAAAAGCCTTGTTTAGATTCAGTAACTAGGACAGTTAAACATGGGTGAGAAGTGTACTAAACATTCTCAGCTGTTGAGACACCAATCTGGGACATGCATTATGATCGAAATGTAGTCTTTTGTTTTGTTTTTTAAATAAAAGAATATTTAATCTGACGAAACCGGTTTGGCTCAGTGGATAGAGCGTTGGCCTGCGGATGAAAGGTCCCAGGTTCGATTCTGGTCAAGGGCATGTACCTTGGTTGCAGGCACATCCTCAGTAGGGGGTGTGCAAGAGGCAGCTGATCGATGATGATTCTCTCTCATCGATGTTTTTAACTCTCTATCCCTCTCTCTTCTTCTCTGTAAAAAAATCAATAAAAATATTTAAAAAAGAATATTTAATCTATGAGCTTCTGGATATTGTTAACACCTATTTCTTGAGCTTGTGACAGCAGAGAATTGTAACCCACCCAGCCATCTTTTGATATTTTTTCTGCAAATGCTTACTGAGAGTAATACGAAGCTTGTAGATAAACAGCATTTTGTATAAGAATCCTAGGAATTAACTTTGGAAAATACAGACTCTGACCTTTAGTCATCCCAGCTCTAAGAGAATTGCTGATCTTCAACCATAAAACCAGAATGTCAAAGACCAGGATGATGCATAGCAGACCACCACTTGAGATCCTTATCAGAAAGGATTGTGCTGGCCTGCACATAGAGAACCTCTCAACCCCTCCCCTTGATTTCTTTGTTCTGTTTTCCCTCTCCCTTCTCATAAAATCCTCTGTCTGCACCAACATGTGGAGAGGAGCTTTTGGACAAGAGTTCCCCATTCCTCGGGTGTCCAACATTTGAAGAAATCTCTTTCCTTTTTCTCTAGCATCTGTCTCATGAGTTTGGTTTTTGTGGTGGCAGGCAGCTGAACTTGTGTTCCAGTTACAAGCTGGACAGTGGTTACATGGGTATATAGTTTATTTGTGAATTATTTGTGAATCTGCATGTATAAAACTTATGCACATTTCTATCTGTATATTACATTTCACACTTGAAAATGTTCTGTTTTTTTTTTGTTTGTTTTGTTTTTTTTTAAGACTAATTGAATGCTAAAACGTGGCACTCTTTCTCCCAATGCAGTGCAACCTGGACTGGTTAAGTAGAACACAGTAGCCTCACAAAGGTGGTGCAGTACTGTCATTTCAGAGAAAGAAACAGGAAGAAATAAGGAACTTTTAAAATCCTCTAAATGGGCTCATCTCCCCACTGTACAGGGGGGTAAATAGAGGGGCAGAGGCAAAAGGGAACCAAGGATTTCCCATTTCTAGAATGTTGGTTCAAAATAAGGGACTGCCCTAGCTAGTTTGGCTCAGTGGATAGAGCGTCTGCCTGTGGACTGAAGGGTCCCGGGTTCGATTCCAGTCAAGGGCACATGCCTGGGTTGCGGGCTTGATCCCCAGTGGTGGTGGTGGGCATGCAGGAGGCAGCCGATCAATGATTCTCTCTCATCATTGATGTTTCTATCTCTCTCCCTCTCTCTTCCTCTCTGAAATCAATACAAAATATATTAAAAACAAAAACAAAATAAGGGACTGTGGCTACAAATGCACGACTCAGTTTCCCCCCTCTCCTCCTGCTGCAGCTCTGCCTATTGGTTTCATTGTGCATATCTCATAGAGACAAGCCTTTTCCCAGAACCCTTTCTTCCTCCTGTCAAGAGAAGAAGCTTGCTTCAGAGAGGAGGGTGGGGTGAACGGCTTGAGTCTAGCTGGCCTCTGCTGCCCTCCCTTCCTCATTGCTACTCCTTGCCATCCCAAGGTTCTCACCAGAGCAATCCTTTCTCCCAGGAGCTTTAGAAGGACGTGGGTTGGAAGCTAACTGAGGGTAAACCAAGAATAACAGGAGTCTCAACTATAGAAAAATAGCCTGAGATCCTGAGCCTGTCATTTAGGGTCTGGCCTGCACCGGAGGAGCGTGCCTCCCTCAGGCCACAACAAATTGCCAGAAACATCTGGCTTTCTGGAACCCTCACCCCACCCCCAAGCTTTTGTATGAGCTGTTTCACTCACGTAGGCATCATTTTTATTTAATCAAGATGTGCCTGGTACTCATTATATGGCTTGACATTATTATGAACACTTTACAAAGATTACCTCATATATCCTCACAGCTCTCTACTGTAAGCACTATTATGACCTCATTTAATAGAGAAGGAACTTGAGTGGAAAGGAGAGGAAGAGGGATGGATTAAAAACCAAAGCAACCTGGAGCCAGAGTCCATGTTCTTAACCATTACACTGCATTGCCTCTTAAACATCTTGCAATTCCCTCCCACTTCCCCCTACCTCTGCCCACATGGCCCCTGAATCCCTAAGCTCCCACAGCTCCCAGTTGCCACTTTTGCCTCCCGTTAGGATGAAACAATTTACTTATTTGACATTTTCATTAAAACATTTTTTTTCTTGCAGTATAATACACACAAAGAAAAGTACACCAGGCCTAAGCGCACAGCTCTCAATGAATTGTTACTAAGTAACCACCTGTTGAAATGATAGCATCATTTTCCTCCAACTCCCTGGAAATTTTTGTGCAAAATTAGAAAATCAGTGTTATCTTTTTCTTTAAATATTTTGTAGAATGCACCATTGACAGCCTCTAGCCCAGTGGTTCTCAGCCTTCCTAATGCCGCAACCCTTTAATACAGTTCCTCACGTTGTGGTGACCCCCAACCATAAAATTATTTTGGATGCTACTTCATAACTGTCATTTTGCTATTGTTATGCATCATAATGTAAAGATCTGATATGCAGGATGTCTTAGGCAACCCTTTTGAAAGGGTCATTTGACCCCTGAAGGGGTTGCGACCCACAGATTAAGCACCGCTGCTCTAGTGGTTTCCTTGTGGAAAACTTTTTAATTATAAATTCAACAACTTAATAGTTATAGGACCGTTCTGATTTAAATTTTCTTATGTTTTAGTGAATTACATTCTCCCCATTTTATCAAAATTTTCAAAAATCAAGAAACAGAACATTTCCGGCATTCTGGAAAGTCTCTTAGACCTTCTACTCAGACCCCAATGACAATTCTGATGTGTATCACCCTAGATTAGTTTTACCTGGTCTAGAAATTTACCTCAGTGGAAATATATAGTATGTGCTCTTCTGTGTCTGGTTTATCTTGCTCAGTACAATATTTATGGAATTCATCCTTATGGTTGTATGTGGTTGTGAGGCATTTCTCCTAGTCAATGTTTAGTATTCCACTATGTAACTATACCAAAACTTATTTAGCATTCTTCTGTTGATAGCATTTGGGTCATTTCCAGTTTGGACTATTACAAACAATGCTTTTATGAACATTATTGCATATGTTTTGATAGGCATAGCTTTCTGTTGGGCATATACCTAGGAGTAGGACTGCTGGGTTATGAGGCGTATATATGGTCACCTTTTGTAGATATAGCTGAACAGCTCCCAAAAGGTTATATCAGCCGAAACCGGTTTGGCTCAGTGGTAAAGCGTCAGCCTGCGGACTAAAAGGTCCCAGGTTCGATTCCGGTCAAGGGCATGTACATTGGTTGCGGGCATATCCCCGGTAGGGGATGTGCAAGAGGCAGCTGGTCAATGTTTCTCTCTCATGGACATTTCTAGCTCTCTATCTCTCTCCCTTCCTCTCTGTAAGAAAAATCAATAAAACATATTAAAAAAAAAAAGGTTATATCAATTTATAATCTCGCCGAAGCCGGTTTTGCTCAGTGGATAGAGCGTCGGTCTGAGGACTGAAGGGTCCCAGGTTTGATTCCTGTCAAGGGCATGTACCTTGGTTGCAGGCACATCCCCAGTAGGGAGTGTGCAGGAGGCGGCTGATCGATGATTCTCTTTCATCGTTGTTTCTGGCTCTCTATCCCTCTCTCTTCCTCTCTGTAAAAAAACCAATAAAATATATATTTTTAAAATTTATAATCTCATCAGCATTGTATGAGAGTTCCAACCACTCCACATTCTCACCCACATTCAGCATTATCTTTTCCTTTTTAGTCACTCTAGTGAGTGTGATTTTATATCATATTTCATTGCCTACAAATGAAGTTGAATGTTTATATCTTCCTTTCTAATCATCATATCTTTAAGTTATTTTTCTTGCTTTAGTGCACTAGCCAGGACTTCTAGTATAATTTAAATAAAAGTCATTATAGTGGGCATCCTGGCCTCATTTCCAATCTTAAATGAAAAGCATTCAACATTTACCCACTAAATATGATATTTGCTATAGGGGTTTTTTTTGTAGATAATGTATGTTACATTAAGGACTTTCCCATATATTTATTGCAAGTTTAAGTTTGCTAATTTTTTTTGTCATGATGCGTTTTTTGCACCTGTTGATCGCATAATTTTTCTCCAACTCCCTGGAAAATTTTGTGCAAAATTAGAAAATTGGTGTTATCTTTTTCTTTAAATATTTTGTAGAGTGCACCATTGACAGCCTCTGGATGTTTCTTTGTGGAAAACTTTTTAATATAAATTCAATAATAACTTAATAGTTATAGGACTGTTCTGATTTTTTTTCTTATGTTTTAGTGAATTGCATTTCCCCCATTTTATCAAAAAAATTTAAAATATATATATTTTATTGATTTTTTACAGAGAGGAAGGGAGAGAGATAGAGAGCTAGAAATGTCCATGAGAGAGAAACACCGACCAGCTGCCTCTTGCACACCCCCCACCGGAGATGTGCCCACAACCAATGTACATGCCCTTGACCGGAATCGAACCCGGGACCTTTCAGTCCACAGACCGACGCTCTATCCACTGAGCCAAACAGGTTTCGGCCATTTTATCAAAATTTTCAAAATGGAAGGTATAAAGTTTTTCTTAATACTGTCTTCATGTATTTTAATGTATCTGTGACCTGTATCGCAGTATCCCTGTAGTGTTTCTCATACTAGTTATGTGCTTTCTACATATTTTTTTTTCTGGATCAGTCTCAGGCATTTATCTTTTTTTTCTTTTTTTCTTTTTTCAAAGAAAAACATTTAGCTTTGCTGAGTCTCTCTGCTATAGTTCTGTTTTTCTGTTTCATTGATTTCTGTTCTTATCTCTGATATTTTTTCTCCTCTACTTTTTTTAAGTTTAATTTGTTGTTTCTAACTTCTTGAGATGGATTTTCATATAAAAAATAATGTAGAGCCCAGCCAGTGTGGCTTGAACATCGTCCCATGCACCGAAAGGTTCTCAGTTTGATTCCTGGTCAGGGTACATGACTGGGTTGCAGGCTCAATCCCCAATAGAGGGCGTGCGTGAGGCAACCAATCACTAATTCTCTCTCATAGATATTTCTTCTTCTTCTTCTTTTTTTTTTTTTAAATATATTTTATTGATTTTTTACAGAGAGGAAGGGAGAGAGAAATAGAGAGCTAGAAACATCGATGAGAGAGAAACATCGACCAGGTGCCTCTTGCACACTCCCTACTGGGGATGTGCCCGCAACCAATGTACATGCCCTTGACCGGAATCGAACCTGGGACCCTTCAGTCCGCAGACTGACGCTCTACCACTGAGCCAAACCGGCTTCGGCTCTCATCGATATTTCTATCTCTCCCTCTCCCTTACTCTCTATCTAAAAATCGATAAAAACATATATATTTTTAAATAATAATATATAAGTATAAGCCTATAAATGTCTCTCTAAGCACAGCCGGAGGAGTATCCACAGGCTTTCAGACATAATATTTTGATTAACTGCCAATTCAAAATAAATGTTAATTTCCATTGTGAATTTATCTTGGACTCATTGGTTTCCCCCCTCCTCCAAGTATGGTGTCCAAACTTCAGTGGGCATAAACGCTACTACCTGAGGACCTTGTCAAAATAGGGTTTTATCCCAAACCTGCTAGATGAGTACCTCTAGGAGGTAGGCCTGGGGACCTCCAAGGGATTTAGATGCAGTTGGGCTGCAGGACCACAGTTGGGTAGCAAAGCAGGGTTTCTGTTTGTCAGTAACCACCTTGGAGCCTAGCATAAAGCATGTTTAAAAAGTGGGTGAACCAATGGGTGGGGGGAGAAAGGAAGTAAAATTGCTTATATTGAGAGAATTGGGATTCTTGAAAGCTATTAGGGGATCCACTGTGGCATCATTTGGTCCCAATTTAGTCCATTCAGGTCGGAAATATTTTCCTTGTCTTCAAATCTCTGCCTACCAGGCTGTCTCTTCACCTGCCCCGTTCTGCTGTCCTGGAGCATGGACTTAGGTACGGGTGCCAAGAAGGTAAGGGTGGCACCGGAGATTTCCTGAGAGGGGTTGTACAGAGCTGGGCAGCATTCCCTGCCCTGCCCACCCCACCCCACCCCCACCCCCAGCCCACCTGCAGGTCTTGGCTGGGAAAATGCCCATAGAACCCATTCTAAATAAGGTTACCCACCCCACCTCTCAGAGCTCTCAGCATCCCTCCCATCCCCACGCCTTTGGAAAACTTCCACACCCCAACCCCAGAACCCCACCCCTGTCTCCTCTGCACTTGTAGGCCCGAGAGAGTTCCTCAGTTCCTCTCTCATCAGCCTCTTAGGTACCTCTCCCCACCTCCACGCATGCCTCTCTCGAGCATCTCAGAAAAGCCCAGTCTGACTTCCCCAGCCAGCTATTGTCCTGGCAGCACAGCCACCACGCCAGCATCCCCACCCAGTCGGCCAGCCAGCCAGCAGGCTGCTCCCGGCCTCCCCAGCCCCCCCCCCCCCCACTCCCCGCCCCGCCCCAGGGAGGACCAGGCTGGCGGCTGGGAGTCTCCCTGTCGGCTCAGCCTCCCTCCTTCCCTCCTTCTCTCTCCTTGCCTCCCTCCCTCCTCCCTACTCCGCCCGCCCCTGAGGTAGGGACCTTGCAAATCGAGGAGAGGGGGGACGGACAGCCAGAATGGGGTCCAGCTGAGGGCCCTGGGCTCCCGGTTGATGCTCTATTCAGGCTGAGTGTCCCGGAATCCTAGAACCTGGATTTGTGGGCGCCGCGGTGGTTCCCGGACCTGGAGGGTCCCTCCGGCAGGCCCGTGGTGCCCCCGTTTTGCATCAGGACCCCCCCTCGGATGCTCTGAGCCACCCTCCTCAACCCGGATCTGAAACCCGGGACACAGCTCTCAGGCCAGCCTCTCTCTCCACCCCAACCCCCTTTCTGGCGTCCATCCCCTCCCCAACACCACCTTTGCTGCTGCCTCTGGCTGTGGACCTGCACCTCTTCCCCATCCCCGCCAGGCCCAGGGAGCAGGGGGAACCTGGATGAGAGCCCCCTCAACCTGGGGCTCTCCCAGGCCATGGCCCAAGTGCTCCCAGGGAGGAGCCCCGGACCCTGAGCATCTGCTAGAGGCTTGGCAGAGGCTCCGCGGGGACTGTGTCTTCTGAGGACAAAAGGCGGCGGCCAGCAGGCAGACAGGGGGGGTTGGGGGGGGGCGGAGGGACCGGCAGCCAGACGGGCAGACGGGCAGCAGGGGCCAGCGCTGGCCCCCTCCCAGCTTGGCGGTGGCATGAAGATGGGGGTGGGAGTGTGCAGTGGGGGAAGCACCTGCCCGGACCCCCACCTGCCAGCTAGCTGGGCACCCCAAGGCTGTGTGTTGCCCACCTGGTGTTCCCCAACACCCCCAGCCCTGCTCAGTGCACCCCGCCGGTGCCTGCTTCCCCTGATGTCTGCGATTTAGACCAGCCCAGCTGTATCCACGGCAACAGAAGCAGGAGTGTCAGTGGCCGCCAGATCACGGAGGGTCCCACAATGTGGCCTGGGATGTGATTTATCCTGGGCGAGACAGCTTGAGCTCCCTCCCTGGATTCCAAGACAGCCCTGCTGAGAGGAGCCCAGGTAAGTAGTCAGCATCCTTCCACCAAGGATGGGGGCTGGGTCTTCTCTTCTGTCTCCCCACACAGATTTCGGAGTCTCCATCACTGCATGCTCTCTGTCTCTCTCTCTGTCTCTAGTCTCTCTCTCTCTCTATCTTTCTGCTCCATCATAAGGGCTACTTGGACACCCAAGCCTGGAGATTCCTCTAGCCATCCTCATCTTTCCCAATCCCAAATGTCCCATGAGAAAGGGTACCACCACCTGTTTCCCCCGCACGGGGTCCATTATCATCATGGTCGCATTCGGACAAGAAGCTGTGCTAACATTTCCTTGTGTGCTAGCTGTGGAAGGCATGCCTGGGAGCCGGTGGTGCTTTCCTCACAATGCCTGCACCCTGAGCAGCTCAGCCTCCTGCAGCTGCTGCCTCTCCCTCTCCCTCCTCTTCTACTCTCCTCCAGCTTCCGTGGCCTGCATGCAGGGTGTGTGTCTGTGTGAGCAGGCAAGTGGGTAGACATGATAGAGAAGCTGCTCCCAGCCTAGATCACCCCCCACTCCTTTTCTACTTCTCTCCCTCCGTCCATTCCTTCCTTCCCTTTCCCCCCTGTTTCTCCCCACAGGTAGTAGACTTTTGCTCACTCACTACCGAAAATATTGCTGCGATTCCCAAGATAGGGGGAGGAAGCCACACTGTAGGGCTAAAAGGAAGGTGAGGTGGGGGTGGGGAGCATTTCCAGGCCCTAGGCTGTCTGATGGCTCTGTGGGCACAAGGACCACACCACACATCCACCTGCAGGGGCCAGACACAGGGTGGTTGTCCCCACAGGGCGGACCCCAGCCTCCATCACAAGGCTGTCTGTCTTTGTTTCAGACATGCATGTTGTGTCTGGGACCCCAAGATCTGATAGCCTTGTGCATGGTGACCAGTGTTCTCTATGTCTGGAGGGGCAAGAAAGCCTGGTACATGGAGAGTATGGATTCTCCAGGGGGCACTTCCCCAAACTGCAACTTTAGTGAAAGCGCACCCCTTATTAAACCCCAGCTTTCCCATCTGACAATGAGACTGGTAATCCTTCCATCATGGGTGTGTGCAGTGACTAACTGAGTTGGTGCATGGAAAGAAAAGATGTGTATAGAAGTGGCTCTGAAACATTGCCAGCAAAGCTCATAGTCAATACTGTTGCTGATTATTCATGATTACTGTTGTTATTGATTGTTCAGGGGAGACACTGACACCTCTTCTCCAGGGTCTTGGTAGAGATCTGGAGAGGGCAGCAGGTAGGCATATGGGGAGTAGTAGAGTGGAGGCAGATCAGCTTGTTATAGCTCCTCATTTGTAGGGAGTGATCAGTGGTGGCTGTGGGCAAAGCTTTTTGCCTCCTGTCCCCACCCCATTCCAGGTTCCTTTTTTCTTGCACATGCCCTGTCCCCTGTCTTTGCATAAACACACACACACACACACACACACACACACACACAGGCTTGAGCTGCCCCCTCCCCGCTATGATCTAGCAGAGGCCTGGCTTGCAGCCTGCAGCATTCCTGGCCCTGGTGATGTATGCGTCTCCCTGTTGAGGGGAGACTTGGCAAGAGTTTGGCCTGTGGTCAGTGGTTGGCATGGCCTATAGACAAGGCTGAAGCTTCTGAGATCTCAGGGCTTTGGGTAGAGCTGGGGTGTGGCCCATGCAGCAGTCAGACCTGTGGGGGATGAGACCCAGAGAGTTGCTAACCTAGAGCCTGGGCTGGGGAAACAGTGGGATCTTCTGGCTGGTTTTCTGGGTGTGGAGATGTGGGGGAACACTGGGTGGTGGCTGGAGAAGGGTCCTCAAGGCTGGGGAGGAGGAGGATGGGAAAGCCTGAGGCCCAGAAAATGCCCTAGGTGGGGGCAGGGAAGGGTGGGGCTTTGAGGTCTAGAGTAGACTTTTCTGAAGATGCATTTGGTGCAGAAGGGAAAGGACCCAGCTTGCGGTCCAGAGGCATCTGGCCCTCAGTGTGGGTGTGTATGTGCAACTGAAAATATGGCTGTGTGCAGTCTGTTAGTGTTTGTGTGTCTATTCATGAGCACTGTGAATGTGTATGAGTCTGTATCTGTGAGCAGGCCACGTGAAGGTGTGTGCAATTGTGTGCATGTTTGGGTAGGCTTGTGTGTGTGTGTATAGGGGAATGGGTATGACTTTGCATGTCTGTCTGGGTAAGCAAATGGGCATGTTTCATTCTGAGTCTGGATGAGGGCGTGTTGCTCTGAGTCAATAAGCCTGTTGAATGTCTGGTTGTATGTGTGTGGCATCAATTTGTCTTTGAGTGTGCGTGTGTGAGTGTGAGGGTTTCAGAATGCCTGGGACTACATGTCCAAACAGGTGAATGCCTAGTTGTATCTGATTGTGTTTATCTGTATGTGCCCATGTGTGCATATGTGTGTAGGTGCATCTAAATGGTATGTTTGTGAGTGTAAGGCATGTGTATATGTCCATGCATGTATGGTTGGATATGTGTGTGCTTCTATATGGGTGTGTCTGCCATGTATATGTATGAGTAGGCCTCATATGTATGTATGTGAATATCCATGTGGATTCTCCAATATTTTTAATTGTATATATGTCTATGGGCATGCTTTAGTACATTTTGTTTGTAGACAGCTCTATGGGTTTACATCTGATTGGGGAGATGTTAGTGTAGATGGCCACATTAGTATAATGAGAGCTAATTGTGTGGGTAAGGGAGAGTGTGTGAATACATGTTTTGTGCATGGAAATATATTTTGTTTGTGCACATTTGACTATATATATGTGTGGGTAGGGCTGGGGGAGGTGTACACCTGTATGTATATGCACAAAAGACTGTGTGCAAGGTGAATAGATGAATTTGTATATATGTCTCATTGTTTGTGGGTACGCTGTTATGTGAGAATGCATGTCTGATTGTGGTATGCTTGAATAACTACATTTCATAACACTTGAGTGCACATGTCTCATGTTTTGTTTGACTTTCTAAGTGTAAATGTGGATATGTGACTGACTGTATATATGTGTCTATGTTAGTACGTGTGAGCATGTGGCTGTGTGTGCATTTGAGTGAATATTTTGTACATTAAATATTTTCTGTGTCCATGCACGTTTCCTGTGTCCATACACATCTAAGTATATGCATGTGTGTGAATATGCCTGTGTGTGTACCTAGCTGAATGTACAAATATGTGAATGTACCAGTTTTCACAGTTCTATTTGCATATGTGTGTTGTGCTTATATACCATCATTTGTTCTAGAATATATGTTTTGGAACAGTGTAAATGAATGTGTGTCCATGTCACTATTGGCCTATAAGTGTGTTTGTGTGTATGAGGACGACTTAGCATGTGTGTGTCGTGATGAGTGTCACCAATTCTTCTTTTGCAGATGTACAAGTATGTGTGAATATGTGATTGTTCTTCCCTGTGTGCAAGTGTGTGGACATACCTTTGTGTCCAAGTCTATCTGGAAAAGTGTAAATGAATCTTCTTTTGTTTACATACTTCTCATATGGATGTATGAACATGTGGGACCATACACGGTGTGCACATCTGTTATTTTTGTGTGTTTTTTAAGTATATTTAGGTCTCCATGTCTGATTGTGTACATAGAGAAATGAATGCTGTACAAGTTTGTGTGCATGTGGATATGCTCACAGGTGTACATGTGGATATGCTCAGTTGTGTGTATAAGTCTATGTGTGTTAGAATGTTTGTATATGAATACATCATCTCATTGACAAGCATGTACACACCTGGGTATTTATATGTGTAAGTACACTCATGCATGAATGTGTGTGAATATACTTGTCTATATAAATGATTTTCACAAAGAGCACCCAAATTGTGCCATCCAGGTAGAAATCTAGATGTGAATGTGAATGTGTATGTATAAGTGAAAGTATATCTGGGGAAAGCAGGGAGGCAGAAGGAGAGGAAGAGAGAAAGTATTTGCATTGTGTGTATGTAAGAGAGCCTTGGGGTTTCTGGTTAGAGTGTATATGTGTGATATTTGAGTATACAGGTATACCCCGCTTTCCAAATGTTCTCATTAAGCCATTTTCCTTTCATGCAAGACCTATTTTAGTAAGGTAATAGCTTTTATCATAAAAGCAAAGTGGCATAACACAAACTTTCAGAAAGTGGGAGGTACTTCTGACTTTACACCATTTTTGGCTTACAAAAGGTTTCATAGGAATGCTCTAGTTTTGGATAGAGGGGAAACCTTTATTTGGGAAGGATGAGTGTGCGTGTGGATGTACATAAATGGTGTGTTTGTGAGGTACTATGAGAGTATCAGCCTATTTGGGTAGAGTATTATATGACTAAGAGATAGGGTGTGGCTGGGTGGGAACATGTGTAAGGATGTGTATATTTGTGGGGTACGTGAGGATGGATGTATCTGGATGATGCAAGAGAGAGTGGGAGTAGCTGAATGATGTGTATGTGGATATATCTGTGTTGTATGTGTAAGAAGATGTGGGTATTTCTGGGTAGAATATGTGTATGAGAGAGTATGGGTGTAACAGGATGGGAAATTCAAGTGAGAGCATACCTGGATGGTGTGTAGGTGGGTGAGAGCACAAGTGTAGCTAGGCAATGGAAAAGTGTATGATGTAGTATATCTAGAAGGTGGATGTGTGTTAGAGAGAGAATTTGGGCACATCTTGGTGAGGATGGGGGCGTATGTGAATGTGTATATAATTGGAGGGTACTATGGATGGTGTGTGGGGGTGTATTGAGAGAATATGGGTGTAACTGCATTGTGTGTATGGACTATGAGTATTCTAGATGATGGTGATTAAGAGGAGGAGGAGGATCTGGATTGTGTGTATGTGTAAGAGAGTAGGTGTTTCTGAGTGTGGTGGGGGTCTGAGAGCACAGATGTGTTTGGTAGGAGGAGTGTGTGAGTGTATCTGGATGGGGTGTAAGTGTTTGGGTTTAATTGGGTTGGAGTGAGTGTGGGTATACTGGGGTGTGAGTGGGTGTATCTGGGGTGTGAGTGGATGATGGGGGGGTACATCTGAGCTATGTGTGAGATAGTATGTGGGTGTGTTTTGAGGGAACGTGCTTGAATGTGAGTGTATCTGGATGACAGGTGGTTGAGAACACAGGTATGTTTGGGTGGCAGAGTGTTTGCTAAGGTAATGTACATGGCTTGCTGTGAGAGCTTTGATTTTGTATCTGGGTGTGTATGTACTTGGGTATGTATGTGAGTGTGTGTATAACTGGATGGTGTGTGTGAAAGAGAGTTTGAGGGCATATCTGGGTGGGAAGCTTGTGTTTGGAGTGTGTGTGGGTGGCATTGAGGGGTTGAGAGTGTTGGATGTATCTAGGCAGTGGAGTGTCTGGAGAGGTGCACCTGGATGGCATGTATGAGAGTTGGATGTATCTCAGTGGGATGTGTGTGTGAATGCAGATGTATCTAGACTAGGGGTGTCAAACTCAATCAGAGAAGGGGCCAAAATCTAAAATCCAGCCTAAAGCGCGGGCCGAATGGTTTACTGAACAGTCATAAACTGTCATTGTGATGGAAACGCAGCGGAGTGCAGTGATGACAGCGCGGTGCGGGCCACATTGCAAGGCCTGGTGGGACGGATTTGGCCCGCGGGCCTTGTGTTTGACACATGTGATCTAGACAGTGGGATGTATCTAGATGATGTGTGTGGGGAGTGATTATATCTCAATGGTCCATATGGGAGGAATCTGGATGGTGTGTGAGAGGGTGGATGGATCTGGGTAGAGCCATATGACTGGAGCTGTGTTTGGGGAGGGGTGAGAGAAAGACAGACAGAAACAGAGAGACAACGAAAGAGCCAGAGAAAGAGCATGAGAAAGTCTGGATGTATAGGGATAGGATTTGTGTGTGAGTAGGTGTTTCTGGATTATATGTAGGTGGGTATTTGTGTGTGGATTTATTTGGGTTGGGAATTTGTGAATGTGAGTATCTGGGTGGGGTGTGTATAAGTGTAGTGTCTTTGAATGGCGTGTTTCTCATTTTGGGTGTGTCTTTATTTTTTTTATTTTTTTACAGAGAGGAAGGGAGAGGGATAGAGAGTTAGAAACATCGATGAGAGAGAAACATTGATCAGCTGCCTCTTTCACATCCCGCAACCAAGGTACATGCCCTTGACTGGAATTGAACCTGGGACCCTTCAGTTCACAGGCTGACATTCTATCCACTGAGCCAAACCAGTTTCGGCTGGGTGTGTCTTGATAATGTCTGTAAGAGATTGTAGGTGTGCTTGGGGCAGATATGAGGGCTCTGGGTTGGGGGGAGCATGCAAGTGTATCTTAATGTTGTATGTGAGAGTGTGGATATACTGAGTTTGGAGTTTGTTTAAGTGTGGCTGTATCTGGGTGGAGTGCCTGTACCTAGGTGTATTTGAGGTGTGTATGTGTATAAGAGTGGGTATGTTGAGATGGGATGTGTGCAAGAGTGTAGCTGTGTCAGTGTTGAGTGTGTGTGTGAAAGGGAGTGCATGTGAATAGTGTGTGTGAGAAAGAGAATGTGCACCTAGCTGGATCAGGGTGTATGAGATGGGTATATTTAAACAGGATGTGTGGGGTTCTCTCTGGATGGCGTACAAGAAAGAGATCAGGTTATCTGGGAATGTGAAAGAGAGTGTATAGCTAAATCTGTGCAGGGTGTGTGAGTGTGAGCATAACTAGGTCAGGGGGTGTGCTTGTGAGCAAATATGGTTAGTTTGTATAAGAGTTTGGTGTATTTGGGTGGGGAAGTACCTGAGGATGCAGGTGTATCTGTATGTGAGTGTGGACTTATCTGGATGCTGTGTGGGTGGTATATCTGGGTGTTTTGTGTGTTTGATAGTATGGGAGTGTGTGTGTGTGTGTGTGTGTGTGTGTGTGTGCATCTTTCCTAAGGCATCTATACCTCTGCTGGAGTGTTAGTGACCACATACATGTGTATGTGTGTACATCTGTACCTGAGCATGTTGGTACATGGCTTGTGTGTGCACATGCTTATACTAGGATGGTGTGTGTATATGTGCGTGAGGTGAATGCATTTCTTCACAAGAATAAGTTGAATCTGCAAGGTCTCTGGAGCCAGACTCTGGGTTTGAATCCTAGTTCTGCCATTTTTTAGCTGTGCAGCTTTGGGCAAGTCACCGAACCTCAACTAAGCTCCAGTTTCTTATTTGTAAGTAAGGGTAATAATACAGCCTGTCTCCAAGGGGGAGGATTGGGTGTGTTAATATTTGAAAAGTGCTTAGGACAATGCCTGGCACATAACGAGTCCTCTGTGCCAAATAAGGTGTTATCCTGTGCTGTAATTATTACATGTGCTGATGTGTAAGTAACATTATGTGTCCACCTGGGAGTGTGAATGGGATTGTTTCTGTGTGTACATTTGCTACATCTGAATCAATGTGCATCTATGACAGAATGAGCAGATCCTGTGTATATATGAGTGTTTGTACATAAAACTAGGTTTGTATTTTATGTGTCCCAGTGTGTGTTTACAACTGTGGATGTATGAGGAAGGAAGTGTGTGTCTAGTAGGATAATGGCAGGGGTCAGTGCACAGACATCTGGTGTATGAGTGCACATACCTGTATTTGTGGCAGTGTTGTGTCCATGTGAGTGCAGGTGTTACCTTCATTGCTGATGTGCCTGCATATGTGTGTGTGTATGTATGAGAGTATCTTTTGATCTGAATATGTAAACACGTTTGTAGTGGTTAGGATGTAAATGTGTACTTGTGAATCTCTGTTGTGTCTGTAAATGTAAGAATATTGGTATCCATGCTTATATGTGATGATGTAGGGTGTGTGTGTGTGTGTGTGTGTGTGTGTGTGTGTGTAAAAGATTTGTGCCTATCTGGCCATGTGATAGGATACGTATATCTGTGTTGTGTGAATGTATGTGTAGGTGTGAATGGGTGTGTGCATCAGAGTGTTTGTTCCTTTCTGTGTTTATAAGCATCAGTGGCTCAGTGGGTGTAAATGCATGAGTCTGCACTGCTCCCCATGCCTTCCTGCTTCTGTGTATGTAGCAGTAAGCCTTAGCAATGTGCATGTATGTGCAAGTATGTCTGTACTGTGCACATATGTGCCAGGGCTGATTTTTATACTGTGTTGTGTGTATGTGTGGGAGGGCAGGGTTTGTATAAGAGAGTGGGTTTTAATCCTTTAGTGTAAGAGCATAAGGTGGAGAAAAGCCTGGATCTGGAGGATGTGAGTAGGACTTGCCTGTGTCTGAATGTCGGTTCTATGCATTCATGACTGCGTTTGACAGCGTGTGGGTCCATACGATTTGATTTGTAGGTGTATGTGTCTGCATGTGTGTCCATGTGAATGGTGACCGTGTCTCTGCCTAGGCCTATATTTCTATGGAAGGGTGTAAGTATGTGCGAGCACTTCACTGCACTTATCAGCTCATATAAGTCTGAATGGGAATGCAAATTTGAATCTCCATGTGTGTATGTGCCTGTGTACATGTATCTAGCTGTGTATGCTAGTGTGTCTATGCAATGTGACTCGATGTAATGTGCTGGGGCATTAGTAACCCACCACACAGAGAAGGTGAAATATGTGTATGGCACACTGGAGTGAACTGAAGAGGATTTAATTTAGGGGTACTGGGGTTTGATGAAAAGAAAATCCTAACATTTTCTTGATATTGTACAAATTGGTAAGAAAAACAAAAATGTAAAGTTTTAGGGAATTTACAAAATTTGATTACAACTTTGAAATTTTCTCATAGAACACTTGCCTCACTTCTGGAACTATAACTTTAAAAAAATATATATATTTTATTGATTTTTCACAGAGAGGAAGGGAGAGGGATAGAGAGCTAGAAACGTCAACGAAAGAGAAACATCGACCAGCTGCCTCCTGCACACCCCCTACCGGAAATGTGCTCGCTACCAGTGTACATGTCCTTGACCGGAATCAAACCTGGGACCCTTCAATCCGCAGACCGACACTCTATCCACTGAGCCAAACCGGTTTTGGCTGGAACTATAACTTTTTTATTCCCTCATGCAAATTAGTAATGGTCAACATTCTTCTGAGACTTTGGTCATGATGGCCATGATTGATTTTATGGCCATTTAAAATTCATTTATGGTCATTTTTATCGTGACTGGTAAATCACTTGGTACTGAGCATAAATCTTCTACATCAAGTTATTTTGTTTCTTGGTAAACACACACACACACACACACACACACACACACACACACCAAATAAATTAAAATGACCAGTTTTGACATGGATATAAGCTTCCATCATGGCCTGCCATTCCTTGGAAGGCATATTGTTGAAGGTAAGATTCATTCCATGGAGGATGCTCAGGCACAATTTGCCCCAATGCCCTCAATAATTAGCCTGAATGTCTGAAACATAGATGCATAGTTCCGCAAGTCAGCAAAGTTCACCTCAAAGGCATGAGCTTTCGAGTCATCAAGTACCATTTTTGAAGCAGCAGATGTAGTTTCTAGTGTTGAATATGGCTGATGATACCAATCTTTCCAGAGAAATAGAACAATTGTTTGTTCGTGCCTCCTCTTTTCACCTCCCTTTGATAACTCACTTGTTCTTGCCATGGCCAGGCAGAGACCTAGGTTTTATGCCTGAAATAGCTACATGATCCCTTCTATCTCTTGGTAGTTACCAACAACAGGAAACTGCTTTACATTAAGCAGGTGGCAGCAAATGGTCAAATAGTATTTTTCCTTCCTCCCTCCCTCCCTCCCTTCCTCCCTCCCTCCCCCCCCCTCCCCCCCCCTCTTTCTTTCTTTTTCTATTTTTTGAATAGTATGTTTTTAATTAGTAAAACTTTATCATCAAAAAGCAACTTTGGATAATTCATAGTCTTTGAATTTTGTGCTTCAAAGGGATCCTTCTTTAAATCTAATGTCTTTTTCTTTTCTTTCAGTCAAATGTAATGTTGAAATTTCTTGCAATGAATGCTCATAAGTTTTGAATCCAACAGAAAATTTTCATTTTGAGTATTTAAAAAATAATCATGAAGCTTTCCCCCTAAGTAGACACAGACATTACTCCACTCATCTTAATAAGTCGTTTTTTAGTATTCAGCTTCTAATGCTAACTAACCATCACCCAGGGAGCCATACTTGATCTTACTGCTTCTAAGTTGAAGTTTAGCTTCAAATCCATAAACCTTGTCATTGTACTTAAAAAAAAAAAAGCAACCTTGTCAGTACACCTTTACATATTTTTTAGCATCATAAAAATTTTTATATAATTTTATTCATGTGCTCAAAAAGCCATTTGTTTAAACCAGTAAGCAATCTGCAAAAGGATAATCGTTCACAAAAAAATGCTGAAACTTCTTTTGGCTCATAAATCTTTTACCAAATCCTTACACACTTAGGTTTAAAGTAGGGGTGTCGAACTCAATCAGAGAAGGGGCCAAAATCTAAAATCCAGCCTAAATCACGGGCCGAATGGTTTACTGAACAGTCATAAACTGTCATTGTGATGGAAACGCAGCGGAGTGCAGTGATGACAGCGCGATGCGGGCCACATTGCAAGGCCTGGCGGGACGGATTTGGCCCGAGGGCCTTGTGTTTGACACATGTGGTTTAAAGCAATAGAGAAGGATGTACTGATCCCACTGCTTCACAGAAAGCTGACATGCAGGTGGGTGGTGCTTTGAATTTAATTAAATTCACCTCGTATCATTTGCAGTGGACATTAAACCTATAGGCAACTTTTAAAAAATATATACACTGAGTGGCCAGATTATTATGTACTCAGTGTACATCCTATGTAATAAAAGGCTAATATGCAAATTGTCCCCTGGACCAGGAGTTCAACCAGCAGGCAGGCTGGATAGCCACCCATGTCCCCTCCCCCTGGCCAGGCTAGCCGTACCCTACCCATGCACAAATTCATGCACTGGGCCTGTAAAACACACACACACACACACACACACACACACACACACACACACACACTGAGTGGCCAGGCTATTATAAGTTCAGAGATAATTATAATCTGGCCACTCAGTGTATATTTCTATTGATTTCAGAGAGGAAGGGAGAGGGAAAGAGAGAGAGAGAAACATCAATGATGAGAGAGAATCACTGATTGACTGTCTCCTGCACACACTCCACCAGGGATCAAGCCTGCAATGCAGGCATGTATCCATACCGGGAATCGAACCCTAACCTCCTGATTCAAAGGTCGACGTTCAACCACTGACCCACACCTGCGGGCTACAGGCAAGCTTTATAAGGTAAGGGCTCCTCGGTGAATGAATCTTGGTGTTTTCAGAACAAATTCCAGACATAAACTTCCTGCCATCACAAAAACAGCACCAGTCCACAGACTTATGCAGTTCCCACAATCTTTCAAAATATGTATCACTTTGAATATTTCAACTTTAGTTTTCTCAATGGTTTTTGCATTTCTCTTCAGGGTTTCTAACTAATTCTATGAACCAAGACAGTTAATTAACATCCAGAGAAGCATCAATGTAAAATGAAAATTCTTTGATTCAATAGTCTTCTGGGTTAATGTCATCTTGATGTCCTTTGACCTGTCCACACTATCTCCTAATAGCAATAATTGACAGTAGCCCCTTTCCTATTTTTACCTCCTGGGTTTCAAATATAGTGTAGACAATTTCCTGGCAGACTGCTAACGTGTGATTCTACTAAGAGGGGCATCTTAGGTTTACTTGTTAATCATGTAACCCTGTCACTAGCTGGTTGAGCTCTATCTAAAAATGTTCTAATCCATCTCATACACTGAGTGGCCAGATTATGATGATCTCTGAACGCATAATAATTTGGCCACTCAGTGTATATCCCATATAATAAAAGGCTAATATGCAAATTGCCCCCTCAACTTGCATATTAGCCTTTTATTATATAGGATTCGACCATCAGGCTGGCCGGCCAACCATCCATGTCCCCTCCCCCTGGCCAGGCTGGCCGGACCCCACCCATGCATGAATTCATGCACTGGGCCTCTAATATACATACTTACATACAGACATACAAGTGGCCAGATTATAATGCGTTCAAAGATCATAATAATCGCCACTCAGTGTCAATGAGCCTGGTTTCTTAATTTGCACTTCCAGTTGCTTTAAGAAGTCTAGATCTTTCTCTGTGTGTTAATGTTCTGTGGTCAGTTGACCAACATAGCCTACTGAGAAATGGGGTTTCTTTTGATAACTTTTCCACACAAATCAGACATTTAGGCTGAGAAAGAAAGGACTAATTGCAAATTTGAGACAATCTTCAGTAGATTGTTTCAATTAGGGACATCCCGAATTTTTTTGGGATGGGAAATTCCTGTGTTTGTCCTATGAGTCTCCTGATTTTCCAGCTTTACTAAAAAAGTCCACCACGATGGGGGGGAGGAAATCTTAACAATTAAATTTACTTGAATATAAAACATTGACAAGCCCCAGCTGGTTTGACTCAGTGGCTAGAGCATTGGCCTGCAGACTGAAGGATCTTGGGTTTGATTCCCAGTCAAGGGCATGTACCTCAGCTGCAGGCTTGATCCCGGTCCAGTCAGGCCACATGAGAGAGGCAACCAATCCATGTGTTTCTCTCACTTTGATGTCTCTGTCTGTCTGTCTCTCCCCTTCCCTTCGACTCTCTCTAAAAATATATAAAATAAAATATTGAAGGGGTCAGCCGAGCTTTAGGACTTCTGAAAACTGAGTTTTTCAATAAACAAATTTTAGGTCTTCCGCAGTCTTCAGAAAGCATCACTCTGAAACAGCCATAAAAGCCTAGCTTTCCCTTTAATGAATCAATTCCATTCAGTTACAGTCAGGCTTCATTCATTCACTGACAAATGTTTTTACCTAAAAACAAAAGATCATAACGAATTAAGAAATCCCACCAAGAATCAGATTTGGCTACTTGTTAGTATTAAAAGCCAATAGCAAGTAAACGAATACTCTAAGAAATAATAAAAACTTGTATTATTTTAATGTTTTTAAACGTGTTCCTTTAGAAATACTAAAATGCTTATGAATGAAATGGTATAATAGATATGCTTCAGAATATTCTGTAAGTAGAGGCAGTGTGTGAGGTTATTGGTGAATCTGGGTGATAGGTGAACTGAGGTTCATTACAGGATTCTTTCTACTTTTTTTTCTTCTTTCAAATGTTCTAGAATAGGGGTGTCGAACTCAATCAGAGAAGGGGCCAAAATCTAAAATCCAGCCTAAATCGCGGGCCGAATGGTTTACTGAACAGTCATAAACTGTCATTGTGATGGAAACGCAGCGGAGTGCAGTGATGACAGCGCGGTGCGGGCCACATTGCAAGGCCTGGCGGGACGGATTTGGCCCGAGGGCCTTGTGTTTGACACATGTGTTCTAGAAGAACACAGTTTCTTTTATAACAAAGCAATGGTGAAGGAAATTACCAAGCTAATTATATTCCTCTTAGGAAAACTTAATACCATATAATAGTAATAACAGCAACAATCACACAACCCTTGTATTTCTGTAGGAAAAAGAGTTGTGAAACAATAAAAACGAGATCAAATGAAAAGAAAACAAACATATATACACTTAGGGGGAAACCTCACAGAAGATGAACGAGAGCCCCATCTTGTTCTGGCCTGCTGCTGTGGCAAGTACCCACCAGCCTGGCAGATCTGCTAATGTTTCCACTTGTGTGTGCAGGGTTTGGCTTGTCTACACATGTGCAGGACTACCTCTTGGTTTATACCTGTTGCAGGATATGTATATCATGTAAGTGTATTTGTATTAGGAGCAAGTTTGTGTGTGCACACATGTCTGTGAGTCTGATTGTATACATGGGCAGTTTTTCTCTTTGTGTTTGTGTGTATGTGTGTCAAGTGCATGTGAGTATGGTGGCCTGTGTAAGTGACTTTGAAGTTGAATGTGAATGTGTGTAATAGTGGTTGTATATGTGATGATATAGGTATGCCACTGTTTGCATACTTGTGTTGCAGGAGCTTGTCTGAATATGTGAGAAGATTTGAATAATCAGGTATATTGATACAAAGGGGATGTATGAGTCTATGTGTGACAGTGAGTAGGTTTAAATGTGTGTATCTGTCAGAATTTGAGAGTTCACGTGTGTGTGTGTGTGTGTGTGTGTGTGTGTGTATTGGGGGTTTATAATTGTGGGTTTATGAACCATTGCACAAGTATACGTGTGAGTGTGTCTGACTGTGTTTGTAATTCTCAGCCCTCCTATACCCAACACCCTCTTTTATGTAACATTTTGCAATGCCCCTTTACTATCTGTAATGAAGTTCTTAAATAATATAATCTTTCTCCACATATAATTTCAAAACAAAATCCACGTAGTATTTTATACAATAGTCATATTGCATTAACTCTAGTACATATAAATAAGAAATACAAGGAAAGTGGTTTATAAGAAAATAATTTGTATTTCAGTGTGTAAGTGCTTGGCCATAACCCTCCCCAGGAGATTCGATGAAGTAGTTAGGGGCATCTTACACTGATTACTTGGATTGAGGAGAAGGGGGAAATCAGAAGCTGCCCTTTGCAGAAACTGCAGGAAAATGACAGGCAGAGGCTTAGGGCTGAGATTTTTCTGAAATAGTGAACAGCTCAAGGAAAGTGCTCCACAAAACAGAATATAGTCACCTGTGAACTTAGCCCCACTCCTAAGTATAGTAAATTCCCGCTTAACATTCATCAATGGGTTCTTTTTTTAGTAAACATATTTTATTGATTTTTTTACAGAGAGGAAGAGAGAGGGATAGAGAACTAGAAACATTGATGAGAGGGAAACATTGACCAGCTGACTCCTGCACACTCCCTACTGGGGATGCGCCCGCAACCAATGTACATGCCCTTGACCGGAATCGAACCTGGGACCTTTCAGTCCGCAGACCGATGCTCTATCCATTGAGCTATACCGGTTTTGGCCATCAATGGGTTCTTGAAACTGTGGCAAAATGACATATAGCAAAACCAGTTTTACCACAGGCTGATTGATGTCAACAGGAGTTAAGTTCCTAAACACTAAACACATCTGATCAACATACGTCACACATATGACATTGTCACACATATGACACACATATGACACACATAAGGTTTCATTCAATGTCATATGTGTGACATTGAATGAAACCTTATTCGAGGACCTACTGTACATTAAAAATGAGGGGGATTGTGTTTCTCTCTGAAACAGAGGTAGATTCTAGGTTCGGTTCATTACAAACCCAAAGTCCCAGAGGATGCGAGACAATGTGTTGGCTGCGTGGGGCTGCCGTGCACATCACTGGATCGCCAGTATCCTTACCTGGGACCCTTAAATGCTAGAATAATACCCTATACCCTAGCATGGTGGCAATCAAAAATGCACAGACAAATTTCGAAAATGTCCTCTAGGGGGCAGTAACGCCTTCATTGAGGACGAAGCACTGGCATTTAGGCAGGGTACACAGTACCTGTGCGACTGAGGCAATGTACGTGGTACACCCTCCGTGTGTGTGTGTGTGTGTGTGTGTGTGTGTGTGTGTGTGTGTGTAGGCACAATGTCCCTATGTGTGAGCTGGTTCCTGCCCATGGGTCTCCATTGCAGTAGGCTGCGTGTCATTGTGAGTGTGCAGGTGTCTTGTGTACCTGTGTCTAAAGGCGTGTGGGCACCAGGCTGGGGCTGTGCTCAGAAGAACCCTCTCCTCGGTGATTTATACAACTGCCCCAGCTTTCCAAGCAACACCAGGGTTTTGTTCCTTTGCTGCTATTGTTTCCCCCCCTTTGTTTTCGTTTAGCATTTGCTTTTGTTTTCATTCTGGACTGTGTACACATTATCCCCCTTCTTGGTCTTAGTATGTCTCCCTGTCTCCCACTCTATCTCTGTATCTTTATTTCTGCCTCTCTCTTTCTCTGCCTCTATCTCCATCCCCTCTCTTCATCTGTCTCTCACTCCCCCACCCCATCTCTAGTTCTCTAAATCTTTCTTTGTTTCCTGGTTTTATCCCTCCCCTGCTATCTCTCTACCTCAATATCTACTTATCTCCCTCCCTCCCTCTCTACATCCCTCCATTCCTGACTCTGTTTCTGTTGTTTTTTATTCTATCTCTTTCTGTCTATGTCTGTCTCTCTCCCTCTATTTTTGTATCTCTATCATATCAGTTCCCAGGCAGGGCACATGCCTGAGTTGCAGGTTTGGTCATTCTGACCAAATGTAACCCATTGTTTCCATTTTTCTCTGTCTCTCCCACTCTTTCATTTCCTCTCTATGTACCTCTGTTTCTGTGGTCTCACTCTCCTTTTCTCTTCTTTCCCTTTCTGTTTCTATTTTTCTCTTCCTCTGTGTGTAAGGCTGTCTCCCCTTTCTTTGTCTCTGGCTCTCTCCCCCCACCTTTCGCTATCTCTGTCTCTCTCTGCTCCTATCTCTTTCTCTTCTCTCTTACTCCGTGTGTCTCTTTGAAAACTCCAGGTCTGTCTCTTTAACTTCCTACCCTGTCTCCTCTCAAGGCTAAGGTAGGTGTGTGTGTGTGTGTGTGTGTGTGTGTACACGTTTACACAGAGCCATCTGTCTGTTGACCAGTCCACAGTTCTATGGGAACTATCAGGCTTTGAGGGCCCGCTGAAAGGGACTTGTCAACCCACTTCCCCTGCGTCCCTGCCCCAGCACCTTCTTGTGGCTTATTGCCACTGGCTCTGAGATTTCCAGGTGCCATCAAACAAGCCTGGCCCCGGGGAGCTGTGGCAGGCCAGGTTGGACTGAGCTGGAAAACAGTGCAGATGGGAGACTTTTTCCTGGGAGAGGAGAGGTTAGAAAGACACCCACTCAAACTCCGCCTTCCCCAATCTCAAGCTCATCCCAGCCTCAAAAGTAACTCTGGTCTTTTCCGGTGTCTGCCTTGCCAACTTTCCTCTTGAACCTTCCCTGTTATCTTATCACACCCCACATCCTCTGCCCCAGCCAGGATTCTTCCTGTTTCCTGCCCAGAGAAGGTTTTATAGAGGTGTCATCTGAACAAAGATCCGAAGGGGGTGAGAGAGTTACTCCTGTGGATATCAGAATGATGGCTAGGCCAGATCATGTAGATGGGAGCCATAGGAGGGGCTGTGAGTAGAAGTCAGATATGCGATGACTAGGGATTCAACAGGATCCTGCTCTCCCACTCAGGCACTGCCCTGCTTTAGTTCTTTTCCTAGAATGCATCACTTTTTATTTTATTTTATTTTTAAAATATATTTTATTGATTTTTTTACAGAGAGGAAGAGAGAGGGATAGAGAGTCAGAAACATCGATGAGCTGCCCTCTGCGCACCCCCCACTGGGGACGTGCCCACAACCAAGGTACATGCCCTTGACCGGAATCGAACCTGGGACCCCTCAGTCCGCAGGCCGATGCTCCATCCAGTGAGCCAAACCGGCTTCGGCTAGAATGTATCACTTTTTAAAAATAAATATATTTTTGTTGATTTCAGGGTGGGAGAGGGAGAGAAAGATAGAAGCATCGATGATCAGAGAGAATCATAGATCGGCTGCTCTTTCAGCAAATCCCACTTGGATGCTTCCAGGCAGCCCTCCCTGAGCCGTTAGCCCATTTCTTCCCTCAGTCAATTGGAGAGTGTGAGAGTCTATACGCCCTGCCCTGGGGCGCTTTTGTTCTCATAGGCATTAAAGCAAAATTTAAACGTAAATTAAGCCCGGCCAGCGTGGCTCAGTGGTTGAACATCGACCTATGTACCAGGATGTCACTGTTCAATTCCCAGGCAGGGCACATGACTGAGTTGCAGGTTTGGTTCCCAGTATGGGATGTGCAGAAGGCCACTGCTCAATAATTCTCTCTTATCATGGATGCTTCTATATTTCTGTCCCTTCTGCTCTGAAATTAATAAAAACATATAAAGAAAATTTTAAGTAAATTAATACAGTGTGTTAAAAGAGATAAATACTAGCCTGACTGGCATTGCTCAGTGGTTGAGTGTCAACCTAGGAACCAAGAGGTCCTGGTTAGATTCCTGGTCACAGCACATGCCCTGGTTGTGATCTCGATCCTCAGCAGGGGGCGTGCAGGAGGCAGCTGATCAACAATTCTCATCATTGATGTTTCCATCTCTTTCTCCCTCTCCCACCCTGAAATCAATAAAAATATCTTTATTTTAAAAAAGAGATAAAGCCAGGACCGGTTTGGCTCACTGGATAGAGCGTCGGCCTGCGGACTGAAAGGTCCCGGGTTCGATTCCGGGCAAGGGCATGTACCTTGGTTGCGGGCACATCCCCCGTGGAGGGTGTGCAAGAGGCAGCTGATCGATGATTCTCTCTCATCGATGTTTCTAACTCTCTATCCCTCTCTCTTCCTCTCTGTGAAAAATCAATAAAATATATTTTTTTAAAAATTTTTTAAAAGAGATAAATTCTAGGGGGGAAAAAAGAACTAAAGCAGGGCAAAAGGCATGGGTGCTCTTATTTTTCACCCAGATTACTGCAAGAGCCTCCTAACTAGGCTCCCAACTTCCACACTTGTCCTCATGGTCTGTGCTCCTCATAGCAGTAACCAGGATCCTATTCAATCCCCATCGCATATCTGACCTCTGCTCACAACCCCTCCTATGGCTCCCATCTCACTCAGAATACAAGCCAAAGCTCTCGCCATGCCTACCTCATCTGGCCTAGCCATCATCTGACCACACCTCACATCACTTGCCCCTTACTCACTCTGTTCCACCCGCAGTGACCTCCTGTACCTCTTCAAATGTACCATCTGTGGTCCCACCTCAGGGCCTTTGCTCTGCTGTTCTCTCTGCCTGGACTTCTCTTCCCCCAGATACCCACAGGAGTAACTCCCTCACCCCCTTCGGATCTTTGTTCAGATGACACCTCTATAAAACCTTCCCTGTCCACCTCATCAAAAATTGCATCTCCCCTACCCCTAACACTTCCTATCCCCTTTTCCTCCTTTTTTGTTTGTAGGAATTTACCATCATCTGACTTACTATACTTCATCCATGTATTGTTTTTTAATCCAGGATGTCAGCTCCACAAGGCAGGGATCCTTTTCTCATTCACAGCTGCATCCACCATGCCTGGCATACAATAGATACTCAATAAATGGTTTCTCTCTCTCTCTCTTTTAATATATATTTTATTGATTTTTTTTTTAACAGAGAGGAAGGGAGAGAGATAGAGAGTTAGAAACATCGATGAGAGAGAAACATCCATCAGGATGTGCCCACAACCAAGACACATGCCCTTGACCGGAATCCAACCCTGGACCCTTCAGTCGGCAGACCGACACTATCCACTGAGCCAAACTGGTTTCGGCAATAAATGGTTTCTCGTAAAGAAAACATTTTATTTATGAGAGAGAGAGAGAGAGAGAGAGATTGAGATTTGTTGTTCCACTTCTGTATGTCTTCATTCGTTGCTTCTTATATAATATGTGCTGTGATTGGAAATCAAACCCGCAACCTTGGCATATTGGGATAATGCTCTAACCAACTGAGCTACCCAGCCAGGGAAATAAATGTTTTTTCAATGAAGGAATACACACAAGCATATCTACATATTTATACTCACACACTCTCTGCCTTACTTAAACTAAAAACCCAAGTCCTCAACATCACCCACAGCCCTCCACGACCTGGCCTTGGACACCTCTACGGCCTTACTTTCTACGGCCTTACTTACTTGCTGGCTCGATGCCCAGTGTGGGGTATGCAGGAAGCAGCCGATCAATGATTCTCGCCCATCATTGATGTTTCTCTCTCCCTCTCCCTTCCTCTCTGAAATCAGTAATATGTTTTAAAAAAAGGGGGGGGGCACATCAACATCCCTGCCCCACAGAAACCCACCAGCATAGCAAACCTAGAGATATGAAGTGTCCTGCCCTATTCCAACCACACTGGTTTTCGCACTGCTCCTTTAGCAGGCTAAGCACTTGCTGATATGAATAAATACACCTATTTAATGAGTGGCCACCAGTATTAACAAGAAAACAAAAACAACCAAAAGAATGAAACAGAGTAGAAACTGAGAGTATATTAGACATAGATGTGAAACTTTTGATTCAGCTGTGTGTGCACACACGTGTGTGTGTGTGTGTGTGTGTGTGTGTGTGCTGTATTGCAATGTAAAATCTTACTGTGGATGGCAATAAATACTATGGGAAGAGTCCAGCTGGCATGGCTGAGTGGTTGAGCATCAACCTATGAACCAGCAGGTCACAGTTTGCTTCCTTGTCAGGGCACATGCCTGGGTTGCTGGCTCGATGCCCAGTGTGGGGTGTGCAGGAAGCAGCCGATCAATGATTCTCGCCCATCATTGATGTTTCTCTCTCCCTCTCCCTTCCTCTCTGAAATCAGTAATATGTTTAAAAAAAAATGGGGGGGGGGGAGCCACATCAACATCCCTGCCCCACAGAAACCCACCAGCATAGCAAACCTAGAGATATGAAGTGTCCTCACTCAGCAAGGATGGGGTAGGGCCAGGGCCAGGGCCTGACACCAGCCAGGGAGTAAGCAGGTGTGGCTACACAGACACGCTAACACTGCCCCTTCTGTTTCTTCCTCACTTTTTCTTTCCATGTTTCTCCCTGTCTGTCTTGTTTCTCTCCCTCCCTCTCTTTCCCTCTCTCCCTTCTCCCTCTCTCTTCCTCTCCCCTATCTTCCTGGCCCTCTCCCTCTCTGTCCCTCTCCCTTCTTTTCCCTTTTCTGTCTCTCTTTTCATCCCCTCCATTTCTGTCTCAATTTTTTTATCCATTTCTATCTTTGTTGTCATTTTCCATCTCTCTTGCCTATCCTTTCTCACTCCTTCTCTGTGCTTCTGTGTTTTTTCCTCTCTGTCTCTCTCTTACCCTCATCTCTCTGTGTCTGTGTCTGTGTCTCTCCCACTCCCCCCACTTGCAGGTGCAGCCCAGCAGGACAACTGATGGAGTCCCCCAGAGCCCATCGAGTACCAGACTGGCTGACTCCATAGGGTTGGGAGCAGCCCATGCCCTTCATTATGGCCAACACCACTGGCGAGCCCGAGGAGGTGAGCGGTGCTCTGTCCCCACCATCAGCATCGGCCTACGTCAAGCTGGTGCTGCTGGGACTGATCATGTGCGTGAGCCTGGCGGGCAACGCCATCTTGTCCCTGCTGGTGCTCAAGGAGCGTGCCCTGCACAAGGCTCCTTACTACTTTCTCCTGGACCTGTGCCTGGCCGACGGCATCCGTTCTGCCGTCTGCTTTCCCTTTGTGCTGGCTTCCGTGCGCCACGGCTCCTCCTGGACCTTCAGCGCGCTCAGCTGCAAGATTGTGGCCTTTATGGCTGTGCTCTTTTGCTTCCATGCGGCCTTCATGCTGTTCTGCATCAGCGTCACCCGCTACATGGCCATCGCCCACCACCGCTTCTATGCCAAACGCATGACACTCTGGACATGTGCAGCCGTCATCTGCATGGCCTGGACCCTGTCTGTGGCCATGGCCTTCCCACCCGTCTTCGACGTGGGCACCTACAAGTTTATCCGCGAGGAGGACCAGTGCATCTTTGAGCATCGTTACTTCAAGGCCAATGACACGCTGGGCTTCATGCTGATGTTGGCCGTGCTCATGGCAGCCACACATGCTGTCTATGGCAAACTGCTCCTCTTTGAGTATCGTCACCGCAAGATGAAGCCGGTGCAGATGGTGCCAGCCATTAGCCAGAACTGGACATTCCATGGCCCCGGGGCCACCGGCCAGGCTGCTGCCAACTGGATCGCTGGCTTTGGCCGTGGGCCCATGCCACCAACCCTGCTGGGTATCCGGCAGAATGGGCATGCAGCCAGCCGGCGGCTGCTGGGCATGGACGAGGTCAAGGGTGAAAAGCAGCTGGGCCGCATGTTCTACGCGATCACACTGCTCTTCCTGCTCCTCTGGTCACCTTACATCGTGGCCTGCTACTGGCGAGTGTTTGTTAAAGCCTGCGCTGTGCCCCACCGTTACCTGGCCACTGCTGTTTGGATGAGCTTCGCCCAAGCTGCCGTCAACCCAATCGTCTGCTTCCTGCTCAACAAGGACCTCAAGAAGTGCCTGAGGACTCACGCCCCCTGCTGGGGCACAGGAGGTGCCCCGGCTCCCAGAGAACCCTACTGTGTCATGTGAAGCAGGCTGATAGGCAGACAGACAGGGAGAGGGTCATGGCCACTACCATGGGGCTAACAGAAACGGAGGGGTAGGGCCCCATGCAGGAGCCTTTCTTTCTGAGCTTCAGCCCCAGCCCCTGAAACCACCCGGAATCTGGGCACCTTTGCCAACACCTCCCCAGGGGTGGGGGACTGGGAAAGAGGTGTTTCTAATTCTAGGGCCTGTCTCTGCTGCCTCCTTTTCCACTTCTACAATCTCTCTTCTCTCTCTCTCTCTCTCTCTCTCTCTCTCTCTCTCTCTCTCTCTCTCTCTCTCTCTTCAGAAAAAGAAAACAAACGTGAAAGTGCAGGTTTTTCTACTATCAGCTGAGGAGTTGGGCTTTCTTGCTTTAATGTCTCTCCTTCTGACACTGTCGAGAATGGGGAAATTTGTCCTGTAAAATAGACTTCCAAGGGCTCTTCCGGCCCCCTCTGCTCCCATGCACCCTCCCCTTCCAAGTCCTCTAGCAAGGCCTGGATATTTAGGGGGAAGCTGATCTGTTGACAAGGGGGACCAAAGGGGGTGCAGGGTCCCCAGGGAGCAGGGATGTTTAATTGCTATGTCGTGTGCAATGTTGTTTTAGGCTAACTCTGGTTTCACGCCCAGTCTCCTCTTGCTACCCATGTCCAGACATCCCAAGTGTTTCTTGAGCATCTGAGAAGCCAGGAGGGGCAGGAGAAGGGCCCTCCGGATGGGCACAGGCTAGTGAAGAGCAGGATGTGAGCCGCACGCCTGGAGCTTGACAGTATTCTCTAGAGCTGCCTCCTGGATCCCCAGCCCCTAACTCTTCTTTCTAAGGGTGGAAATCCACTCCAGCTCCACGAGGGCTGATGTGGGTGCCATACAGGCAGGAGCAAGCCCCCAGGGAAGTATAGGGAGAGAGCTGAACTCCCCAGAGTAGCTGGATTTGAGAGCCTGGCATCAGAGCGGAATGCAATCCCAGAATTGTCTCCTGGGTTCATGCTACTCTCCGAAAGATGAAAATTGTTGTTGTTGTTGTTGTTTTTTTGGGGGAGGGCTTGGTATCTCATAGAGGATTTGAATCCATCCCTCTGTGACCTCTTTTTGTCCTCTCCAAGCCTCAGGGCCCTCAAGCCCTTCTGTGGTTGCCCTTGGCTTCTGGGCCCTCAGCTCCCAACTTGCCACCCTCCGCCCTTACCGCCTCCCAACGTGGAACAGACTGTAGCCACATTCACCAGGTGGGTGACCCCAAGCTTCCCTCCCAGGGCAGAGTCCACTCTGGGATCACACCAAGGACAGTTCTTGTGGCCTGGGGATCCAAGCTGGCACTCCTTTGCCTGGTCTCGCCCAGGTTCTCTGTGGGCAGGGCAGATCTGTATTTATCCACCCCCTTTTCCTTCCCTACTGAAACCCTAGTCCTAAGCCTTGACCCCAGAAGAATGGGGAGGGCACTCTAGGCAGGAGAGGCATTAATGAGCCTGGCTGTGGAGTTGTCCTGGAAAGGCAGGCCAGAGTGGCTGAGAGGCTGGGGGTGGGGAGGGTACCTGTTCTCTCAGTGATAGTGATGGGGGTGCCTTTTCTAGGGGGTGGGGTGGGGGGGCCACGGGGGTGGGGTACATAGGGTACATTCAGGAGGGTTTTCCTCCATTTCTTTTTTCTAACTGCCTGGATTCACCATTGGATTTTGTAAATGGAAAACTGAAATGAACAATGCTATATTGGATGTTTTCTCTTTCTGACTGTGTGTGCGTGTCTGTCTGTGTGCGTCTGTGTGTCCATGTGTCCTGTCTGCATGACCACATGTGGGGATGTATGAGTGAGTGAGACGGTGTGTTTGTGTGACTTTGTATGGGGAGGCACCCCTGCCTGGTACACATGCGTGAGTAAATGCCTGTATGTGGAGACATATATGGCATGCACACACACATACATGTATGCACCTAACTGAGAGGAGACAAACTACAGTATGTGCCTGCGGCAGCAGGAAGTCGAGTGGCCGGAGAGATAGAACTTGAAAAGTACATATGTATATAGCAAGAGGAAGATTCCCATCTCATCAGATCTTCCTCCCTTGGCACAGGTTCTAAACATGGCAGACGAAATACTTGAGAACCCCATTCTCTCCCCAAAGAGCCCCCAAGTAGCACTTTCAACCTCCCAAATCAGTCTCTTCTCCAAAACCCAAACAAGGTGTTCCTGAAACTGGGCCGCCATGGAGAATGGGGACTGGGAATTGGGGATCCAACTTGGGGAGAGCTGATGGGTTAGAAAATGCCCCCCACAAAGTAATGGCTTCTGGAGGGCCTGCTCGGTCTGGGATGGGAGATCTTCTGAAAGGTCTGCTTTATGCAGCTGGGGCTTTGGTAAGCTTTGGCTAAATTCAGAGTGAGGGATGTCACAGGAGGGAACCCACGCCTGGAGGTCTACCCAGCCAGACTGTTGCCTGGGCACTCAATTATTATTTATTTACTTATTCTCTCAGGTGCACAGAATTGAGTTGACCGTACTCCTCAGTTCTTGGCACGGCTATATCATCATTGATCCATGCGAAGCCCTTTGTTTATTTTGGTTTGTTCTGTCCCCTCCATCAGCCATCCCTGATCCCATCCCCCCGCCCACATAGGCACCCACTCTCGTGTATTTAACATACGTCTTTCCAAACCACCATTCATGTGTTTATTTACATATATGTGTATCTGTGAAAAAAATATATGGTATTGTTATGTGTTTTAATTTACATAAACAGTATTGTACTATAAATCTTGTTCTGTTTCTTTTTTCACTCAACATTCTGTTTTGGAGAGATCCAGCCATGTTGCTGTATGTAGATCTAATTCATTCTAGTGGTCATCTTATACACACATATCACATTTTCCTTACCCATCCCTCTGGAGATGGAGCTTTAGGTTGCTTCCAGTTCTCTACTACAAGGCTACAATGGGTAGTTTCCTCCACTTCTCTTTAAGGATATCTCATTTAGAGGAGAGGAAGCCGAAGCTCAGAGAGTCACAAAGTGGAGAAATAAACCCCTGATTTGAATCCTTACCAGAGCCAGAACCCACCACCATGCCCCATCAGAGACCTGTCCGTCTGGCAAAAATATATATATATATATTTTTCAAATACAATTAAATAATCCAGTATATACTGGGGAAAGGGAGAAGAAGGGAGGGGAAGAGGTATTGAGTCCATGGAAAAGAAAGCCCTAGAAAAACCTAGCCTACGAACTGAGTTACATGTTCATGACGCACAGATGTTACCGTTTTATTTATTTATTTTTTGTGTGCGTGATTATGTCTAGAGCCATTTTGCAGAGATGGAAAACTGCCACGTCCAAACCTGGCCTCAAATCCAAGTCCCTAGGTCTCCACTCAAGTCCCGGCTCAGGGTTAGAGCAAACCGAGCCCCCAGGGGCCTCACAGGGGCCTCAGTGGGGTCTGAGGCCTGGCAAAAGCTGGGGGCAGGGCCTGAGACCAGGCAGATTTAAGAAGTGCGTAGTTGCCTGCGGCAGGGAAAAGTGGGGGAGGGAGCGGAGGAGGGGGGGGATGGATGAAGGACAGCGAGGCTCTCCGATTTGATTTGAGCACGACGTGCTCAGCGCCTGCCTTTATTTTTTTGTTTTGATTTTTTTGATCGTCAGAACCACTGGTAACATTGATGAATACCATGACAACGGTTTCAGGGGTACGGTTTTATAATACATCCGTAGAACGTATGGCGTTCTTTACCTCAAGCCCCCCTTCCCTCCCCCCCATTCAATAAAAAATAAAAAAAGAAAAAAAGAACCACTGGTCCGTTTCCCATTGGCCGAAACGTTGGCAGGGTGAGGGAAAGGGGTTTCTTCCCCAGGCTTTTCCCTCAGCCAATCGCCCCTCAGCTTTCTCCCCGGTCGCGCGGGGGCGACAGCCCCCTGATTGGCAGAGCCGAGGGCAGCCAATGGGAACGCGTCGAGGGGGGCGGTGTTGGCAAGCAGATTGCGTGAGAGCGGGCGGTGGTCTCGCGCACGCCAGCGCCGCCTCGGCAGCGGGCAGCCAATGGCGAGGCGGGACAGGCCCCTGACGTCACGAGGGGCGGGGCCTGCGCGCCTGGCGCGGAGGGAGTAGGACGGGCGCCGCGGGAGGGGGCGCAGAGCGGAGGCGCGAGCGAGCGGAGCTGCTGGCGTCCAGGCGCGGCCGCTCCGCCTCAGGTGCGACGGGAAGCGGCGGCCTGAGGGAGAGAGAGAAGCGGTGAGCGCCGGGGCCCCGAGCGCAGTCGCCATGGACCGCCCTGACGAGGGGCCTCCCGCCAAGGCCCGCCGCCTCAGCAGCTCCGAGCCGTCTCGGGATGACGCGCCGCCGCCACCGCCACCTCCGCCGCCGCCGCCGCTCATGCGACTGCCCCTGCCTCCGCCGGAGCAGCGCCCGAGGCTCCAGGAGGAGACGGAGGCGGCACAGGTGCTGGCTGACATGAGGGGGGCGGGCTTGGGCCCCTCTCTGCCCCCGCCGACCCCCTATGTCATTCTGGAGGAGGGGGGAGTGCGCGCGTACTTCACCCTGGGCGCCGGGTGCTCCTATTGGGATACCGATTTCGAGGCGGGGTACGGGGAGGCGGCCCCTACCTCAGAGAGCCTGGAAGCATACTCTGCTGAGGAGGTGGCCGGGGGGAGCGTGGAGATTGATATTCAGGTGACGGAGCCCGAGCCCGAGCCGGAGCCTGAGACCAGCGGCTATAGCGGGCAGGCCTTCAATACCTGTAGCTTAGGGGGACGGGAGTACCAGGTGGTAAGCGGGCTGCCGGGGAAGGAAGAGGCCATTATCATAGTGGAGGATGATGAGGAGGAGGTGAAGGAGAATGTGAGGAAGAAGAGGAGGAGGAGGAGGAGGAAGCAGAGGAAGGTGAAGAAGCCCAGCGGGGAGGTCAATCCCGAGAAGCTCCAGTACATCCTGCAGGCCCTGGAGGGCATTCAGCTAGACCTGGAGGCGGTGAATATTAAGGCTGGCAAGGCCTTTCTCCGTCTCAAGCGCAAGTTCATCCAGATGCGCAGACCCTTCCTGGAGCGCAGAGACCTTATCATCCAGCACATCCCGGGCTTCTGGGTCAAAGCAGTATCCTTGATACCTAAATCCATGGGCTGCGGGGCCCATGACAGAAAGGGGGGAGGTGGGCGGGGGGAGGGAGACGGGGTGAAAGTGTGGGGGCGGGCCTCGATTGAATGACTACGTCTGGTGGAGGAGGGACGGAAGGAGGGGGGCGAGACATCAGCGAAGCTGGATTGGAGATGGGGAGGGGGGCGGGGGCGGGAGGAGGAGCCACACGACATAAAAACTGAATCACAGATGGGAAAGGGGGAAGAAGCACATAACATAAATGGATCATACATATGTAATACTACATGCAATACTGGAAAAAAAATAACTAAAAAATAGAAAGAAATGGTTCACAGGCAGTGAAAAGGGGTGGGCGGAAGAGGGGTACATAGCAGAAACATTGGACCATAGATGGTGAAGGGAGGAGGGAGGGGCACACAGAAAATAAACCCTTCAAGCCTGGGTGTCTGCTTAGATGCTATGGAGAGCCTAATCCTGGAGTTGAATGAAGGAAAGGGGAGTAAAAAAAAATCCCATTCACAACTGGTGATAACCCCATCTCTGAGGGACACACATACAGACATGCAACATGTTAGGAACATGGATTTAACATACTAATAGAATTAAATAGATACAGATCCTTGACACTCCCGTACAAAGTATTCATGATCATAGACCCTCAGTACCCAGTTTATATCATGTGAATAAAGACCCATAACAACCAGATATAGCATCATTTGGACATGGGCCTTCAGCCTCCTGACACACAATGTTTTGTGAACACAAGCCCTCAGCATCCAGAGACACATCACATGGACATAGACCCTCAGCACCCAGACACAACAAGTAAGAACCATGGCAAGGCCACCTAATACGGAGGTTTTACAAAGCATAAACACAAGCTCTCACTACATGGTATCGTGGAAATAAAGTACCCACTGTTCCACACACATCAAATGCACACAGGAGGATTTCTGCTCCAGCTTCTCTTTTGCTTTGCCCTGCCTGACCTGACTTGCTTGGCCTTCCCTCCCTCCTCTCAAAGGTTAGTCACTCCTTAACCTAAACCGCTCCCTCCCGCAGTTCCTCAACCACCCCAAAATTTCAGTCATGATCAGTCCACGCGACGAAGACATTTTCCGCTACTTGACCAACCTGCAGGTCAGGCAAAAGCCGTTTTTCCTAAGACCAGTCAAGGAATCTGGTCCTTGAAGGTGAGGTGGGGGGATGGTGGGGTGGTGATCCCATCATTACCCCCACCCTGAGCAGGTGCAGGATCTCAGACACATCTCCATGGGCTACAAAATGAAGCTGTACTTCCAGACAAACCCCTATTTCACAAATACGGTGATTGTCAAGGAGTTCCAATGCAACCGATCAGGTAAGAGACAGTCCCCAGGGCAAATCCATGGGACCCGCGACTCCCCTTGCCCAGTGCCTTCTCCACAGCTTCCTTTCTTCCCAGGCCGGCTGGTGGCTCACTCCACCCCAATCCGCTGGCACCGGGGCCAGGAACCCCAAGCTTACCTGGGCACCAACTACAGCTTCTTCAGCTGGTTCTCAAATCACAGCCTGCCAGAGGCCGACAGGATTGCTGAGGTGGGGGCCCTCCTGAGAAGGCCTTGCTGGGCTCGCCTCTAGGTGCCTGGAGCAGGCTCTGGGGCTTGTACTCACAGCTCTGTTTTCTTCTTTCTCCCCTCTTTCAACAGATTATCAAGAACGACCTGTGGGTCAACCCCGTGCGCTACTACATGATGGGAGTAGGCGGCTACAGAGCACACAGAAAGAGGCACGACAAGAGAGAAAGGTGATGGGGGTTGGAGGCTGAGAGGTGATGTTTTAGCGTCCCACAGGGTTTATAAAGCCAAAGCACCTTTAAGACACTTCAGTCCAATATGTTTTACCAGTGGCGAATGTTGCCCAGAAATGGGGTGTGATTGGCCTTAGGCTGTACAGTCAGGGGCAGAAATGGGACTCTCCCCACCCTAGCTTGAGCCTTTGTGGCCTACTGCCTCCCCAGTTACTTCCCATCTTTCAGTGTCTTATCTTGTCTCTCCCCCCCCAAACTTATATTCAACCATAGGTTTTCCCAAATTAAAAAGAGAGACAGATATGAGGTGGTGATCATGGATGACTTCGATGACTATCAGCTGATGCAAGAAATTATTGGCGATACCTCAGACAGTGATTTCATCACCGATGACAATGAGACTGTTCACGACGTCAAGATCTCTGACTTCATGGACACCACCGACTGCTTCGAGACCTCGGACAATGACTTTACTGACTTCAGTGATAGTTTCTGTGACAGTGAGAGCGTGTTTGAGTGTGAAAGCCCAGACCACCACTTCACCATCGGAAACAATGACAGCGCCTATGAGCACGTGTATGGTGGTGAGAGCTCCAGAGGTGGCGGCTATAGCAACAACTTCGACGACAGCAGCAGCGACAGCGACTTCAGAGACAATGAGACCAGCGATGATGAATTTAATGATGGCAACGAAGGCGACAATGAAGGCAGTGATGATGACGGCAATGAAGGCGACAATGAAGGCAGCGACGACGATGACAGAGACTTTGATTACTATGAGAATGTATTTGAAGAGCCTGAGAAGAGTCTGCTTCACATCAACAACCTGGGCTACTATGAAGATGAGCTACAGGACGTCTTCATAGAAGAATCATCACTGGAGGAAGAAGATGAGGAAGGTGAGCTGGACCCTCTCTTGTCCTCCCTCCTTTTTCTTTCCTCAGGGCAAAGCTGGCCAGGACCAGGGAATCGAGATGTGAGCACCGTCTGCTCTTGTGGTGAAAAGAAAAAAGCATCTGCAGCTTTCAAAGCAAGGCCAGGAACATTTAATTTACAAATCTAACAAAACCAACGAAATATGTTTCAGTTCTAGCTGATGGATAGGTAGGTTGCAAAATACAAAGAGGAGGGGGGGAAATTAAGGACTGGTAGAGAGGGAGAGGGAGAGAGAAAAGAGAGAAATAAAGCAGCAAACACATTACAATTTAGTACACTCTGTACCCAGCCCTAGCCTTCTGGGAACTCCCGGTCCTGTTTGGGGAGCCGGGAGCAAAGTGAACATTATGCTCTGTGAGCCCCAGAGGAGGGAACAGCTAATTGTACCTCAAGAATTGAGGAAGGGGAGAGCTAGAAAAGGAACTGACACATTTGAATTTGTCTTAGGGGGCTGTTCTGGGGCATTCTCAGGAAAAGCGATCACATGAACAAGGACCTGGAAGGGTGAAAAGGCATATGTTGGGCACAGTTTCCCAAATTGTCTTCTGAGGACCCTTCACCAGTTCTGAAAGCTGCTTCTCACAAAAAAAGGTTCAATGGTTGCATATGTCGGGGGAAATACTGCATACATGAATATGTTCATGTAGTCACATGTACATTAACACCTTAAAGGCTCTGAGAAGTCCTGCTGTAAGAAACCTATTTAAACTTCGTGGAACCCAGCATTTTTCAAGCTTCTTGACCACAGAAGCCATTTTTTTTCCCTCACCAAAGAATGCCTTTTGAGAAACGAGGATGGGGTTTGAGGGAAAAGATGGTATTTCAGGTAACTCCCAGGGGGACCAAGGAAGGAGGCAGCAAGTGAGTACACTCAATCTGGACATTGGCAGCTTGACTGGGGAAATTGAGGCAGTAGCTGGCCCCATTCCCTCCTGAGGGAACTGCCTGGGGATGAATAGGTTTATTCAGCTGAAGTCACACCCCGACACACACACACACTTGGCTGCTTGCTCCAAGCAGAAGTGCTTGGCAAATGGTCCCTGGCCCCCCAGACGCCCTAGTTAGGGGCTATGTTCCATTAGAAGGGACATGTACCTGCCCATCTAACCACCCTCCATTTTCTGTTTTTTTCCTTTCTCTCCCCTGTGCTGCCAGAAGATGAGGACACCGATGACGAGGAAGGAAGTGAGGAGGAGGAGGAGGAAGAAGAGGAAGAAATGGGAGAAGACTGGGACTCTGACTCTGACGTGGAGGAGGTGTTTCCGGTCCAAAACGCTTGGGCCAACCCCCGTAAGAGGGGCACCACCGGCTAAACAAATGTTTTCACCCTTGCCATTGTGGCTACTGCCTCTGTGTCCCTCTCCCCTCCCCCCATTTGCCCTCCCCCTCAGCTAGGGCCTTGAGGCTCCACATTGCACTTCTGGGGGGTGATCAAGTTCGTACACGGGTTTGAAGTTTATTTTTATGGTTTAGTAATTGCAGAGTTCTTATTTTGGGAGGAGGGAAAGGGGTCTCCCCCTTCCTATCAGCCCCCCTCCCTCGCAGGCTTCTGTGTGCTGCTACGTATTTATTGTGATGCCTTGGCCATGGCCCCTCTGCCCCCCTCCTCGTGCTGTGTGGAGTGAACACCCCTGATCCCGAAGCCGGGAGGGCTGCTGTGGCCTTGGGATGGCTGCTGCCTCCCAGTTGTCCTAAGTCTCTCTCCTCCTCACTTTGCCACCTGCTGTGCCCGCTAGCCCGCATCGGTGTCTATGCAAGGCCGCTTCGCCATTTCGGTGTTTCTGTCCCCCACCCCCAGAAGCCCTGCTCATTCCCTGTGAACCCTGTAATCCTAATAAAATTCCCAGCAAATTCAAAGTGCTGCTTTGAGTCTTTTGTTCCGCCCGGTGCCCAGTTCCCAGCAGCAGTCTCCTTTCTGTAGGCCCATCTACGCACTGGCCTCCAAGATGGAGTTGTTAGGGTGGGGGGATTTGGCGGGCAGGGGGGGGTCGAGCTCTGCGGGGACTGCAGAGCTGTGGCGTCAGGCCAATGCGGACCATTCTGACCAATGGCAGGACGAGGCTGAGGAAGCCCCTCCCTGCCCTGGCTGCTGCAGTGGCCTCAGCCAGGTATCAAACAGCTTCCCACGCCTTCCCCTCGAGCATGCGCGCAGAGAAGCTCTGCGCCCTAGAACATCCATTTATCCAGTGATTCATCTTTTAATTTATCTTGCGTCAAATCTTTCTCCGGGCCTAGTGTGAGCTGAGCGGGGGCGGAATGAGCCAGAGGAATCCATTTTTCTCACATGAAGTAGAAAAAAACATCAGTGGATAATGCAGGGGTGCTCTCTGTCTTGGGGAGGGGGTGCAGGGTCCCTGGAGCTGGGTCTGGGAGAGAAGGCAGGAAAGGATGGCTCAGGTTGAGGAGTCTGCAAAGCAAAGAGAAATTACTATGTAGCTGTCTGGTTGGGGGCAGGAGGAGTTGGGAGTTGGGGGTGTGAAAGGCAGGCTTTATCTGGGAGATGTTTTACATTTTGGGATACAGTGATTTTATTTCAGCAGACACCGGAAACAACACCCAGATTCTTTCTGTATCATAATGACAACTAATGTAACAATCAGGGTCAGTGTTCTGCAATATACTTCCAGAACTTTCCATCCAACGCCCTTATTTTGCTGGAAGGATTCAGATTTATGTTTTAGAGAATGCCCTCTCCTGGCTGCCAGCAGAATGGATTGGAGGGAGATCAGTGAATAAAGCTATAACTCAATTTGAGAGGTGTGATGGGGTGGATACAGGTTTTGTGTGTTTTTTTTTAACTTATTTTAGAAATTTTAGAGTTATAGAATTATTGCTAGGGTAAGACAGAGAGTTCCCATATATCCTACAGCTAGTTTCTGCTAGTGTTAACTTCTCACATTGGTACGGTACATCTGTCATAATTAATAAACCAGTATTAATACTGTACTGTTAACTGAAGTCTGTACTTTAGTCATATTTAATTATTTTTTACCTAATTTCCTTTGTCGGCTCCAGGATGCCACCTTACATTTAGTCATCCCTGTAGGCTTCTGTTGGATATGAACAGTTTCAAAGACTTTCCTTATTTTTAATGACCTGGAGTCATCAACATTTGAGGGGTACTGGTGAGGTATTTTATATAATTTTCTCAATTAGGATTTGTCTGATGTTTTCTTCATGATTAGAGTGGGGTTGGGGAAGGAAGACCACAGAAATAAAGTCCTGTTCTCATTGCATCATATCAAGGGTACATGCTATCAATATGCCTTATTACTGTCCATGTTAACCTTGCTGTCATGGCTGAGGTAGTGTATGTCCGGTTTCTCAGCTGTAACATTACTCCCCCTCTCCACACTGCTTTGGAAGGAAGCCGCTCAGTGTAGCTCATGCTTTGGGAATGGAGGGTTATGCTCCATCGCCTTGAGGGCCAAGTGTCTCCATAAACTAATTGGCACTGTCCCACACTAGAAATGTGTCTGTTCTATGAGAGCTTTTTAAAAAATATATTTATTTACAGAGAGGAAGGGAGAGAGATAGAGAGTTTGAAACATTGATGAGAGAGAAAGATTGATCAGCTGCCTCCTGCACACCCCCTACTGGGGATGTGCCCACAACCAAGGTACATGCCCTTGACCGGAATCGAACCTGGGACCCTTCAGTCAGCAGGTTGACGCTCTATCCACTGAGTCAAACCAGTTAGGGCTATGAGAGCTTTTAAGATGCTGGAACTGACAGGCTTTATTTTTTTCCATTTTAAACAAGAAGTTTATTTAAACAAGATGCTGGCCATGAAGGGGAAACTACCTAGGATTCGTTTCTTAGAGTAATGTACCTCTACTTAAAGACAGAGTGCCCTATATGTAACAGCTATGTATAAGAAAGTTATAAAAACTGTCCTTGCCGAAACCGATTTGGCTCAGTGGATAGAGCATCAGCCTGCAGACTGGAAGGTCCCAGGTTCGATTCCAGTCAAGGGCATGTACCTTGGCTGTGGGCACATCCCCAGTAGGGGGTGTGCAGGAGGCAGCTGATGGATGATTCTCTCTCATTGATGTTTCTAACTCTCTATTCCCCTCTCTTCCTCTCTGTAAAAAATCAATAATATATATATATATATTAAAAAAAAACTGTCCTTGGGTTTACTATGATAAATGAAAAACATTAAAATTCTCCAATGGAATGAGGTATGCAAGGACTTTTATGTTCTTGTTGTTGTTAAACAGTGAGAAGTAAAATAACTAACTTGAATAGGAGATAACAGCTAAATGAGCTTCCACTAAAGAAAGGGGGTATTGCCGAAACTGGTTTGGCTCAGTGGACAGAGAGTCGGCCTGTAGTCTGAAGGGTCCCGGGTTCGATTCCGGTCAAGGGCATGTGCCTTGGTTGTGGGCACATTCCCGGTGGGGGGTGTGCAGGAGGCGGCTGGTCACTGTTTCTCTCTCATCGATGTTTCTAATTCTCTATCCCTCTCTCTTCCTCTCTGTAAAAAAAAAAAATCAATAAAATATATTTAAATAAATAAATAAACAAAAATAAAAAAAAGAAAGGGGCTATTTTCACAGAACCAGTCTTCCCCCCATCTCATTTCCATCTGCTGTCAATCAAAACATACCACTGGCCATTTAGTTTAACATGCAAATGCTTGTGCACATACATCAGCTACTTTATGCACAATAAAGGAGCAGGGAAGGGGGAAATGAAAGAACAGAGAACACTGTACTATAATAGTCAGGATGCAATGTATCCACACTGCAGTTTTCTAACTGAGCATGTCTTCTTGGTCTGGAGGAACAGAGTTCTGGAGGACAGTAGCAGGTTCTCTTTTTAGCAGACACCTCCTGTGTGCTGCTGGAACACGTGGATTGTATGTACCCTCATCCTCCATTTCCAGCTGTGTCTGTTTCATTGATTGGCTGCCCGTCAAATCGGAATCTGATCCGCCTCATTGACAAACCCCAGCATTCACAACAGGCTTTCATTAGTTTACTAAGTGTGTGTATCTCTTAGTGTAAACCAGTGTTTCCCAACCTTCTCTCATGATGAGAATCACCTGGTGGAGTTGTTAAAACACAGATTCCCGAATCCCAACTAAGAAGTGCTAAACTAGAGTTTTTGAGAACATATAGGTAAAATTGCATACCGAACTTAGTGCTCTGTATATAAAATCTGTCTTAGAGCACTAGTTAAGTATACAATTTTACCTATATGTTCCCAAAAATTCTAGTTTAGCACTTCTTAGTTGGGATCCGGGAATCTGTGTTTTAACAACTCCACCAGGTGATTCTCATCATGAGAGAAGGTTGGGAAACACTGCTGTAGAGGGCCTCTGTTTTCCCATCTGCAAGCTTAGGCATCTGCCCAGGAGAGGCAACCTGCCTAAGTTCTCAAGATGGAATCCAGCTGAAACCGGTTTGGCTCAGTGGATAGAGCGTCAGCCTGCAGACTGAAGGGTCCCGGGTTCGATTCCAGTCAAGGGCATATACCTTGGTTGCAGGCACATCCCCAATAGGGGGCATGCAAGAGGCAGGTGATCGATGACTCTCTCTTATCGATATTTCTAACTCTCTATCTCTCTCCCTTCCTCTCTGTAAAATATCAATAAAATATATATATATATATTTTTTTTTAAAAAAATATGGAATCCAGACCCAAAGTAGACTTCTGAAGCCTGGCCTTTGTTACACTCTTCTCTCTGATTCCTCTCTGTCTTCCTAAGGAAATCTGTAGGCCCTCATTTTGGAATTTGAGGCTCCGCTCCACCCACCCTGTCAGAGAGGGCCTCTGGCTTCAGAGGCACTATTAGGAGCCAAGTATGGGATTCTAATGTAGTTAGCCAGGGTGCTGATGCCCTGGCCTGAGCCATGGGAGGAGAGGATGTTCTTTGCCTAGAGCCGTGGTCGGCAAACTGCGGCTCGAGAGCCACTTGCGACTCTTTGGCCCTTTGAGTGTGGCTCTTCCACAAAAGACCACGGCCTGGGCGAGTCTATGTTGAAGAAGTGGCGTTAGAAGTTTAAGTTTATAAAATGTGGCTCTCCAAAGAAATGTCAATCGTTGTCCTGTTGATATTTGGCTCTGGTGACTAATGAGTTTGCCGACCACTGGTAGCGTGACATCTCATTGTTGCTTGTGCTCTCACTCCTTGGTGTATATGGTATGGCTTCAGGTCCTGCCCAATCTCGGCCTCCAAAATGAATGGACTGTTCTAGAAGGTCTTTGAGGCCACATCCAACTTCAAAGTACAGTCTTTGCTGAAGACCAGAGAATACAGGCTCCATTTGCTGGGACCCTAAACGGAAACCAGGAGGAGTTGTGGACCCAGTGGGCCCCAGGGCCTGTTCCCATGCTAAAGCTAAATGTCTTTGTGTCTTTCACAGCTCACCCCATTCCTCTGTGGCAGAGGGCTCTGCTCCTGGGCAGGAAGTAAACAATTACAGAATCTCCTGGGGCCAGACCTTTAAAATGCCACCCATTGCTGTGAGCCAAAGATTGGCAAAACTTAACCAAAACTAGATTCAGAAATATCCCTCCTTCTTAGGTCATCCAAAGGGCCAGCACTGGCTCCCTCATTTGGGGGTGTGCAGGATGGTTAGGAAGGAATCCTATTATTCATCCAGGAAACATTTATTGAGCACCTACTATATGCCTGATACTAAACTGGATGATAGATAACAAGGAGACATGACAGACTGAGTCTTTGTTCTCCTGGAGCTGAGAGTTTAAAACAAGGGTGTGTGTGTGTGTGTGTGTGTGTGTGTGTGTGTGGTTTGTTGGTTTTGTGTCCTTTACTGTAATTGTTTACTTTTATTTAAAATTTTCTTTTACTTTTTCAATTACATTTGACATACAATATTATATTAGTTTCAGGTGTGTAACCTACCGGGGATATGCCCGCAACCAATGTACATGCCCTTGACTGGAATCGAACCCGGGACCCTTCAGTCTGCAGACCGACGCTCTATCCACTGAGCCAAACGGTTTCGGCCCAATAAATCTTTTTTTAAGATTTTAAAATTGATTTTTAGAGAAAGAGGAAGTGAGAGGGAGAGAGAGAAACTTCAATGTGACAGGGAAACATCGATCAGCTGCTTCCTTCATACCCCCTACCAGAGATCAAACCCACAACTGGTCATGTGCCCAATATATCTTGTGTCCATCTGACACCATATATAGTTAATTACAATATTGTTCACTACATTTCTTATGGCCCACTCCCATCTTTCAAAAACCCAGTCCTCCACCCCCACCCCCGCAACCACTAGTCTCTCTGTGTAAGACAAGTATTCTTTTAAAAATATATATATTTTATTTATTTTTTACAGTGAGGAAGGGAGAGGGATAGAGAGTTAGAAACATCGATCAGCTGCCTCCTGCACACCTCCTACTGGGGATGTGCCCGCAACCCAGGCATGTACCCTTGACCGGAATCGAACCTAGGACCTTTCAGTCCACAGGCCGATGCTCTATCCACTGAGCCAAACCAATTAAGGTACACTCATTATGAGTGAGAGAAACCTAACTCGGAAACCCCTGCAGTGAAGGTAGAGCTATAGGAAATTTGGGGCAGTGTCATGTCTTTTAAGGGGGCAGTGGTTTATACAAAAGGACTTACAGAGTAAGATGTCACGAAGCAGGATCGCCAGGACGGTGTGGCTCAATGATTGAACATCGACCTATGGACCAGGAGGTCACAGTTAGATTCCCAGTAGGGGACGTGCAGGTGGCAGCTGATCAATGATTCTCTCTCACCATTGATGTCTCGTTCTCGCTCTCGTTCTCTCTCTCTCTCCCCCTCCCCTCTCTGAAATCAATAAAAAATATTTTTAAAAAATAATAAGAAGAAGTCAGGATCTCTGATCATTGGGTGACTGGCTCCAGGCCCCACTTTGGGCTTAGAGTAGGGGTGTCGAACTCAATCAGAGAAGGGGCCAAAATCTAAAATCCAGCCTAAATCGCGGGCGGAATGGTTTACTGAACAGTCATAAACTGTCATTGTGATGGAAACACAGCGGAGTGCAGTGATGACAGCGCGGTGCGGGCCACATTGCAAGGCCTGGCGGGACGGATTTGGCCCGCGGGCCTTGTGTTTGACACATGTGGCTTAGAGTCTGAGTGTTTCCAGCTTGGCTCATCAGCCAATCAAAGACCCCCGAAGGGGCGGGGTTTTCTTCCTCCGGGATCCGGGCCTGGGGGGAGGGAGTTACAAAAAGTGTTTCCGTCTCCAGCCAATCCCAGGGCCGACAGGAGAGTACTCCTCCAATGGGAGCCCGCGGCCGTAGGTAGCGGTGGGGCTAGCCATCCTGCTCGTGCTTCAGCCTGCGGGAGGGACACCTCCTGGGTATCCTCGAGATCCAGCTCCCGGTTCCTGGCATCTGCTCTCGCGTGGCGTGTCCGGCGGAGGGTGTCCGGTGAGAGGCTATAAGGACCGGGGTGGGCGGGGGTCTGGGGGCAGAAAGAGGCCGGGCGGGAGCGCGGGAGGGGTGGGGCCTGGGTGAGCTTTTACCTGGGCGGCCTCTCACCCCTAGGTCAGCGGGTGGCGGAGGATCCCGCAGGTGGCAGAGGGAGGGCGAGGGGCCCTGCGACCCCAGACTGCGACTAGGTGAGTACCCTGTGTAGCCCACTGCCCGTGCTCGCCTTCCCGCGCCCCCTCTTCCCCAATCTCTTGGAAAACCGTTCTGTGCAGGTCTGCAGCTCACGTGATCGTCTGCGTGCGTGTCTGTAAGTCTCCTCGCTTTCTGCCCCGCCTTTCTCTCTCGCAGTCTGTCTCTATCTCCATCTTTCTGTCTGTCTCTGTCGCTCCCTCTCTAAACAACATCCTCAACAACCCAGGCCTAGAAGGCTGAATCCTGTTATAGCTAGCCATGAGACCTTGAACCATCTGCCTCACGGCTGTGGGCCTCAGTTTTCCTCATCTGTCAAATGGGAGTCTCATAATCTCCACCTGAGCCAGTATATGTGCATCGCTTTGCCCAACACCCGGCCCCTAGGAAATATTCAATAAATGACGGTCGTGATGGAGAAGAATATTCTCACTCTTGGTCTTTGGCTTTGTTTACTCCCTGTCTTGTCTCTGCCCCTACCCTCATTGGTTTTCTCTGTTATGGTGTTTCCTCTTTCCACCTGTCTCTTTTCTATCCTTAAATGGGTTAAAGGTGCATTGTTTATAGCAATGAGGTTGGCCTAAGAGCAACTGTGAACTTAGCTGAGGGCTCTAGTCTAGTGTGTGTGTGTGTGGGGGGGGGGGGAGATGGAGCCTCTGTTCCCCAGCCTCCTGTGTTAATCAGGTAGAGACCCCAGGGTGAGGAGCAACTTAAATGAAAAAAGTGGATCTGGCCCTTTATTATTTTTTCTTTTCTTTCTTTCTTTTTTTTTTTTTTTTAAGGGGATCCTGCCTTCTTTTTATGTTTTTTTTTTTCCATGTATTTTATTGAATTTTTACAGAGAGGAAGAGAGAGGAATAGAGAGCTAAAAATGTCGATGAGAGAGAAACACCGATCAGTTGCCTCCTGAACACCCCCCACAGGGGATGTGCCCGCAACCAAGGTACATGCCCTTGATGGGAATCGAACCCGGGACCCTTCAGTCCACAGGCTGACGCTCTATCCACTGAGCCAAATGGTTAGGGCTAGGCCCTTTATTCTATATTGTGTTAGTCAGCACAAGAAGACCAAGGGTCTGCTAGTTACACCCCCATACAGCCCTTCTGCCCCCTCCCTCATACTCTTTGACCACGCCTTCTGGAACTCACCTTTAAGCATCAGCAAAATCCCCTCCATTCTCACCCGGGCTTCTGAGTAGTCTGAGTTTTCTTTCCATTCCTTAGAGGTTCTCATACCTGTTGGCCCCAGCACTCCATTTTAACTGTGTATATTTTGAAATGCCCCTTCCCTATTCTGAAATGAAGTGCATAGATAATATTATAGAATCTATCTACGCACCTCATTCCCCCAAGCCAATATAATGCCCTAACTAATAGAAATGAGAAGTAAAGGGAGAGCAATTGATAATAAAGCAGTATGTGTTGTGGTATGTAAAGCCGGGGATGTCATTCTATGAAGGAGTCATAATGAAATGGTCTTGCATTTAATGGCGCTTAAACCTGGGAATGTGACAGCTACATGTGTGTTGATTGGTGACTCAGAAACCGCAGGTAAGATGATGCAATTTTCCTAGTTGATGAGCAATTCTTCATAAAGTTCTAAACAAAACATAGCGCAGTCTTCTCTCAATTTATGTAGTTGTAGAGTGTCTGGAACAGTCAGTGTATATTAGAATCCATGATGTGGCCTTCATAAACCTCCCTGGCTTATATCCCACCTCTCTCCCCACTTGCTCTCTCTGTGCCACCCATCCTTGCCTCCTTTACGCTACCTGAACATGTTAGGCACACTTCCGCCTCAGGGGTTTGTACTGGGCCGTCACCTGTGCCTAGAATGCTTTTTTTTTGCACAAGACTCACGCCCCACTTCCTTCAGGCCTCTACTCACATGTCACTTTCTCAATGAGGCCTACCCTGACCATCCTTTTCATTTTATCTTTAAAAAAAATACATCTTTATTTCAGAGAGGAAAGGAGAGGGAGAGAGAGAAAACATCAATGATGAAAGAGAATCACTGATCGGCTGCCTCCTTCATGCCCCCCACTGGGGATCGAGCCCGCAACCCAGGCATATGCCCTTGACTGGAATCAAACCCGGGACTCTTCAGTCCGCAGGCCAACACTCCATCCACTGAGCCAAACCAGCTAGGGCTATTCTATCTTTTTTTTTTTTTTTTTTAATATGCTTTTATTGATTTGAGAGAGAGTGAGAGGGAGGAAGGGAGAGAGATAGATAGAAACATCAATGAGAGAGAAGCATCAATCAGCTGCCACCTGTATGCATGCCCCATACTGGGGATAAAGCCTGCGATCCGGCCATGAGCTCTGACAGGGAATCGAACTGAGAATCTTCATTCATGGGTCGACACTCAATCCCTGAGCCACACTAGCCGGGCCTGACCATCCTTTTTAAAATTGCAGCTCTCCACTGGCACATACCCTGATCTGTTTTTTCTCAGTGTTCCTCACCCTCTTACAGAATATAAAATTCACATTTTTATTGTCTGACTCTCCCACTCAATTGTAAGCTCTAGAAGGGTCAACATTTGTGTGCATGTGTGTGTGTGTGTGTGTGTGTGTGTGTGCCCTGACACATCCCTATTATCTTAAACAGTGCCTGGCACATAGTAGGCTCCTCAGTAAATGTGGAATGACTAAGTAAATGAATGAATAATCAGGATTTTTACTACATGGTTGTCTGGTGGGATCTTGTAAAGTTGTATGGAATGGGGTTCAATTCTTTGCTGTGTGGAGCTATCTTGTGCAGATGCTCAGCTGGTCTGTGCCCACTAAATGCCACCAGTGATCTCCAACTATCGTGACAACAAAAAATGCCCCCAGAGCCGAAACCGGTTTGGCTCAATGGATAGAGTGTTGGCCTGCTGACTGAAGGGTCTCGGGTTTGATTCCGGTCAAGGGCATGTACCTTGGTTGCGGGCACATCCCCAGTGCGGGGTGTGCAGGAGGCAGCTGATCGATGTTCCTCTCTCATCGATGTTTCTAATTTTCTATCCCTCTCCCTTCCTGTCTACAAAAAGTCTATATATATATATATATATATATATATATATATATATATATATATATATATATATATATATATTTTAATGCCGTAAACACCCCTTGATTGTCCATCCCCCATACTGCTCCCCCAGCAGCTCCACATAGCCCTCTGACCAGGAGGCCAGGAGACGGGGTCAGTGTCCTTACTCTCATTGCCCTTCCCACTTTCTTTTCCTCCTCCTTAAGCTACGTGTTTTCAATCCTCACCTGACAATATTTTTTTCCATTGATTTTTAGGGAGAGTGGAAGGGATGGTCTTCTTATTGTTGAGTTGTAAGAATTCTTTTTTAAAAACATTTTTTTATTGATTTCAGAGAGGAAGGGAAAGAGAGATAGAAACGTCAATGATTAGAGAGAACCACTGATCAGCTGCCTCCTACATGCCCCACACCCTCCCCCAACTGGGTGCCGAGTCCAGAACCAGGGCTTGTGCCTGACCAGGGATTGAACCGTGACCTTCTGCTTCATAGGTTGGTGCTTAACCACTGAGCCATGCCAGCCGGGCAAGTTGTAAGAATTCTTTATGTATTTTAGATACAAGTTCCTTATCGGATATATAAAATGCAAATCTTTTCTCTTTCTCTGGGTTGACTTTTCACCTTCTTGATGGAGTTTTTTTATGCATAAATTTTTAAGTCAAGATTATGTGTGTGTTTTTTATCCTTACCTGAGGACATGATTAGAGAGAGGAGGGAAAGAGAGAAACCTCAATATTAGAAACATCAATCAGTTGCCTTCCCTAAACTCCCCAACTGGGGATCAAACCTGAAATGCCCTGACCAGGAATTGAACCAGCAACCTTTTGGTGCACAGGATGATGATGCTCAAACAACTGAGCCACTCCGGTCAGGCCATATCTATTTTTCTTTTGTCACTTGACTTTTTCATGTCATATCTAAGGAACCAGTCAATAACCCAAGGTCACAAAGATTTATTCCTGTGTTTTCTTCCAGGAGTTATATGATTTTTTAGCTCTTACATTTAGGTTGATGAGACATTTTGAGTTGATTTTTGTGTGTGGTGAGGTAGGGGTCCAAATTTTATTCTTCTGCATGCGACTATCTAGTTGTCCCAGTACCTTTTGTTGAAAAGAGTATTCTATCCCTCATTGAATTGTCTTGGCAACCTTGTGAAAAATCAATTGGCCATAAATAATAAATTTAAAGATTCATTTCTGGACTCTGAATTCTATCCTATTGATCTGTGTCTGTCATTATGCCAGACTACACTGTGTTGATTACTATAGTTGCATAGAGTAAGTTTTGAAAACAGGAAATGTAATCTTCCACCTTTGTTCTTTTTCAAGATTGTTTTAGCTCTTTGAAGTCCCTTTCATTTCTATATGGATTTTATGATCAGTTTGCCAAGTTTCTGCAGAAATCAGCTAGAGTTTTTATAGGGATTGTGTCGAATCTATATATCAATTAGGAATCATTGCCATTGAACAGTATTGCGTCTTCCTGTTTGTGAACATGAAAAGACTTTCTATTTAGATTGTCTTTAATTTCTTTTGGAAGTGTTTTATAGTTTTCAGTACACAAGTTTTTCACTTTTGTTAAATTTATTCCTAAGTATTTTACTTTGGCTGCTATTATGAATAGGATTATTTTCTTAATTTCACTTGCTGATTACTTATTGCTAGTGTGTAGAAATATAGTTGATTTTTATTTATTGATCTTCCATTCTGCCACATTGCTGAACTTATTAGTTCAAATAGTTTTTAGTGGATTCCTGAGGATTCGCTGTATATTAGATCATGTGATCTACAAATATAGTTTTACTTTTTCTTTCCAATCTGGATGCTTTTTAAAAATAATTTTTTATTGATTTTTATTTTTTAAATATATTTTTGTTGATTTCAGAGAGGAAGGGACAGGGAGAGATATATAGAAATATCAATGATGAGAGAGAATCATTGATTGGCTGCCCTCTGCACACCCCACACTGGGGATCGAGCCTGCAACCAGGGGTGTGTGCCCTTGACCAGAATTGAACCTGGGTCACTTCAGTCCCAGCCACCGCTCTATCTGATGAGCCAAACCAGGTAGGGCTATTTATTATTATTTTTTAAATATATTTTTTATTGATTTTTAACAGAGAGGAAGAAAGAGGGATAGAGAGTTAGAAACATCAATGAGAGAGAATCATCGATCAGCTGCCTCCTGCACACCCCCTACTGGGGATATGCCTGCAACCAAGGTACATGCCCTTGACTGGAATCGAACCTGGGACCATTCAGTCCACAGGTCTACGCTCTATCCACTGAGCCAAACCGGTTTCGGCAAGGTAGGGCTATTTATTGATTTTAAAGAGTGAGGAAGGGAGAGAGAGAAGGAAAGAGGGAGGGATGGGGAGGGGGGAGGAAGAAGAGAGAGAGAGAGAGAGAGAGAGAGAGAGAGAGAGAGAGAGAGAGAGAGAGAGAGAGAGAAATTTGTTGTTCCACTTATTTAGGCATTCATTGGTTGATTCTTGCATGTGCCCTAACTGGGGATCGAGCCTGCAATCTTGGCCTATCTGGATGACACTATAACCAACTGAACTACCTGGCCAGAATGTGGGTGGGTTTTGTTTGTTTGTTTTTTTCTTGACTAATTGCCCTCCCTAGTCTTCACAGTACAGTGCTGAATGGAAGTAATGACAGCAAGTATCCTTATCTTGTTCTTGATCTTAGGGGTAATGTATTGAGTCTTTCTCTATTAAGTATGATGTTAGCTGTGGGTTTTACCTTTTACCAAGTTGAAGAAGTTCCCTTCTCGTAGTTCTCTGAGTGCTTTTGCCATGAATGGGCTTTGTCAAATGCCTTTTCTGCATCCATTGAGATGATTGTGTGGAGTTTACGCTTTATTCTATTAATATGGCGTATTACATTGATTACTTTTCAGATGATAAGCTAACCTTACATTTCTGAAATAGATCCTAATTCATCATGTTATATAATACTTTTTCTATGTTGCTGGACTTGGTTTGCTAGTATTTTCCTGAAGATTTTTACATCTGCTATATATTCATAAGGGATATTGGTCTGTAGTTTTCTTGTGATGTCTTTGGTTTTGTTGTTAGTGTAATACTGGCTGCATAGAATGAACTGGGAAGTGTTTTTTCTCTATTTTATGAGTTTGTGAAGGATTGATATTTGCCTTGTGTATGTCTTATGTCTTTTCTGTTCCATTGTTCTTTAATTCCTCTCTTCTTTTGTGTTAAGTAGATACTTTCTACCTTAACTTTTTAATTTCCTTACCAACTATATATATATTTTTAGTTACTTTCTTAGTGGTTGCTCTGAGGATTACAATTAACATCTTAATTTGAGGCATTCTACTTTGAATTAATTCTAACTTTCTTTTCTTTTATATATATATATATATATATATATATATATATATATATATATATATATATATATATATTTTATTGATCTTTTACGGAGCGGAAGAGAGAGGGATAGAGAGTTAAAAACATCGATGAGAGAGAATCATCGACCAGCTGCCTCCTGCACACCCTCTACTGGGGATGTGCCCACAACCAAGGTACATGCCCTTGACCGGAATTGAACCTGGGACCTTTCAGTCCGCAGGCTGACGCTCTATCCACTGAGCCACACCGGTTTCAGCTAATTCTAACTTACTTTCAGTGGTTTGTAAAAACCTTTGCTCCAGTATATCTCTGTTTCCTCTCCCCTCCTTTGTAGTTTTTTTTTTCATGCAAATTACTTCTTTATAGGTTGTAAACCCATCACCAAATTTTATTATTATTGCTTTATGCAGTTATCTTTTAAGATAGGACAATAAAGTGGTTTTTTAAAAAAATATATTTTATTGATTTTTCACAGAAAGGAAGAGAGAAGGATAGAGAGTTATTGTAGAAACATCGATGAGAGAATCATCCATCAGCTGCCTCCTGCACACCCCATACTGGGGATGTGCCCGCAACTAAGGTACATGCCCTTGCCCAGAATCGAACCCGGGACCTTTCAGTCCACAGGCCAACACTCCACTGAGCCAAACCGGTCCTGGCAGGAAAATAAAGTGTTTTAAAAATTATTTTTTCATACCCATGTAGTTACCTTCAAGTTACCATTTAGTGTCCTCTAATTTCAGCCTAATGCTAGCAACAAATTCTTTTAGTTTTGTTTATCTTAAGTTCTCTTTCATGTTTGAAGGACAGTTTAGTTAGATGTGGAATTCTCCTTTGACAGACCTTTTCTTTCAACATTTTGAAGATGCTGTGACACAGTCTTGTGTCCTTTGGTTTCTGATGAGAAATCAGGTACTAATGTTATTGAGGCTCTCTTATACGCAATTAAGTCATTTTCCTGTTGCTGCATTTGAGATTTTCTTTTTGTCTTTCACCAGTTTCGCTATGTATCTAGGTATGGATCTCTTTGAGTTTATTCTACTTGAGGTTGTATAGAATATTTTACATCAAATTTGTGATGTTTTGGCTCCTTTATCTTCCTCTTGTCCTTCTGAGACTCCTGTTATACTTATGTTGGTACACTGATGTAGTCTCATCGGTCTGTCAGGCTTTGTTTCTTTCTCTCCATTCTTTTTTCTTTCTGCTTTTCATAATGGATAATCTTTATTTACCTCTCATCAATTTCACCCTTCTCTTCTGCCAGCTCATACCTGTTGTAGAACCCCTCAAAATGTACTTTTCATTTCAGTAGTTATACTTTTCACTCCAGATTTTCTATTTGGTTCTTCTTTATGATTTTTATCTCTATTGATAGTCTCTATTTTATAAGACATTGTTCTCATTCTTTCCTTTAATTCTACATATATGGTTTCCTTTAGTTCTTTGAAAATGTGTATAATAGCTAATTTAAAGTCTTTGTCTATTAACTCCCAAATATTAGCCTCCTTGGGGACATGTTCTTTTGGCTGCTGTTTTCCCTGTGTATGTAATATAATTCACTGTTTCTTTGCATGTCTCACATTTGTTGTTGTTGTTGTTGTTGTTGTTGTTTGTAAAAAACTGGTCATTTTAGATACTCTAACAACTCTGGTATTAGACTCTTCCACCCTCAAAGTTTGTTGTTGTTATGGGTTGTGCATGTGTGGTGGTTGTTATTGTTTTGTTATTTTCCTTGTTGCCCTTGTGAATTCTGTATTCCCTGTATTACAGGATGTGGCAAGAGCAGGTCACAGTTATTCATATGGAAAATAATAATACACAAATAAACTTTTGCGCACTTAAAATTCTAAACCTACTTTTGCCCCACCCTGTATGTGGACCCTGAGTTCTCTGCCAACTCTTTTTAAGTTCTTGTTTTAATTATTTATTTTTTAATCTTGTCTGAGGATATGTTTAGAGAAAGGAAGGAGGAGAGAGAGAGAGAAAAAACATTGATGTCCTAGAATCTAGAGGAACATCAGTTGGTTGCCCCCCACACCTGTCCCCACTAGGGATTGAACCCACAACCCAGTTATGTGCCTTGACTGGGAGTCTTTTTTAAAAAATTAAATCTTTATTGCTCAGATTATTACAATTGTTGACTGGAAGTCTTTCCAGATTTTTAAATGAGAAATTTGAAAACTGCTTGCATAAAGTGTTTATTTTATATTAGGTTTTATGCTTGAAATGGATACACCCAAATTCTGATCAAGAATTTTTAATGATGTGTTCTTTCAAATTTTAGTAGTCACAATCAAGAAAAATTTATGCACAAATAGCTGATAAAGTATTTAAAACCAATTTTTAAAATCTTCAAAAATGTTTAACAACTGAAATGGTATCTGACAGCTTTTCTTTTTGTTTAATTGATGAATATATTGTTAAAATTTCTTGTGATAATGTGATTAGATTTCAAAACAATTGAACTCGCTCATATAAATTATTTCAAAATAATGATGAAGCTCTTATTTGCAGAACATCCATCATTGTTAGCCCCGCAGCTAGCTTGGACACCATTAAAAGGGCTCATCAGCTGCAAATGAATAAAAGTATCTGATATTCGTGAAGACAGAGTTTCAGGGCTTCTACCAGGAGCTACACTCTCTAGAAGCCCCTGCTTGGCCTTCCTGCACCCAACCCCACCCCAACTAGTCACAACTTGGCTGTGTATGGTGTTTCTTGGCAACTGGAACACAGATTCCTCCAGCAGCTCTACAAGTCCCTTGTCCTCAGTGAGCAGAAGACTACAGAAACTGTCTACTGAAGAGGCTGTCCATGTGATTGAGCTCCTCGGTCCTGCTTAATACACTTACCACAGAGCAGTAACTGAGTGCTGGATGTTACTCATTTGTTAGACCACATTTCACTAAGGGTCACCCTCTAAGGATCTCCACTGCCTTAGGTTCTACATGGACACCTTTAGGGCTGAGGGAATCAGTATCTCTTTACTTACCTGTAATCTACATATCAACTAGAAAATTTTGCCTTCTGCTATTTGTTTGCTTATTAATTTATTCATTCATTTATTTTTGGTAGAGAGTTTTAACCGCTGCTTCAGTTCCTTTAATAGAGGACTATTCAGGATTTCTTTTTCTTCCTGAGTCAGTTTTGGTAAGTTATAGTTTTCTAGGAATTGGTCTGTTTTGTCTGCATTCTCAAATTTATTGGCATCAACTTCCCTTACTTTTGATTCTCTGCTGTATATAATCTGTAGTTATGTCTCCTTTTTCATTGCTGTTATTGGTTATTTGTGCCTTCTCACTTTTTTTCATGATCAATCTCTCCAGAGGTTTGTCTATTTTATTAGTCTTTTCAAAGAACCAACTTTTGGCTTTGTTGCTTCTCTCTATTATGTCTTTGTTTTCTATTTCTTTAATTTCTGCTCTTATCTTTTTTGATCTCCTTCCTTCCACATTTTTTGGATTTATTCTGTTGTTCTTTTTCTAATTTCTTATATTGGATACTGAGCTCATTAATCTTCAGCCTTCCTTGTTTTTTGATTTGTGCATTTAAGGATATAAATTGCCCTCTAAATACTGCTTTTCTATAAGTTCAGACATGTCCTGTTTCATTATTGTTCGGTTCCGAGTACTTTAACATTTTCGTCATCATGGTTACTTCTTTGACCTGTGAGTTATACGGAAGTGTGTTTTCAAATTTCTCAGTGTTTGGTGATTTTTAAATTATATCTCTTTGTTATTGAAATCTATTTTGATTGCATTATGGTCAGAGGATGTTGTCTGTGTGATAACAATTCTGAAATTTATTGAGACTTGATTATGGCTTAGTACGTGATCAATATTTTTGAATGTTTCCTATGTGCTTTATAAGAATGTATGTTCTCTAATTGTTGATTACAGAGTTCCACATATGTCTATTATCAAGCTTGTTGTATTGTTCAAATTTTCTATATCTATACTGATTTTTTGGTGTCACTATATAGCAGTAATTGTAAGAGGTGTATTAATATTCAACTACAATGGTGGATTTGTCTATTTCTCCCTGCAGTTCTTTTTAAATTTTTTATATATTTTGAGAATATTTTATTAGGAATATTCAAATGAATAATTGTTATATATTCCTGATAAATATGTAATGACTCTCTCTATTCTTGATAATGCATTTTCCTTAAAGTCTATTTTACCTTATATTAATATAACAACACAAGCTTTTCTTCTTATTAGGATTTATGTGGCATATAATTTTCCAACCTTTCACTTTACAACATTTTCATGCTCTTATGCTTTAATTATACCTCTTGAGAATGGCATATCTCTGGACCTTTTTTCAAAAAAGGTAATCTGATGATCTCTGTTTTTTAATGGGCAAGTTTAATCTGTTTACACTTACTGTGATATATCTGGGCTTGTTTCTACCATTATACTTTTTAAAAATATATATTGTATTGATTTTCTTTACAGAGAGGAAAAAAGAGGGATAGAGAGTTAGAGGCATCAATGAGCGATTAACATCAATCAGCTGCCTCCTGCACACTCCTACTGGGGATGTGCCCACAACCAAGATACATGCCCTTGATCAGATTCAAACCTGGGACCCTTCAGTCCACAGGCCGATGCTCTATCCACTGAGCCAAACCGGTTAGGGCACCATCATACTTTTTTATTTCTGTTTCCTACCAACATCTTTTCTATGCTTTATTTTTACTTATTTATTTTGCTTGCTTTTTTAGCTTTAAGATTTATAGTGTTTGCTTTCTTATTCAATTTTTTTCCTCCCTACTGTTTGGAATTTACATTTTTCCTATTCTTTTTGTGGTTATCCTTGACATTTTACCACACATGTTTAATTCATAAGGTCTAAAGTTAAACAGTATATTAGTCTCCCTCTTCAAGAACACAGGAACCTTCAACTGTAGGCATTTCTCTCTTGTCCCGAGTTTGTTCTTTTTTTTCTAACCTCATAAATTCTACGTCATCATTAGTATTATTTTATATGCATAGTGTTTGGATTTACATGCATACATTCTTGCATCTCAGACCATCATTCTGGAGTCATTTTCCTTCATTATGAATACAGTGTTTAAATGCTCTTTTAGTACAGGTCTCTTGGTGTTAAATTGTCCCAGTCTTTGTTATATGTAAATGTAATTTTATCCTCATCTTAAAAGACAGTGTTATAGGTATTTAGAAGTCTGCTACCAGTCTAATTGCTGTTTTTGTAAGTGTTTTTGTTTTCTTATATTCTAGCTACCTTTAGGATATTCATTCTCTCTCTCTCTCTCTCTCTCTCTCTCTCTCTCTCTCTCTCTCTCTCTCTGATATACAGGGGGCTCTTCAGTATCATTCTAAAATGTTTAGGCATGTATTTCTTTTTCATTTATTCTACTTTAGAACTGCACTTGCTTTATGCCTCCGGATTTATTTTTTCATAATTTCTAGAAAATTCTCAGCCATTATTTTTTCAAATGTTTCTCTCTCCCATTATTTATGTATTTTCTTTGTCAGAATCCAGTCAGTAATATTTTTTACCTCTTCATTATATCTTCCATATCTCATGATATCTTTTTTTTTTTTTTTAATGTTTTCTGGCTTCTTATCATCCTGTACTTCATTCTGGGCAATGTCTCCAGATTTTTACCAATTAACTCTTCAACTATGTCTGATCTGCTGTGTAATCTTTCCACTGAGTTTTTTGTTTCAACAGTCGCATTATTCATTTTTATACATTCCATACATTTCACGTTCTAATTCACTCCTAATAATCTCTTGTTGCTTGCTCATCTTTGTGGTTACATCTCCCATTGTTTTAAAGATTTTTGTTCAACCAATAATCACTGTTTGCATAAGTATGACATTGTAAATATTGTTCATATCTAAACCACATAGTAACTCTGATTATATATCCTTTGTTGTGTATTTTTTTATTTTCCTAATAGTTACGTGTGTTTTTTCTTTGCCTAGTACTAATTCTTACCTGAAATTCTTTTTAAAATCCCTATCAGATGATGTCCCTCCTCTGCTCAAAAGTCTCCCATGGCTCCCAGCTCCTCAGAATAAAAGCCATAGCCCCCACCATGGCCCCAAAGTCTCGACACATCCTGGACCTCGACCCCTCTCTGACTTCATTTCCTGTCATTCTCTCCATTACTCACTCTTCTCCAGCCATGCTGGCCCACTTGCTGTTGCTCAAACTGACAAGGACCCTCCCTCTTCATTGGCTTTGTATTTGTTCTCACTGCCTGGAACATTCTTCTACCCAGATCATCTGAGGACTTGCCCACCCACATCCAGTATTCTCAAATGTTATCTCCTTAGAGAAGAATTCCCTCCCTGACCAGCGTATCTAACTTGGTCTCATTCACCAGCACTGTCTATCCCTTTATCTTACTTTTTATCTTATGTTTTTCTACCAAACACCGATCACCACCTGAAATATTTCATATTTATTTATTGTGATTAGTGTCTGTCTCTCCCAGGTAGACTGTAAGCTCCACAAAGCAGGGCCTTTCGTTTTGTTCACTGTTGTTGTATCCCTGGTGCCAAGAACAGTTCATAGTAATATTTAGTAGATGCTCAATAAATATTTGTGAAATAAACACATTCAAAGACATACCTATATGGCAGGGCTTGGGGAGGGATGGGGGTGTGGATAATACGGAATAAACAAGAAAGGGAGAAAGAAAAAAATAAAGTGTATATTCTCTTGTCTTAGGTCATCCACTCCATGACATTCATTTTTTAGTATCTGCTCTTCGCTAAGGAGAAAACAACACCATCTGTTGTCTGTTAACCCGAGGACAGAATGCTAACCCAGGTGAGCCTGCCTCACAGCACCTGTACTTAACTAACCTTGACCACGTGCTGCCACAGCTCCTGCAAGCCCTCCCTCCAAGCACAGCAGCAGCCCAGCTCCAGAGCAGACAGGCATTTCACCCCACAGAAGTGACCTGCTGTCACCTACTCTTGGGGGTTATAGGGGGTTATGGGGAGATTAGAAGAAGATAGATGGGCCCACTCCCTGTCAACCCATATTGTTACCACTGATGATGCACTGACTGGGGAGAACCACATGTTAGTTCCCTGGAATCTCGTGTGACCTCACCCCCTGACTTCCCAGAAGGGGCTCTTGTAAACCCTGCGGGAAGCTGAAGCCAGACAATGACTGAGGGGTTCTGTTCACTCGTCTCCTGAGCAGCTTCACCTAGGAGTCACTTCAGTAACCAGTGGGGGTGGGGCAGGGGGGGAGGCAGTGTGCTTGCCACTTGGGTTTTCAAAACAAAACCATGTATTGTTTAGGGATACTTACACAGGAAGCAGAACTTTCAGAGAGAGAGAGAGAGAGAGAGAGAGAGAGAGAGAGAGAGAGAGAGAGAGAGAGAGAGAGAGAGAGAGAGAGAGAGAGAGAGAGGGCATCAAGGTCAGGATAATGGTTTCCTCTGGGTCAGGGGAAGAGGTATATGAAGGGAAATAGGAGGGTTCAAAAATACTTTGTTCTAGTTCTTAGCATTGTTGGTAGATGGGCGTTTTATTATTCTTCCTTAAGCTATAAAAGTTTTAGAAACTATTCAGTGCATTTAAAATGTTAACAGAAACACAGTTTTCAAACCAAATAATATGTACAATACATAGAATCAAAGATAATCTCCATAAACACACCAGAATACCTGCCTCTGGAGGGAGAGGGTTGGAAATGGGATTGGAGAATGAGAAAATGGGATGTACGAATAAACAAATAACACACACATTCTACTTAGCAAAGATAATGATGTGACCATGGAGTACAGTTTCCTCTACCTTCTGCACCAGGATATTGAATATGATAAAGAAGATGAACCTTATTAAATCTGATTGGTCCAAAATCAATCCGTACAAAACCAAATCACATGAATACTGCAAATAGTATTATAATCAAGTAAATGGTTGCTACAGGAGGTTTTCCCAGGTGGAGGATTTTGAAGGCCCTTCTGAGTGGTCATTTCTCCAAAAGTTTCATCTGTGTTCTTTGTTCAGCATTCCTGAAAGATTTCAAATGCAGCCCTTGGCTTATCAACCCATCCTATCTAATAAGAGTAATTTGCAGATTGACCATCACTCCAACACACAAGATGGCTGCCCCCATGTGGTCAAAGATCCTGCCTCCGTGTGGATACAATATGGCCACCACAAGATGGCCAGCAGGGGAGGGCAGTTGGGAGGGACCAGGCCGGCAGAGGAGAGAAGTTGGGGGCAAACAAGCTGTTAGGGGAGCAGTTAGACATCAATCAGGCTGGCAGGGAAGTGGTTAGACTCTCGCAGGGGTCCTCAAACTTTTTAAAGTGGGGGCCAGATCACGGTCCCTCAGAGAGCTGGAGGGCCGGACTATATGAACTACTAATTCCTGCTGTAACACCTCGGCTGCGCTCACTGCCCAAAAAACCTGGCGGGCCGGATCAGACTCCTCTGCGGGCCGCATGTGGCCCGCGGGCTGTAGTTTGAAGACGCCTGGTTAGAGGGTGATCAGGCTGGCAGGCGGAAGCAGTTAGGGGCAATCAGGAAGGCAGGCAGGTGAGCAGTTGGGTGCCAGCAGTCCTGGATTGTGAGTCCATGGGATTGGGCCTAAATGGGCAGTCAGACATCCCTCGAGGGGTCCCAGATTGGAGAGGGTGCAGGCTGGGCTGAGGAACATCCCCCCACCCCTGTGCATGAGTTTCATGCACTGGGCCTCTAGTTTCACAATAAAACTTGAAAACCAATAGAGAGGTTCTCAGAGAGGAAGAGGGTCAGGGGAGGTTGAAAAGGGTAAAGGGGGTCAAATATATGGTGACAGAAAAGGACTAAACTTTGGGTGATGAGCACACAGTGCAATATACAGATGATGTATTATAATATTGTACACTTGAAGCTAATATAGTCTTATAACCAATGTCACCCCAATAAATTTAATTTTTTAAAGAAGATAAAGTAAGAGACTAAACTGGTATCCCTACAAGAGGAAAAGACCAAGCCCTCATAACTCAAAAAGAGGTATGTACCTCAAAAAGAAGTATAGTTCCATGTTGGACTGTTTCTTGGAAATTGCCTCTATGATTTAAAAGGAACATGTATGTATATCTCATGGACATGGACAATAGTTTAGTGAAGGCCAAGGGAGGGAGGGTGGAAGTGGTCAAAGGAAGGAAAACACCTACAATGTCAACATTTTAAAAATGTTTTTTAAAAAGAGTCACGTCTTCTTTTTAAAAAATTTAGTGTCTATAGTTATTACTACTTTCTCATTCTGTAGGGTTTTAAATTTTCTCTGTTTTTTTTCTTGATCACTCTTTTTAAAATATATATATTTTATTGATTTTTTACAGAGAGGCAGGGAGAGGGATAGAGAGTTAGAAACATCGATGAGAGAGAAACTTCAATCAGCTGTCTCCTGCACACCTTTACTGGGGATGTGCCTGCAACCAAGGTACATACCCTTGACTGGAATCAAACCTGGGACCTTTCAATCTGCAGGCCAATTCTCTATCCACTGCGCCAGACCAGTTAGGGCATTCTTGATCATTCTTTTCAGAGGTCTGTCTCCCTTATTAGTCTTTTCAAAGACTAGCTTTGATTTGGTTAGTTTTCACTGTTGTTTTTCTTTATAATGGTGGTGGTATAATTTGGATCATAAAAATATTAAAGGATTAGACTTAAAGAATCAAAGATGGCTGCACAGGTAAACACCTAGCTGCAGCCGCACACAACAATTCCAATAAAATACAACTAAAATATAAAATGGACATTACCCAGAACTACAGGAAAGTCGACTGACTGGAAATTCTACAACCAGAAGCAAGGAGAAAACCAGAAGGAAGCGCGGAGGAGCTGTAAAAGCCTAAGGTACGGAGACACGCGGCGCACGGAGAGAACAGAGCCGGAGAGGAGGGAGGCTGAGTGCCTGGCTGGCCTTCCCTAGCAGGAAGGAGATAAAAGCTCCAACTGTGCTGGGCCCCAGTTCTAGGCCAGACCCCGGGGACCCAGGCTCATCCATAGGGAGCTGGGCTGTAAGGTGGAACCCTGGGGGAGCGGCGAATGTAGGTCCCGGAGGCACACACATTGCGCGCAGAGAAGGGACAGTTGGCTGTGCCACAGGATTGCCCTGGTGCGAAGGAGACAGGGGCTCCAGACTTCTCTGAACGCCACCTCCAACCCTACTTCCAACTGAACTGAATCCCAGTTCCGGGCTCATTGGGGGAGAGCCTAGACTGTTTGGTAGCAGGTGAAAATCAAGGGCACCTTTCTCTCAGAGGCGCTTGCAGCGAGTACTGAAGGACCCTGGGATTACTGAGACTCATGAGCCACATAGGGTGGGGCTGACAGAAGCCAAGGCTGTAGGCTCCACCCTGAAACCCCGCCCCATCAGGGAAGCTGTGAAAATGCCGAGACATCGAAATAGCTCACAAATGAAAGAAATGGAGGACAAAAAGCGACTGGATATAGAGTTCAAATCTACGCTTATAAGGTTTTTCAAGAATTTCCTAGAAAAGATGGATAAGACCTATGAGGATATGAAAAGGGATCAACTAGAATTAATAAGGAATCAACAAGAAATGATAAGGGATCAAAAGAGATAAAGAATACATTGTCTGAAATAAAAAATATCATACAGAGTCCTAAAAACAGAATGGAAGATCACAAGAATCAAGTCAAAGATTTGGAACACAAAGAGCCAGAAGACACTCCTCTGCAGAAGCTAGAAGGCAAGAGAATCCAGAAAATTGAAGATAATGTAAGAAACCTCTGGGACAACTTCAAGCGAACCAACATCAGAATTATGGGGGACCCAGAAGATGAGAGAGAGCAAGATATCGAAAACATACTGAAAGAAATAGTGACAGAAAACTTCCTCCATCTGGTGAAAGAATTAGACTTACAAGTCCAGGAAGCACACAGAACTCCAAACAAAAGGAATTCAAAGAGGATCACACCAAGACAATTCATAATTAAAATTCCAAGAGCAAAAAACAAAGAGAGAATATTAAAAGCAGCAAGAGCAAAGCAGGTAGTTACCTATAATAAAGGAATACCTATCGATTGTCAGCTGATTTCTCAACAGAAACCATGCAGGCCAGACGGGAATGGCAAGAAATATTCAAGGTGATGAATAGTAAGAACCTACAGCCAAAGATAATCTATCCAGCAAAGCTATCACTCAGAATCGAAGGCCAGATAAAGAGCTTCACTAATAAAAGAAGTAAAAAAAAAAAGCTAAAGGAGTTCATCAACACCAAATGAGAATTATATGAATTGCTGAAGGGGGTTCTTTCAGAAGAGAAAGTAAATAAAGATAAAAATTATGAACAAGAAATACGTAACTATCAACAAGTGAATCTAAAAACCAAGGGAATTAAAAAACCTGATGAACAATATTAACTGTTGAATATAATAGAATCAGAGGTATGGAAGGGGAGTGAACTGACAATTCTTGGGGAAAAGGGGAGAGGGGGATGTGGGAAGAGACTGAACATAAACTGCACCTATGGATGAGGACAATGGGGGGTGGGGAAAGGCAGAGGGTGGGGTGGGAACCTGGTGGAGGAGAGCAATGGAGGGGGGGGGGGAAAGGAACATTTATAATAAAAAAAAATATTAAAGGATTAGAGTATCATCTGTGTATATCCCGGGTGAAAGAATAGCCATCTAAAAACTTAAAATGTTCAACTGGATTTAAAGGATTTTAAGAATGAAATAGAAATTCTGGCTAATGGGGAAGAAAACATAAATTATCCTTATCCTTTTACCTACTTGAGAGAGAAAAAAAAGCATTTCTCTTTACTAGGCAGAATCAAGACTTTGAAGAGGTCATTAATGAAAAGTCCTGATAAAATCTTAAATTAAAATGTACATTCACAGAAGATGCTCATTTTTGTATTAAAATGTGAAAATAGTTTATCTAGTTATACAAATTAAAGGCTTGCTAATTTTCCTTCACCTTCGCAGTACCTTCTTACCTCCTGCTAGGCTCTACTTATCTCCTCTGAGCTGTAGGTAGTTTTGCTCCAGCTCTGGGAGCCCAAGAACCCGGACTGAGAACATCTATATATTTATATAAAAGCCTAAGTGACCATTTGACTATCCAACCCATAGCTATGACACACAATGACCACCAGGGTTTAGATGCTCAACACAGGAGCTACCAAGGTGTGGTGATTTGGCAGCTTCAGTTCTTAGGTGATGCACCCAGAATCAGAGAGGAGAGAGCTCGATTTTGGGGTATATCACCCGAAAACCACTTTCTTGCAATCAGGACCGCTCAGGGGAATGTCAGAGAGCTAGTTTTGGCCCGACCCCTGCAGGCCAGGTCAAGGAACCCACTGGTGCAGCATCCGTGCACTGGGCCTATGTAATAAAAGCCTAATGTAATAAAAGCCTAATATGCTAAGTCCCTGTTGACTGGTCAGCCATTCAATCAAAGTGTAATATGCTAATGATATGTTAAGGCTACTCAACTGCTTGCTATGACATGCACTGACCACCAGGGGGCAGATGCTCTGAGTCTAACCGGTAGGTGAGCTTGTTGCTGGGCTCTGGCCAATCCAAACTGAGGGAGATGATCTGGACATACCCTTGAGTCCTCCAGCAGTCCCTCCCCAGCTGGCCAACCTCCTATATCCCTCCCCGGCTCCAATCATGTACCAGTGGTGCCCCTTGGCCTGGTCTGCACCCTCTTGCAATCTGGGACCCCTCAGGGGATGTTAGAGAGTCAGTTTCAGCCCGATCCTGCAAGCCAGGCCAAGGGACCCCACTGGTGCATGATTTTGTGCACTGGGCCTCTAATGTAGTAATAATAATGGCAGCTAATGTTTATTGAGAACTTAATTTATTCCAGACACTAAATGTATAATCTCATTTAATTATCTTAATAACCATCTGTGGTAAGTACTATTATTCTATTATCCTTCAATATAAAGATGAGGGAACTGAGACTGTAAGAGATTAAGTAATTTGCCAAAAACCACAGAGTGGGCAATTGATGGAGGCAGGATTTACACCCAGACAGTTCAGCAGCCCCTGAGTAGGTAGTTCTTCCTCCCCTCCCCCCGAGTACCCTTAATGTGCCCACTCCTTCTGGGTCCCTTTCGGCTCCCCTTGGAATCAGCTCTTCAGCTGCAGTGGTAGGTTTTGTTGAGGCTACCAGGGTTGTCCCAGGCCAAACTACAGGTTGACCAGGTGACCACACCAGTCACACAGCAGGGCAGCCCAGATGGTGATGCTGACCACAGTTGGGGAAAAGAGAGAGCAATGGAGGCCTCAGCCCCTGGTCCAGCCTGACCCTAAGCCTAGCCTTTTACTTACCCTCCTGTCTGGAGCTGATTATAGGACAGCACAGCAGATGCCAGGGGTCAGGGAGGTCCTTAGAAGAGAATTAGGCCCCCAAACCAGGAAAGGGCTCAATCCCAACAGTGCACCGGTAGTAGAGGAGGGGATAAAATAGCCTGAGAGGAGACTGGCCCCAAAGGCAACTTGAATCCCTCTACAGCCAGCCTCAACTCCCAACCCTCTGGACTAGTCAGTTCCTTCTGGTTAGACCAAGGCAGACTCCTGGCACTACCTCCAAGCCCCATCTAACTCTCTTCCACATTTTGCCATTATTACCTCTTCAGACCACCCATAACTCCTCTAAGTCCCTCCGCTCTCCTGCAAAGTCCAAGTCCAATCTCACTTCCTCCAGAAAGAACTTCTGGGGTCCATGTTAGGTTTCTTCATATGATCATTTGACTAGTTGGTTGATTCCCTTTTTTTCCCATTTGCCATTCTCAGGGAATCAAGCTAATGTTAAAATATATAACCTTTCGGGGGGCAAAAAAAAAAAAAATCAATAAAATATATTAAAAAAATATATATATAACCTTTGTATGTGTCTGGCAAAACATTTTGTTTGCATGTATTTGTAATATATCTAAGGTTGCTATCTTGTATATTTTCTCTTTCCTACTTGTGTGACACAGCAATATGTGCTTTTAATTTTAAAAAATTTTTAAACCTTTTGTTTTGTAATGATTTCAGACTTATAAAAAGTTACAAAACTATTCCCTACCTGGTTTGGCTCAGTGGATAGAGCGTTGGCCTGCAGACTGAAGGGTCCTGGGTTCGATTCCAGTCAGGGGCACATGCCTGGATTGCAGGCTTGATCCCCAGCAGACGGCATGCAGGAGGCAGCAGATCAATGATTCTCTCTCATCATTGATGTTTCTATCCCTTTCTCTCCCTCTCCCTTCCTCTCTGAAATCAGTTATTTAAAAAGTTACAAAACTAATATAAGGAATTCTCATATACCCTTCACCCAGCTTCCCCAAATGATACCGTTGTACATAATTATAGTACAATGATCAAAACTAAGAAATTAACATTGATATAATACTATTAATCAATCTATTAAAATTTCACCTTCATATTTATTCAGATTTCACCAGATTTTCCCCTAATGTCCTTTTTCTGTCCTAGAATCCCACATTACAATTAGTTGTCATGCCTCCTTAGTATCTTCTCATCTGTTACAGTTCCTCAGGACTGGTCAGTTATTTTGTAGAATATCCCTCAAGTGGGCTTTTCCGATGCTCTCTCATGTTTACATTTTGGCTATGCATATTGGGCAAGAAACCACAGAAGCAGTGCAATGCATTTTTATCAGTTCATCATAACAAGTTACATGATGTCTATATGTTTTATTAATGATTATGTTAACCCTCGTCACTTGGTGACGTAGTGTTGCCACTGTCAAGTTCTATTTTTACCTTTGTGATGCTCTAAATTGTGAGGAGAGAGTCAAAGTATCTAAGTAAACATCCTGTTTTTCCTCAAGCTATTACCCACTAATTTTAGCACCCACTGATGATTCATGCTTCACACAATTATTACTGTGGGTGTTTGCCAAATAGTGATTTTCTGTTTCCACCATTTCTTCTACATTTATTAGATTTTATTAGTTAGAGTTTGACTGTAATGAAGACTTTAAATTCTCCCGCATTCATTCATTCGTTTATAGCTGTATGTGCTCATGAATTCTTATTTCATTTTATGGGTATAATTTATTACATCCATTAATTATTTTGTTGCTCAAGTTGTTCCAGATTTGGCCATTGGGTGATCCTTTTAGTTGGCTCCTGTGTGCTTTTGACATGTTTCTCTCATTTTTAAGCCGTTCCTAACTCTCTGGTCCCATCCCTGGAATCATTGTTTCTCCAAAGAGGCAGCAACATGTTTAGATAGATGACTGGTGATGTTTTATACATCAGCATTATGTTTATATGTATATCAACTTTATTGAGATATACATACATCCTATATAATAAAAGGCTAATAAGCAAATAGACTGAACAATGGAACAATCAGTCGCTATGATGTGTGCTGACCACCAGGGGGTGTGAGCTGAACATGGTAGGTGTTGCCACTGCAGGATGGTGGAGCAGGTGAGTGGGGGCTCCAGACCAAGGCAGAGTGCTGGTCACTGTCGCTGTCATGGGGGAGAGCCTCTGGTGATTACTGAAAATTCTTTGCTCCTGCATACCACAGTCCCACCCGGCACTTGCACCTTTAGCCAGCGCCAGAGCCATCGCTCACACCCACTGCTGGTGTCCAGTGCTGGTCCCGAACACTTGGCACCATCAGTGGGTATTAGAGGTGGCTGCTGGCCCTGATTGCCCCTGAGGGCTTTTCCACCTCCCCATGCTCCTGAGGGGTGATCGGGGCAGCAGCCACCAATGTTCGCACCTACTGATGGCACCAGCCCCAAAATGAGGGGGGGTGAGGGGGCGCGTTGTGTGGGAGGGGCCAGGCTGGGTCATGGGCTGAGACCTGCCCCTGTGCCCACTGCAGCCTCTCGGGCCCACAGTTCCTTTCAAGGTGCATGAATTTGTGCACTGGGCCCCTAGTAGTATATATAACAGCTTTATTTAAATACAATTTATATATCCCACAAGTCACCCATTTAAAGTGTACAATTCAGTGTCTTTTAGCATATTCACAGATTGTTCAACCATTATCACAATTTAAGTTTAAAATATTTTCATCAACCTGCCTGGTGGTATAACTCAGTGGATTGTCATCCCATGCACCAAGAGGTCCCAGTTTGATTCCTGGTCAGGGTACATGCACGGGGTTATGCGGGAGGCATGTGGGAGGCAGTCTGTCGATATTTCTCTCTCTCCTCCTTTCCTCTCTTTCTAAAATTAATTTAAAAATATTTTTAAATAAAAATAAAACATTTTCATTATCCTAAAAAGGAAACCTGTACCCATTAGCAGTCACTCTCCATTTCCCTCCAGTCTCCTCCCACCCCCCAATGCCTTCCTAGGCAACCACTAATCTACTTTCTGTCTCTGTAGATTTGCCTACTCTGGACAGTCATATAAATGGAATCATATAATATGTGGTCTTTTGAGTCTGACTTCTCTCATTTAGCATAATGTTTTCAAGTTTCACATGGGTCAGTACTTCACCCCCTTTATTGCTAAATAATAGTCCATTGTATGGATTTACCACCTTTTATTTACCCATTGATCAGTTTTGGACATTTGGGCTGTTCTCACTTTTTGGATATCATGAATAATGGCAGCACTATATTGGAAGATACATTAAAGAGGCTATGTGTAGATCTTCCATCAACCTCAACTATCTCATAGCACTCCGCAGTGTGAGAGCTTCTCATTTTTCTTATCTTCTCATCAAGGATGGCCATCCAGATTGCTTCCAATTCTTTTCCATCACAGATTTTTTAATTTTTATTTTTCAATTACAGTTGATGTTACAGTATTATACTAGTTACAGGTGTGCAACCAGTGATCAGACATGTATATAACCTCCTCCCCCAGCTCCTGGTAACTTTTAAGCTACTTTCTATATACACTGAGTGGCCAGATTATTATGACCTCTGAACACATAATAATCTGGCCACTCAGTGTTTATCCTATATAATAAAAGGCTAATACGCAAATTGTCCTCTCCACCAGGAGTTCGACCAGCAGGCAGGCCGGCCAACCACCTATGTCCCCTCCCCTTGGCCAGGCTGGCTGGACCCCACCCATGCACAAATTCATGCACCGGGCCTCTAATATATATATACTGAGTGGTCAGATTATTTTAGATTCAGAAATCATAATCTGGCCACTCAGTGTATATGAAGTTGCCTATTCTAGATATTTCATATAAGTGGAATCATATATTATTTGTCCTCTCGTGTCTGGATTATTTTACTTAAAATAATGTTTTCAAAGTTTATCCACATTGTAACATGTGTCTGAACTTTATTCCTTTTCATGGCTGAATATTTCAGTATATGTATATACCATATTTTGTTTACTGATCTATTGATGAACTCGTTCCCATCTTTTGGCTATTTGTAGATAATGCTGCAATGAACATTGCTGTACAAGTATCTGTACTTGTTTTCAATTCTCTCGGGTGTATACCTAGGAGTGGAATTGCTGGTTCTTATGGTAGTTCTCTGTTTAACATTTGGGGAAACTGCCAAAATGTTTACATAGTGGGTGCACCATTTTACATTCCCATCATCAGTGTGCAAAGGTTCCAGTTTTTCACATCCTTTTCGGTGTTGTGTTGGTTGTTATTGCCATCTAGTGGTGTGAAGTGGTATCTCATTGTGGTTTTGATTTTTTATTTTCTAATAACTAATGATGTTGAGCAATTTTTCATTTTCTTGTTGGTCATTTGTATATTTTCTTTAGAGAAATGTCTTTTCAAATCTTTTGTCTATCTTTAAAATTGGGTTGTTAGTCTTTTTGTCATTAAGTTGCAGTTTTTTAAAATATATTCTGGATTGTATTAAATCCTTATTAAATACATGATTTGCAATATTTTCATCCATTCTGTGGGCTGTTTTTTTTTTTTTGTTGTTGTTGTTTTTACTTTCCTGATAATGTTTTTTGGTACACAAAGTTTTTAATTTGGTGCACTCGGTGGAATTAAGGTTAGGGTTAAGGTTAGGGTTAGGGACAGAGTTAGAGGTTAGGGTTAGGGGTAGGGTTAGATGTTAGGATTAAGGTTTGGGTTAGGGCTTAGGGTTAGGGTTAGAGCTTAGGTTTAGGGTTAGGTTTAGAGTTAGACATTAGGGTTAGAGTTTGAGGTTAGGTTTAGTGTTATGATGAAGTCCAATATATCTATTTTTTTCTTTTGTTACTTATGCTTTTGGTGTCATACTTAAGTATCTCTCACCAAATCCAAAGTCATGAAGACTTACCACTATGTTTTCTTCTAAGAGTTTTATAATAATCACATTTTGAAGATGGCAGATCTTCTAGACCAGTGGTTCTCAACCTTTTTAATGTCGTGACCCTTTAATACAGCCCAGGTTTTGGGTTTGATCCCAGTAGGGGGCGTGCAGGAGGCAGCCTATCAATAATTCTCATCATTATTATTTTTTTTTAAAGGACATTTCTTTTTCTTTTTTAAAAAAATATATTTTATTGATTTTTTACAGAGAGGAAGGGAGAGAGATAGATACCTAGAAATGTCGATGAGAGAGAAACATCGACCAGCTGCCTCTTGCACACCCCACTGGGGATGTGCCTGCAACCAAGGTACATGCCCTTGACTGGAATTGAACCCGGAACCTTTCAGTCTGCAGACCGACACTCTACCACTGAGCCAAGCCGGTTTCGGCTCTCTCTCATCTTTAATGTTTCTTTCTCTCTCCCCACTCTTCCTTCCTCTCTAAAATCAATCTATAATAATAAAAGCATAATATGCAAATCGACTGGCTGAAAAGCAAGATGACCATCCAGATGATCACGCTATGACACGGCCTGATGCCAGGCCATCCAAGGCAGGTGCGATGTGATTGGTCGGGGGTGTGGGGTGCCATTGCCCCACGATTGCCCCACAGAGAGAGGCTCAGGCCACCAATCAGTAGGGCAATCAGTGGGGAGGGGGGCTCCGTGATCGCCCCAAAGAGGGAGGCCCAGCCACCTTCTGTGGGGTGACCAATGGGGGGGGCAGGCCACTGACCGGCGGGCTGTAGCAGGTGGGCAGGGCCTACCTCTTTTTTTTTTTTTTTTTTTTTAAATATTTTGATTGTTTACTGAAAGGAAAGAGAGGGATAGAGAGTTAGAAACATCGATGAGAGAGAATCATCCATCAGCTGCCTCTTGCACACCGCCTTCTGAAGATGTGCCCGCAACCAAGGTACATGCCCTTGACCAGAATCGAACCTGGGACCTTTCAGTCCACAGGTCGACGCTCTATCCACTGAGCCAAACCGGTTTCGACAGGGCCTACCTCTTTAGGGCAATTGATTGTGAGGCTCCCAGACTGTGAGAGGGCACAGGCCAGGCTGAGGGACCGCCCCCCATCCCCCAGCCGAGTGCACAAATTTTGTACACCAGGCCTCTACTAAAAATATATTTAAGAAAGAAAGATACCGCTGAAACCAGTTTGGCTCAGCGGTAGAGCGTCAGTCTGCATACTGAAAGGTCCCAGGTTTGATTCTGGCCAGAGGCATGTACATTGGTTGCGGGCACATCCCCGATAGGGGGTGTGCAAGAGGCAGCTGGTCGATGTTTCTCTGTCATCGATGTTTCTAGCTCTCTATGTTTCTCCCTTCCTCCCTGTAAGAAAATCAATAAAATATATTTTAAAAAAAAAGAAAGAAAGAAAGAAAGAAAAAGATACCGAGGGTGGAACCAAGAGCCCAGAAAGCAGAGCCAAGAGCCATGGAGAATCATCCCCAGCTTTGAAACCTAATCAAGGAACATCATTTGCCAGATTGGGTTTCTGAATTGCTATAGACCAGCGACTCCTTTGTGTCTCCCATTTCCCACCTTTTAAACTGGAATGCCTATAGCAGCTATCCTGTGCCTGTTCCATCATTGTATGCTGTGTGTGTTTGGGACAGCTACGTTTTCTAAGTTTCATAGATCTACAGATGGAGAAAAATAGTACAGGAACCACACTTAAGGAATACACCCAAGGAGCCTTGTTCACCCCTGAGATTCTGGACTTTGAGGCAGTGCTGGAATAGAATGAGACTTACTGACCTTGGGAAGGGGTGGATGCAGTTTGCACATGGAAGGAACATGAATCCTTGGGGGGTCAGAGAATGAACTATAGTAGTCAGTTTCCAAATTGGCCCCCGGTGATCCTCAACACCTGGTATTCACAGCCATGTGTAATCAATCCCCTCCCCTTGAATGTGCTCTGGAGCTAGTGAGTCGCTTCTAATGAGTAGAATATTGCAAAAGTGGTGGGATTTCAATGCGATTGGTCCACTGTCCTGGACCACTGGGGTCCACGGGGCTGCGGCAGAGCTGGAGTGGACAGAGGGACTGGGCCTTCCAGAACGACTGCCCAGGTGAGTCCTTGTGGGTTTTTGGCCCTCCATGTCACCCCGTGCTTCCTCGCACAGCACTTCTCTGTGGAACGAGCCTGTTCCCCTTTGTTTCTTGTGCTACAGGGAAACAGCGCCTGATCCAGGGAAATAGGAGCCCAATGGGGTAGAACAGATGGGGGCAGGCCAGCCACAGTGCGCCTAGAAAGGTTAAGATTAGGGTTAGAGGTTAGGGTTAGGTGTAGGGTTAGAGGTTAGGGTTAGGGTTAGAACTTAGGTTTAGGGTTAGACATTAGGGTTAGAGTTCGAGATTAGGTTTAGTGTTAGAGTTTAGGTTAGGGTTAGGATTAGGGTTAGGGTTAGGGTTAGAGCACATGTGTCAAACACAAGGCCCGCGGGCCAAATCCGTCCCGCCAGGCCTTGCAATGTGGCCCGCACCGCGCTGTCATCACTGCACTCCGCTGCGTTTCCATCACAATGACAGTTTATGACTGTTCAGTAAACCATTCGGCCCGCGATTTAGGCTGGATTTTAGATTTTGGCCCCTTCTCTGATTGAGTTCGACACCCCTAGGTTAGAGCTTAGCGTTAGGGTTCAGGTTAGAGCTTAGGGTTAGGGTTACAGCTTAGAGTTAGGGTCAGCGTTCGAGGTTAGAGGTCAGGATTAGGGTTAGAGTTTAGGCTTAGCATTAGGGTTAGGTAGAGCTTAGATGCACAATTCACTTTCCCCTCCCCCCTCTCCTCTTTCTCTCTCCTCACTTGGTCTGATGAAGCGAGCAGCCATGCTCTCTGGTGCCTTATGGAAAGGTCCACTTTATAAGAAAACTTAGGGTGACCTCCCACCAACAGCTAGAAAGAACTGAGGTTATCCGTCCAACAATCCGTAAGGAACTGAATTCTGGGAGAGGCCGGGTAAGCTGGAAGCAGATCCTTTCCCAGTCAAGCCTTGAGATACACAACTGCAGCACAGCTGACATGTTGATGACAGAATGTGAGAAACCCTGAGATAGAAACGCAGCTGCGTTGTGCCCAGATTTGTGACCTACAGGAACTGTGGGATACTCATTGTTTTGTGCCACTAAGGTTCTGGAATAATGTGTTACACAGCAGTACATAAGGAGGATAGGCCGGCATGGAGGTTATGCCCAAATTCAACAATACGGACTTTGGCCTAACAAGGCCCACCTGACGATAGCACCAGAGTAGCCACCTGCCGCAGCAGAGAGCAGCAGGAGCGCAGCTGTGAGTGATTTCCTGTTTTTCAAGGAGTCTGTTTCCTGCATGTCTGACAGGAACTTCATCAAATATGTCACGTGGAAATTGGCACCCAGGAGGGCTTCACAAGGGGCTGTTCCCTTCCCTTTCCTGAAATCGGAGTGTCCCAGGAGCAGGGACTCTGCAGGGACTCTGTCCTTCTCCCTCCCAACCCCTCTTCAATCACGACAATCTCAGGACCCCAGGACCCCAGTGACCATAGACTTTAGACCCTATGCCCCACTCCCATGGGGTAGCACCCTTACCAATGAGCTTTATGCAACAGAGTTCACATGCACAGTGTGGGGTTCCAATTGCTCTGGTCTGCCCCTTCTTTTTAAATTTTTATTTATTTAAGTATTTTTATTGATTTTTTTTTTTTTTTTTTTTTACAGAGGAAGGGAGAGGGACAGCTGCCTCCTGCAGACCATCTACCGGGGATGTGCCCGCCACCAAGGTACATGCCCTTGACTGGAATCGAACTCGGGACCCTTAAGTCCGCAGGCCGATGCTCTATCCACTGAGCCAAACCCGTTAGAGCTGGTCTGCCCCTTCTTAGCCCAGACTCTGCAGGCCCCCGACTGGAAGTGGGGACCTTGCTTTCCCTTTAGCAGCTCTCACTTTGGGGAGCTTGGGGATGGGAGAGACAGACCTGTTAATCCTAGTGTTTCAGATGCCACAAGACAGTGGAGGCATTAGGTAGGGGAAAGGTAGGAGATGGTTGGGCCTGAGAGAAGGCTTTGGGGTTAGTCGTTATAAGTGATCTCTCTCTCTCTCTCTCCCTCTTATAAATCTTTATTGTTCGGATTATTACAATTGTTTCTCCCCCCCCCCCCATAGCTCCTCTCCACTTGGTCCCTACCCCACCCTTTACCCTTACCTCCCCTTTTCCTCCCCTCCGCTGTCCTCACCCATAGGTGTATGATTTTTGTCCAGTCTCTTCTCGTACCCCCCAGACACCCCTTTCCCCCTGAGAATTATCATCAATCCCCTCCCATTCTATGCGCCTGATTCTATTATATTCACCAGTTTATTCTGTTCCTCAGATTTTTAATTCACTTGACTTTTAGATTCACTTGTCGATTTTAGAGAGAAAAATCAATTGGTTGCCTCCTATACGTGCCCTGACTGGGGATCGAACCCGCAAACTTCTGGTGTGCAGGATGATGCTTCAGCCAACTGAGCCAAACGGCCAGGGCTGGAAGGGGTCACATTTGATCTGGGTTTTGCACGATGGGGGCTAGGGCCTCTCCTGCAGGGCTCATGAGGTGCATATCCCGAGGCGAGGGCAGTGTTAGGTGGGAAAGGCTGGAAACTGCTGAGGGCTGGGCCCATACCCAGTAGTGCTCCAGCCAGGAACTACCCCAGGTTGTAGGCGCCCTCTTCCTCCCGTCAGGCCACTTCTGGTCCCTGTCTCAGCTCTCACGCCTGTCTCTTCTGAAGTCATCTCCTCCAACCCCCTTTTCAGATTCAATCCCATATAGGTGGGCAAAAGAGCAGCCTTTTCCTCTGAACTGGGGTCTGGGGTCAAACTGGGTCCAGGACACAACTGTCCAGGGGTCCCTGCCTCCCTTACTTGTCCAGCCCAGGGCCCCCCAATTAGATGGAGGCAGCCCTGAGCCCAGCCCTCCCATCAATCAAAGCTGCCAGAAGAGAGTGCTTTCACACCAGGTTCCCATCAGCAGACAGGTGGAGTGGAGAGCTCACTGAGCATTCCTACGAGGAAGGCCAGAGTGGCAGTGCTGGGCTCCCGGGCTAGGCAGGCATCCATCTTTAGCTAATCAGGGGTCTTCAAACTACGGCCCGCGGGCCACATGCGGCCCGCAGAGGAGTCTGATCCGGCCCGCCAGGTTTTTTGGGCAGTGAGCGCAGCCGAGGTGTTACAGTAGGAATTAGTAGTTCATATAGTCCGGCCCTCCAGCTCTCTGAGGGACCGTGATCTGGCCCCCACTTTAAAAAGTTTGAGGACCTCTGTAAGCCCTAGGTGCAGTGCCCCGCCCCCACGGAATTATACAGCCATGATGGAAGCAGGCCTGACGGGAAGCTCGTGGGCTGATCCACTGCTCCGGCTTCCTCTTCTGTATCCTCATGGGCAGAGTTGACACAGGGTATTCAGGACCAAAGTGGTTCTTGCCTTTCGAGGGACAAGGACCCCCTTTATAAAAGGGATGCAAGCTTAGAGAGAAACATCAATTGGTTGCCTCCTATATGTGTCCTGACTGGGGATCAAATCCGCAGCCTTCTGGTGTGCAGGATGATGCTTCAGCCAACTGAGCCAAACGGCCAGGGCTGGAAGGGGTCACATTTGATCTGGGTCTTGCATGACAGGGACTGGGGCCTCTCCTAAGAAGACATGCATGCAAAGCCCCACATAAACATGCAAACACCCTCCCGTGATGATCCCTGACCCAGCCCACCACCTTCACTTTTGGGGCCCAGAAAAGGAAAACATCTTGGCGCGCCCCCCCCCCCCCCCCCCCGGCCCAATAAAGACGCCATCAGTAGATTCGGCTCGAACATGCAGAGTGAAAGAAGAGTCACAACGGATCACATGTTGTATGATTCCATTTATATAAAATGTTCAAAATAGGCAAATCCATAGATATTACTGGTGGCCTAGGAAGGGGAAACCAGGGGAGGGATGGATGCCCAAGGAGTGTGGAATTCCTTTTCAGAATGATGAAACAATTCTAAAATCTCTTGCGATGACGGTTGCACAACTGGAATGTAAGCCACTGAACTGTCAAGTTTAAGTGGGTGAACTGCACAGTACGTAAATCACATTGCAATAAAGCTGTTTTTTCAAAAGTGCATTCAAGGCTGCAAATGACCACACATCTGAGCTTTAGTCCCATTCAAGGGCAGAAGGAACCCTTGAGGGCGGAGAGAAAGCAGGGCAGGGCCCCTGACTGGCGTATGGATTGGCCAGGAAGCATTCCAGAAAGAATGAGATTATATATATATAACCTTGGTCTTCAGGGCAATGAAGCATCACGGACAGTTTTAAGCAGTAGAGTGACACGATGAGATCTGCGCTTTAGCGACATCCCTCTGATCTACTGAATTGTACATTGAAAGCAGGTACACTTTAGGGTGCGTAAAGACCTCAAGAAAGCCAAAAAATCACTCTGGGGCTCAGGGGGGCAGATAGCGGCGGGAGTTAAGCGAGAGGCGCGGGGCCGCCTGCAGGGGGTGGGGACACTGGCTTGGGGATGAGGGGAGACTCGGCTGTCCTGCCTCCAGGTAAGGAGAACCTGGTGGAACTCGGTTCCAGAGCCTGCCAGCCAGCCCGGCAGCCGCTCCACTGACGGGCGATGGAGGACTCACTGTTCTCCCCTCCGAAGAGAAACGCACTTCAGAAACATGTTTCCAAAAAACGTTGCTAAGGGTTTTATTTCTAACGAGAGGAAAATAATAAAATAAAATTAAGATAGGCTTCGGCTGGAACCAGGTTGCGTGTTTTGCTTTTTTGTTTGCTTTTGAACAAATTAATTACACACCAACGGTCTTGTTTCATTACAACAGGAACCCAGGAGGAGGAAAGGAGACGGGGTGGGGCGGGGTGGGGCGGGACGGGGAGGGGAGGGGAGGGGAGGGGAGGGGAGGGGAGGGAAGGGAAGGGAAGGGCCAGTGGCTGTGAGGACAAGCACCAAAAGCTTTCTTCAGATTGCGGAGCCCTGGGGGCTCCCGCCGAATCATTTAAAAGACTGAGCACAGCTGTGTGGTTTCCTCCTCCTGGGTGGGTCGGTCAGGGGAGGGGGGAGAAGGGGGGAAGGCGAGGGGAGAGTGAGGAAGGGCAAGGGGAGAGTGAGGGGGAGGGAGGTTAGTGTAGCCTGGCCTGGCCAGGGCTGGAACTGGGGTGAGGGAGAGGAGAGTCCCCCAGTTTGCATATGCACTGGCCTTGTCTCTGGAATGGTGCTGGCCCAGCCTCAGCCACCCCCGGTCCCCCTGCCCGTCCATCTGTCCATCTGCCTCAGGTGTCTGGGAATGCTGGTTAGAGGCTACCAGGGAGGGGGACTCCAGGGGCCGGCCCCCAGGAGCTGAGGTCTGAACAATACCTTGGAGTCAGAATATAAAAGTCAAGGGACTCGGGGGTGGGCTGGGGTGGGGGGTGGCCATCCCCCCTACTCGCCCACCTCCCAAGAAGCAGGCTTGATGGTCAGAAAGAGGATCCTTGAGGCCAAGGGGGGTCTCTGTCGGGGTCTGTGCCAGGCTCAGCCACTGTCACGACTGTTGCTGAGGCGGCTGCTGCGGGCAGGGCACGGGCAGCCGTGGAGTCAGAGTGGAGAAAGGGGCGGAGGGGCCCGAACTGGCCCCTGGGGCCGACTCCAAGCCATTCTGGTTCTCTCGGGTGCTGGGGCTGCCAGTGGCGGGCAGGGGTTGGGGAGGACCCTCAGCCCCCGTCTCCTCCTCCAGCTCCTCCTCCTCCTGGGCCTCCTCGGCCTCTGGCCCTGAGCTCCGGACCCTCTTTGGCTCTAGCTCCTCTCGGGCTGGGTCATCACCCTCCCCACCCCGATCCACCTTCCGCCGCCGCCGCCTCTCCAACGCCCGGCCCCGGCCCCGGCTCCCATGGCGCTCTGCCTTCTCCAGCTGTGGTCACAGATGGGCGGAAAGAGGTGTGGGCCAGTGGTCAGGCCTGGGCTCCCTGGCTGCCGGGCCTGACCTCCTGGCCCTGCCCCCAGCCCCGTCCTCACCTCCAGAAGCGTGCAGACCCGCTGCAGGTCTGGAGGCCGCCCGGCCTGCAGCAGCTGCCAGATGCTGTGGTTCTCGTCCAGGGTCACCTCCAGCAGGTCGCCCTCCAGCATGAGCTCCTCCAGGGGCGCCCGGGTTGCCTCGGGCAGCTCCAGCACGGGGCCGGTCAGCTGTGGCAACAGCGAGGAGAGCAGCTCCAGGTCTGGGTGGGTGTGGAGACAGGCTGGGTTAGAGGCTGCCCCTGCCCGCCGCCCCCCCCCCGCCGCCCCGGAGCCCAGGACCACGTGGTTCAGCCTGCCGACGTGCAGTGCCCGCCTGGCCGCCTCTGCACCTACCTCTCTTACCTGAGCCTTCCCCCGCGGCTACCTTCTCGGGGCTGGTCACGCTGTCTCCGTTCTCCAGCCCCTGGGCCTGGCAGGGAGGGTGAGAGCGGGGAGTGGTAACTGGAGATCCAGACTCGGTTCTTCCCCACAACCCGACACTTGGGATCCCCCCCCCTCGCCCCTCTTCTTGGAGTGGAAGGGCAGACACGGGCTGCCAGCAGGGAACAGTCCAGGAATCGGGACAGAATATAAAACGGGGCAGACGGGGCGGGCGAAAGGGGGTGGAAGGTCAGAGATCAGGCCCAGGGCTGCAGCCCACGTAGGGGCGGGGCTGGCAAAAGGAATCGGGACCACAGCCGGGCTGGCAGCTCACCTTAGGCATATCCTTGCCGCTGCCTTCTCTGAGAGGGTCAGAGGCAGGGGCTGAAGGGAGGAGGATGGGGGGCTCCGGGGACCTGGGTTCAGCCTGTAGCCGCTGGCGCAGGTCCGTCAGCCGTCCCATCAGGGCGGAAACGTCCTCAGAGGCCAGAGCCTGCCTGGCGCGGCCCTGCCAGCTGATGGCCCGCTCCGTGAGGCACTGCAGGGCCTCACCCTCGGGCAGCCGCACGGGCAGTCTCTGCAGGGCCACCAGCAGGGCCAGGATGGTCTCCAGGCGCGGCCGGCGGGAGCGCATACACAGCGGGCACAAGAACTTGGTGTCCCACTCCCACCAGGCCAGCAGCGGGGAGGAGGGGGGGCTGGGCCTCAGGGAGTTGAGGAGGCGAGGTACCGACACGCACCGCCCGTGGAACCAGTCCTGACACAAGTCACACCGCAGGGCGCCCGCCCCGGCTGGCACCTGCCCGCACACGCAGAGGGAGCTGGCCGAGGCGGCCGAGGTCAACGCCGCCAGGGGACTGGGCTTGGCCGAGTTGGCGCGTCGCAGCCGCAGGATGCCCTCCTTCTCCTTCTGCTCCCCCTCCTTGAAGGCCACGATCTGCAGCGCCAGGCCCAGGACGGGGGAGAGCAGGTCAGCAGCCCTTCCCTTGCCTGATGCCATGAACACCCCCCCAGCTGGGCGAACTATGTCCAGGGCACAGGTGGTCTGCCCGTGGCCCCCGCTCTCCCCACCCGGCCCCAGCCCCTTACCACGGAGCCCGGGTCCCTGAGGTCCTGCGCAGACAGCCCCAGCAGCTCGGTGTCAGACTTGTACAAGCCCAGCTCCTTCTCCATCCACCGGCTGCGCTTGGTGCTGTCCGAGCCGGCGTCTGCACATGGGCAGAGCACCTGAGGCAGGCAGAGGGGGCGTGATGGGCTTCCCCTGCCCCCCCTTCCGCCCCAGAACTCCCCCAACCCCCCCATGTCCTCCCGCCAGCCAGGCCGGAGGGGGGAAGCGGGGCCGGGCCCCTCACCTCCAGCAGCGTGTAGCAGGAATTCTTCTTGAGGAAAGTCTTGGAGGCCTTCTCCCGCCAGGAGTGTGCCGTCAGCACCTGCAGCTCCAGCTGCCTCAGCTCCTCCAAGCCCACCGGCAGGTCCCGGCCCACAGCCACCAGGCCCTCCAGGTCATCCAGGCAGGGGTAGTGGTCACCGTTCTGGGACAGGGGCGAGACAGAGCTCAGCTCAGCGTGCCCACAGCTGCGGATGCTGCCCTGTGCCCGGCCTGAGCCAGGAAGACAGAGCGGACTTCGCAGTTGGAGGCAGAATAAAACAGGGCTCGTCCTGAGACAACTGTACCCACGTGGCTCTCCCCCGAAACTCCTACAGCCACTGGCTCAGCCCCCACATACCCAGCCCGCCCCCAGGCCCACCAGTGCTTTTATCATGCTTTGCCTCTTCTCCTCGCCCAGCTCCCACCATTCCCACCCTCATCAGCCTCTTCTCTTCTCGCAAGCCCTCTTCAGGCTGCTCACTGAGCACCTTTAGCCTCTTCCCAAAGTGCCAGCTGCTCCCCTCTCTGGCTGAGCCGACCCCACCCGCAGCCCAATGTATAGCCACTCTCCTGCTTGGCTTGAAGGCCGGGGGAGGGGGGGAGGGGGGAGGGGGAGAGGGAGAGGGAGAGGGAGAGGGAGAGGGAGAGGGAGAGGGAGGGGGAGAGGGAGAGGGAGGGGGAGAGGAGGGGAGGGGGAGGGGAGAGGGAGGGGGAGGGGGAGGGGGAGGGGGAGGGGGAGGGGGCAGGGTCCTCACTTGGATCTCATCCACATCAGCAATCCAGGCCCGGGCCTTAGCAAGAGCCTCCTTGAGAGCCTGGATGTTGGGCAGGTGAACAGGGATGTTTTCTGCCTCGTAGATTATGGCCTCAAGTGTGGCTGGTGGATGCTTCTGCCTGAAGGTAGGGAAGAGAGAGGCCTCAGGCGGGGATGGTCTGTCTGACCGGAAGCCCAGCCTGACCACCAGAAACAGCGGCGGGAGCCCCTGGGGCCCCCGCGTGGGCCTACTCGCATGTATGATGCCTGCGGGTAGCTGCCAGTCACTGCCGGCGGGGCCTGCACACACAGCCTGGGCTGTGCCTTGTCAGGCTGCCGTGTGTGTGATGTTTTCCTACCAATGTGTGTCTGTCTGCCTGTTGATGCTTGTGCTCGTGTGCACCGTCAGCCTGCAGAGGCACTCCTCTGTACATGCGACTGTCCACCTCTGCTTCCCCACAAGACTATCTGCCTCTATGTGTATACGGAGGTTTGTTCTTTTAAATCAGATAGAGAACGAAAAGGGAAGGAGAGTCAATACACCCACACAGGAGCCTGGCACCAAGGCCACCCACAGGCACCTTCAGCTTCTCTAACAACTTCGAAGGCGGGGAAGGGCAGAGGGGGGACGAGGCTGGTCCCAGCACCGGACACTCACCTGGCCTCCAGGCAGAGGTGGGCCTTCTCCTCCCAGCGCTCGGCGATGGTCAGCAGCTCCTGCAGCTCGGCCCGGGCCTTATCCACGGCAGGGCTGGGGGCGACGCTGGCACCCGCCAGCAGCAGTCCCCGCATGACAGCCAGGGTGCCCCTCCGGGCTGGGGGGGCCAGCGTGCGCTTCACCTCGTCCAGCCATCGCGCCTGCTCCACCTGCTGCTGGAGCTCCTGGGCCTCGGGCACCTCCACCCCCAGCTGCCGCCCCCTCTCCAGCAGGGCCTGCAGGAGCGCGGGGCTGGGTGGCAGGGAGGCCAGGGCCTCGCACACCTCAGCCTGGTAGGCCTCCACCTGCTCCAGGACACCCTGCGGGACACAGAGGAGGAGCACAGCCTTCAGCTGGTGCCACCTGTAGTGCCGGGAGGACAACCTAGCATGGGCTGGGCTCCCCCAAGACACTGGTCCCTGACACTCACTGCCCATTTGAATGCCCTCGGGGGGGGGGGAATGTGTTTAAAATGCAGGTTCCTGGGCTCCGCCCCAAGATTTGTAATCGGGGCTGGGGAGGAGTCTCTGCTTATTTAAGTCCCCAGAGGGCTCTGAGGTACAGCACCAGGACCCCTTTCTCGCTCGGTTATGCTTGGCCCTCTCACAAGCCCCTCCCTTCACACCAGTGCCCATGGCTCTCTCTAGCCCACTCTCTGCCTTCCTGAACTTGACTCCGCTCCCCAGGCTCACAAACACCCTCGTACTTCCTCCTTGTCCTCTTACACCTCCACCAGGAAACCTGCCCTTGGCTTTGCAGCCTGCCCCTCACGCCCCAGCTCTAAGAGGCAGCCACAGGAGCTCCAGCCTCTGACCTCCCGTTATTTTCTCACGCGGCCCAGGCCCCCCAACCCGCCCGGGCATTCGGCGGCACCCCAAGACCACCTCTGCTTACCCTGACGTCCCCAATCTGGTGCATGGCACACGGCAGGTTGCTCATCTGGTCCAGGAAGGCCCGGAGCTCGGCCAAGGTCATCTGGACATCGGCTACCCTGTGGGGACTGCGAGGTTTCACATGTGGGGTTTCACGTCCCCTCCTTCCGCGTCTGTGCGGAGACCTGACACTTGTCCTCCAACCCCCCACCTGGATCTCTCAGGCTTCAGCTTGCCCGGGGGAGGGGGTTCTCAGATACAAACGCATTCATGGGACGAGAACACGCGCTGCCTTAGCTTCTAAAGTGGAGATAACGGTACCACCCTCACTAGGCTGTTCTCAGGGTTAACAACGATGAGAGGAATATAGGATATATTTGGGAAGGCGGTGCTTACAAATTCACTGATGGTCTCAGGAGCTGGACTTTTCAATACATCCTCCACTGGGAGCTGTCAGGCTTATGCTTCAAGATTCCTCTAACCCTTCAAGACCCCCCTAACCCTCCCACAGGCCCTCCCTGCCCACACGTCCCCTCGGCCTGTCTGAGATCTCCCCCAGGTGTTGAAAAAAAGGAACATTTCGAGCTTTCTTGGGACCAAGATCCTCTTCGGTCTACAATTCTAATTGCATGGTCTCTCTGCCCCCCTCTCCCCCCCTCCCCCGCCCCATCACCTCCCAGGCCACCTCAAACTTGTCAGTTGCCTGCTGCCGCCTGCCCAGTGGCACTCAGAGTCCGTTCCTCAAAGTTCTCTTCCCAGGTGCCACGCGCGCCCAACACCCCGCGATGCCATGCCATACCCAGCTTCCTGGCCGCTGACCAGGCCCAGCGCCCGGGACACGCAGGCCTCGGCCTCGCTCAGGCAGTTCTTGAGTCGCTGCAGCAGCTCGCTGCTTGGGAACCTCCGCTCGCGGGCCTCGGACTCTAGGGCTCGGAGCTCCTCCAGGCCTGGGGAGAGAGTGAGAGCGGCAAGGAGCGGGCGGCACTGAGTGCAGGCAGAGCGAGAGGGCGGGCACAGAAGAAAAGGGAGTAGAACTTGCCTGTGGAGTCCCTCCGACCCCCCCATCACTCACTGCGCTTCCGCCCATCCTCCACCTCCAGGGCCACTCGCACTTTGTTGGCCCAGGTGTCAAAGGACTCAGCCCGAACCTTCAGCTTATGTAGCATGGCAGGGAGCTCATCCAAGGTGTAGCGATACCTGGAGGAAGAGGGCAGAGAAGAGCACCTCTCGCCCCGCTCTGCGTCTCCCTCCTCGGCCCCCTTCCTCCAGGTAGGCCCCCCGGCTCACCGCAGGTACTGCCGGCTACTGGAGCACTTGCAGAGGTCATTGATGTGGGAAAGGCAGACAAGGCCGTCGGGGCAGTCGTAGCAGGCCAGGGCTGATAGGAAGCACGTGGTCTTACACTTGATGCACTGGCGCTCATCATCCGGGAGCAGCTCGAAAGCTTCTCGCTCAGCTTCAGTGATGCCCTGGGGGCAGTTCGACCCACGAATATTATATGGAACCAGAACAGGGCCCCCATGTCAGCCACCACTGAGCCCTGTGCTGGAAGCCAAGCTATGCCGAGAGCTGGGGGGAGGGAGCACCCTACCCTGCCTCTGTGAAGTCTAGACTCTCACAGCTGGGGGAACCAGAGGGCCGAGGGGAAGATCAGTGGGGTGCAATGAGCATCAGCTATAAGGGCCTTTTGGGTGGGGGAACATCAGGAAAGGGGTAACCAAGGCACAGAGAGGTGGCTCGGCATGGGAGGAGGAAGGAGAAAGGCCGTGCCCTGGGGAGCGAGGCTGGCTTCCAGTCACTCAGCGCCCACTATGCTCCAGGTGCTATGCTGGCTGCTTAGCAGGCAGGACTCACTGCGTGCACATACAAAAGTCTCAGAAATAAAACCTGTGCCCGTCTCCACTCTTTAAAGATATAATTTTTATTTAAACAACATGGCTTCCAAACCTAATAAGCAATGACTTCATCTGTTGCTCAGATGAAGAAAAAGCAATCCATTCCAAAATATGGAGGACAAGCTGGCTTTGTGGGAGGAAATGAAAGATAATTGTCATTATGGGCAATTTTAGGGGTTTTAAAGGGACATTTGGATTCTTAACAGCTTTTAATCTTCTATTTCTTTAGCACCTAATCTTTACATAAAATATGATGTCCAGTGCATATTACAAATCCCACTTGGCCACTTATTAGCTGTGTTATCTTGAATAAATTATTTAAACCTATTAAGTTTTAGTTTTCTTATCTTATAAAATGGAGCTAATGATAAGAGCCTCATTAGGTTGTTAAGAGGATTAACAAAGATAAAAGTAACTAATGACTTAGAAAAGTATCTTAACACTTAGAATAAGTGGAACCATATAAGAGCCAAATAGCCAAAGCAATCTTGTGAAACAAGAACAAAGCTGGAGGTAACAGTTCCTGATTTTAAACTATACTACAAGGCTATAGTAATCAAAACAGCATGGTACTGACATAAAAAACAGACACATGGATCAATGAAACAGAATTGAGTGCCCTGAAATAAACCCCTACAGATATACTGTCAACTAATATTTTTGACAAGGGAGCCCAGACTGTTCAAGGGGGAAGGGATAGTCTCTTCAATAAATGGTGCTGGGAATAGTAGATAATCACATGCAACAGAATGAAACTGGACCCTATCTTACACCACTCACAAAAAAGTAACTTGAAATAGATTAAAGTCATAAACAGAAGACCTAAAACCATAAAACTCCTAGAAGAAAACAAAATGAAAAGCCAGCATACGGAATGAGAGAAAATATTTGTAAACCATACATCTGATAAAGGATTAATATTCAAAATATACAAAGATATAAATATACAACTCAATGACAAAAAACAAACAATTCAACTGGGAAGTGTGGCACTTTAAGGCAGCTAAACTACACTCATCTACACACACAACTGACACATGCATGAGAAATCTATTCGACGAGGACTACCCTCCACTTGGTGATTTCACCTCAGTGTGAGCTATTAAACCATCTGAATGTAATAAAATGGCATTTCCTAAATAGTGTTCCATATTTCAACCATTTTCTTCATGTGTTAATATTACCAATAATAGCAGCTGCTACACCGCAAATGCTACAGATGCTATTACTACAGATGCTTTGACATAAATCACCTTACTCATGCTTTACCACCTTGTAAATTAAGTGTTTTTCTCCATTTTACAGAGTGGGAAAGTGAGACTATGAGAGGTTAAGTGACTTGAAAAGGTCATCCAGCCGATCCGCATATGCCAGCCTTCCTTGCTGGGTTATTTAAATAATAATGAAGAGCAGCTATACTAGCGCCTGCTATGGCTCAGTTATTTAATATACATCAATCTATACAGCTTTCACAAAGGTAAGCACTGAGCCGGTGTGGCTCATTGGTTGAGTGCTGACCCATGAACTGAGAGGTTGCTGGTTTAAATCATCCCCCCACCCACCGCGTCCTCCCCTCCCTCAGGGCGCATGCCTGGGGTTGTGGGCTCAATCCTCAGTAGAGGGTATGCAGGAGGCAGCCGATCAATGATTCTCTCTCATCATTGTTTCTCTCTCTTCCTTCCTCTCTCTGAAATCAATAAAAACATTCTATATAATAAAAGGCTAATATGCAAATCGACCAAACAGTGGAATAACCAGTCACTATGACGTGCACTGACCACCAGGGGGCAGATGCTCAATGCAGGAGCTGCCACCTGGTGGTCAGTGCGCTCCAGGGGGAGTGCCGCTCAGCCAGAAGCCCTGAGCCAGGGAGGCTCAAGGCTGGTGAGTGCAGCAGCAGTGGTGGGAGGCTCTCCCACCTCTGCAGCAGCACTAGGGCCTAACCATCAGTCAGGCGTCCTTCAAGGGCTCTGGGACTGCGAAGGGGCACAGATGGCACTGAGGGCCCCCCAAGCGCATAAATTTCACGCGCTGGGCCTCTAGTTCAAAACTCTGCCACGCCCCGGTGTCTGCTCCAGGGCACTGTCCCCATCACTCACTTTCTCCAGCAGAGCCTTGCGCAGACGCCGCTCCTCCTGAACCATGATGAACATCTCCTTATGCACGGCTGCTGCCAGGTTCAGGTCCAGCTTCTCTGGGCAGGCAGCCATCTTGCATATGAGCTCCTCATGGGAGAAGACACAGTATCTGCGGAGCCGGCGGTAGTGTTCAATGCACTGGCGCCCAGCCGGCAGCTGCGGACAGGTTCAAAGTGGAGTTTGGCTAAGCGTGGAGACCGCGGTGCCTCAGTTTCCCCGTAACCCTCCTCCTGCTGCTCCCTTCCAGCCTACCACCCTTCGGACTCACCCAGTCAGCAGTGCAAAAGTTGACGGCCTCGGCAAAATTGTAGCCTTGGTTGAAGCCACTGTGGTAAGCGCGAGGGAAGGTAATGACGAACTCTCCTGCGCACTGGTTCGTGCGGACAACCTGAGGAAGGAAGGCCAGAGTCACTGAGAGAGAGGTTTTCCCTGTCTGCAGAAACCTGATCTCCGTGCAGGGTACTTTGGAGACCAAGGAAAGCCTCGGGGAACAGTCTGACAACAGATTCCCCAGGCCCTCACCCGCTGGGAGGACTGACCATTCGTCTCTGGGCTCTCAAGGTTTTGTATTGACAGGTGACAGGAAAATTGGAGTCAAAAGAAAGAATTGTACACACCAAAATATTTCAAGCTCAGCAGTAGTTTTTAAAAAAATTTAAAATCTCACCTTTCATTAAGCTAGTCAAGGTTTTTTCATTAATTATTATCAGTCATAGGTGCAGCTTCAAGAGTCAGATAGTTCTTCGACGTCCATTATAAAACCAGCAGACCCTGCCATGCTCCTCCCCAGAGCCAACTACCTCACCTCTTCTTATTCTGGCATTTACTTTAATACTGAACGACATGCCTCTAGAGGGGTGTCAAACTCAATCAGAAGAGGGGCCAAAATCTAAAATCCAGCCTAAATCGCGGGCCGAATGGTTTACTGAACAGTCATAAACTGTCATTGTGATGGAAACGCAGTGGAGTGCAGTGATGACAGCGCGGTGCGGGCCACATTGCAAGGCCTGGCGGGACGGATTTGGCCCGCGGGCCTTGTGTTTGACACGTGCTCTAGACTATAAACAGCCTACATCTCAATTTGCTGAATTTTCTCCCCACGTATCAGTAATTTAATCCCTAGCTTTTGGACAAGTGTCCAACTCTGCTATCAGTTTTCACATTTCTGTAGTCTCTCATGGAGACTTATGATCTGTTCCAGTCTGGACCAGCTGTCCTTCCTGGATTATCACTCTCCTGTGAAGGATCACCTGTGTTCCCAGACCCCGAGGTTTCCTCTTTCTTGGGTTTTGGTTTATTCCTTTGCTGTGCTGGAGCACATTCTCTTCTCTAGCTTACTGAGAAATGACGGGAAGAGCTTTTTTAAAAAATTGCATATAGAATCCTAAATTGAAAATCATTTGAAGGCTTGGCTCTAGTCTTCCAGATTCCAGTGTTACTTTTGAAAAGTCTGGTGCCATTCTGGTCCCTAATGCTTTGACTTAAACCCGTTTTCTCTCTCAGAAAGCTTGTAGGGCTTTTCTGGTCCCAGAGTTTAATACGAAAATCCACCAAATATACCTTGGTGTGGGTCCGTTTTCATTCACGTACTGGGTAGGCCCTTTGATTCCAAAAACTCAGTCGTTCAGTTCAGGGACATTTTCTTCAATGATTTCATTAACAGTTTGATCCTTTCAGTTTTTCTGTATTTTCTTTTCAGAACTCCTATTATTTAATTATTAAGCCTCCTAAAATTCTGTAATTCTCTCTACATTTTTCCTACTTTTTTTTTTCTGGGAGATTTCCTTAACTATTCATCTTCTAACATTTTTTTATTTAAAATTTTTTTTCAGCCGTCTCCTTCCTGCCTCTCCAGCCGACAGTATGGCGGCCCACCCAGCTCCCAGCTTAAAATCTATCTCTGTGTCTTCTCTATTTCTAATATTTCTCAATCCCTGGCCGCCTCCACTTAGAACTGGTTTGTTCATCTCTTTCCGTGCAGAACGCGGAAAAAGGAGATCCCCACCACGTCTGGCCCCCGCCGCACCAGGCCCCCGAATTCTGGCACCCAACGTGGGCCCAAAGAGGCAATAAGAGAAGGAGCAATGCAGCCAATTCAGGTGCCAGAGTGTTACGTCCGTCACCACAAGTGCCGAGAGAGGCTCCTGTGTTCCTTCACTCAAAAGGACCAAGAGTTGCCCGATGACAGCAAAGGGGAAGAAGAAAACGGAAAGATACACAAGGGACTGAGGTGCCAACATGGGGTCATCTGAAGAAAACGACTAAGTGCAGCAGATTGTGGAAAAGCAAGAAATGGAAGCTACTTTTCAACCATGTTCCTGCTCATGTTAGTGTCTGTAAGCTGCCAGTATTCTGCAAGGGCTCTGAGTAAATATACGCCAGCAGCAAAAGAGACTTTCTTTCATTGGGTAGCTAAAAATGTTAATATGTCCACAGTTCTGATTTCTCATATTGTTGTTTTGCATTGGCATTGTTTTGTTATTATTTAATAGCCAGAGTTTTGCTCTTGACATTCAAGTTTTGAAAATGAAAAAAAAATAAAAATTTTTTCAGTTTGTAGTAGAATTTTAATTTCCAAGAGCTCTTTTTTGTTCTCTGTATCCTCTTTTAAAATAGTAATTGTCCTTATTTCGTTTGCAATATATCCTCATCCCTAAAGTTACTAATTATGTTTATTTTCTTTACCTTTTTAAAGTTTACTTCTCCCTGCCTATGCTGTTTCTCTAAGTTGCTTTTTTCCTATTTGGTTCCATTTTGTTTTCTACAGTTTCCTTGATTGTGTGTTAATTTGTGGCTACTTCTATTTAAGAGTAAGAAATGGAAAAAAAAAAAAAAAAAACGAATCAAAACTCTGAAAACATAGTTGTTAAGTTTGTCAACTGTGAGCTTCACTGTAGGGTGATCTGGCTGAGCCATTTACTCTGTTTCCCCGAAAATTAGACAGTGTCTTATATTAATTTTTTCTCCCAAAGTTGCGCTAGGTCTTATTTTCAGGGGATGTCTTATCTTTCCATGCGCTAGGTCTTATTTTCGGAGGATGTCTTATTTTCGGGGAAACACGGTAGTTTGGGAAACTCTAGGTCTTTCCTTTTGGGCCAGATTCTTGAAGGCAAAAAGTGTGACTGTCACTGTTCTGAGAGCCAAGTAGAGGATTATGGCTGGGAACCTCGGCATGCAGGCTGTATTCAATAAGACTTATCATTTTCACTGTACCTCCACCCTCAACTGTACATAGAACATCTCAATCCAGAGATCTTCTATTTTAACCTCTTCAAAATTAAATTTCCAGTCTGTTGCTGGAGTGAGGAAGGTTGTATTTCCAGTTGCGCAGAATGGAAGGATATATCACAGCTTCTTATATAGACATGAACCAATCCTTATTTTCACCTCATTCTCTTTATTCCCAGAATACCTGGTGATGTCAATTATCAAACTTTTGGGGGATTGTGAGGTATAAATCAGGTTGGTTCTTAGATATACCAGTTCCGACTTAAGAATGAATTTTCTCATTTTCTAGTTTCAATCATTTTGTTTATCATTGTCTTCTTCTCTTGTTTTTCCACGTTGTTTTTTTTGTTTTTGTTTTTTACCTTAAATAAAAACCCTCTGTGCTATTTTAGTGGAGTTTCAGTATAGAATGGAAGTATCCATCTTTATGTTTAATTCACCATCTTTACCGAGAAGTCTCATAATGTTTTCTAAGATGAATATTCAATGCTGATAAAGACAAAGTGAAATAGGTACAGTGTCAATGAGGGGACAAATAACCTCTAATCTTTAGAAAGCAAAACTGCTAATATTAAAAACCTAAGATATTTATATCCTTCAATCCAACGATTCCTCTGCTAGGATTCTAGATTCATGTGGAGAGAATATATATCCTAACAATACTGAATCTACCCATTAGTGAAAACACCTATATGTTTATTCAGGTCACGCATCAAGCCCCTTCCCCCCCATCCAATACATTTTCTTCTCAAATCTATCCTTACTTAGAGGCAACATTAGCATTTCTGGCCTGTATTATAGCACTGGGCCCCATTACCAACCACTAGATTTTTCCAAAAAATGCCAATCTGACCCTACCGAGAAACCCTCATTTGAATCCCTATGTCCACGTGAGAAAGCCATGGCCAGACAGGCAAACTTCCCCTTCCTTCCAGTCTTTCTTTTGTGCCTTTGTGACCGCCTTCCTAAGGACCCAGTCCATTGTTCTTTTGTAGCACCTCCAACTTTTTATTCCTACTTGTTACTCACCTCCACCCATCTGTGCATACCCATAGGGAGGGACTGGTTTATCTACCTTCAGGGTAATGACTGGAGGGAGTTCTAGCAATATCTGTTGAATGATCTAGTTCCAGCCCTATTTTTAAAGATGTGAAAAACTGCCGAAACCGGTTTGGCTCAATGGATAGAGCGTCGGCTTGGGGACTGAAGGGTCCCGGGTTCGATTCCGGTCAAGGGCATGTACCTTGGTTGTGGGCATATCCCTGGTGGGCAGTGTGCAAGAGGCAGCTAATCGATGACTCTCTCTCATCGATGTTTCTAACTCTCTCTCCCCCTTCCTTTCTGTACAAAATCAATAAAATATATTTTTTTAAAAAATAAAGATGTGAAAAACTGAGTCCCAGAGAAGTCTCAAATAGCAGAGCCAAAAATAGAACCTAACGCTCCCGACTCTCTGTATCAACCTACCCTCTCGTTTTGGCAATGTCCATCAACTGGTGAATGGTAAGCAAAACATGGTATACCCTAAACTGGAAAATTATCTGTAAAATAAAAGCCTAAGCGATAGTTACAGTGGAACAACCAGAAAGACTGGTCGCACCGAAACCAGTTTGGCTCAGTGGATAGAGAGTCAGCCTGAGGACAGAAAGGTCCCAGGATCGATTCCGGTCAAGGGCATGTACCTTGGTTGTGGGCACATCCCCAGTGGGGGGTGTGCAGGAGGCAGATGATCGATGATTCTCTCTCAGAGTTTCTAACTCTCTATCCCTCTCTCTTCCTCTCTGTAAAAAATCAATAAAATATATATTAAAAAAAAAAAAGAGAGACTGGTCGCTATGACATGCACTGACCACCAGGGGGCAGACACTCGATGCAGGAGCTGCCCCCTGGTGGTCAGTGTGCTCCCACAGGGGAAGTACTCTTAGCCATGGCTGGGAAGCGCAGCAGCAGTGGTGGGAGCCTCTCCTCCCTCCCAGCAGCACTAAGGATGTCCGGCTGCCGGCTTAGGTAAGGAGCTAAGGGTCCTGGACTGCGAGAGGGCACAGATCCGGCTGTGCGGAATGCGCGCGCCCCGCCCCCCCCCCCCCCCCCGCATGAATTTTATGCACCGGCCCTCTAGTTCCATTATAAAAAGAAAAGTTCTGACACAGGCTATAATATGAACTTTGAAAATATTATGCTAAGTGAAAAAAGCCAGACACAAAAGACCACATATTATATTTATATGAACTGTCTACAAAAGGCAAATCGGTAGAAATAGAAGGCAGATCAGTGGTTGTCTGGGACTAGGGGTTAGAATGGAGACTGAAAAAGGGCCTGGGCATGAAGTTCCTTTCTGGGGTGAGAAAAATGTTCGAAAACTGGATTGGGGTGATGGTGTAACACAACTCTGTAAATTTGCTCAAATGTTCACTTAAAATGTGTGAATTTTTGGTAGGTAAATTGTACTGCAAGAAAGCTATTTTTTAATATATTTTATTGATTTTTTACAGAGAGGAAGGGAGAGAGATAGAGAGTTAGAAACATCCATGAAAGAGAGTCATGAGAGAGAGTCATCAATCAGCTGCCTCTTGCACACCCCCCCACTGGGGATATGCCCGCAACCAAGGTATATGCCCTTGACCGGAATCGAACCCGGGACCTTTCAGTCCCCAAGCCGACGCTCTATCCACTTAGCCAAACCGGTTTCGGCAAGAAAGCTATTTTTTAAAAAGATGGTATTTTTTATTGATTGATTGATTTTTAGAGAGAGAGGACGGGAAGGGGAGAGAAACATCGATGTGAGAGTGTAACATCGATTGGCTGCCTCCTACTACCGCGGATGAGCCTGCAACCCAGGCATGTGTCCTGATCAGAAAGTGAACTGGTGACCTTTTGGTGAACTGGATGAGGCCCAACCAACTGAGCCATACCAGCCAGGGCAAGACTTGTTCTTTTTAAAAAGGTGGTTATAAAAAGTTCATAGTAAGGAAGCAAAAATTATTCTAGTCCTGCACTGTCCAAGATAATACCAGCCACATATGCTCTTTTAAGTTATGTAGTAGCCACATTAAAAAGTAAAACAGATGCAATAATTTCAATATGTTTTATTTAACTTAATATAGCTGCAATATTATCATTTCAATGTGTAACTGGTATACAAAGGTATTAGTGAGATATTGTTTTGTACTAAGTCTTGAAATCCAGAGTGAAAAACTTTCAGCACATTACAGTTAGAACTAGTCATGCTTCCAGTGCTCAGTAGCCCCATATGGCTAGGAGCTACCAAACTGGACAGTGCCATTCTAGGTCATTAGACTTACAAAAGAAATTATAAAATCTACACTTATTATTGCTATGCCAAAATTTACATAGAAAAAACAAGATGGAGACATAAAATGTGAAGGAAATAAGGATGGCCTCTCTTTACACTTTTTTGGGAAGAGGGCATGTTTCTTTTATAATGAAAATAATAGTTATACTATATATATCTATAAAAAGAAATGGCCTTTTCTCACCAAAGAGGAAGGAGGGGGAAGGCTAAAGATAGCTCTGGGGGAGCTCCAACTGGCTACACTGCAGCCTGCCAACACAAGAATAGGAAAACCACAGATGCTTTGGATTGAGGGATACTGCCATGAGCAAGGAAAATGCTGGGGGAGCAGAGAGCACAGACTTAAAGGTCTGTGAGAAAGTTTTTAAAAAAGAGGTAAGAAATAAACAGCTACTTATATATGAATCTTTTTTTTAAAGACTTCTTTAATTGACTTTTTTTTTAGAGGGGAAAGAAGAGGGAAAGAGAGAAACATCGATGTGCGAACACATCAAATGGCTACCTCGTGCACCCTATCAGGACTGAGTCCACAACTGAGGCATGTGCTCTGACCAGGAATCAAATCAGCAACCTTTTGGTGCAAGGGAAGATACACAATCCACTGACCAACACCGGCCAGAGCTATATATGTATCTTGGCTGTCTGAATCCTGGAGAATCCACCTCTACTTTTATAATTGTCCTTGACATAGTAGGCCAGGTTTGAGGAAAGGTCAGACCCAATGTCTAGTTGTGAAGAGAACTGGAAGGCCTTTGATCAACTGCACATCTCAACTCCAGTAACTCTTACATGGGGTGAGGTGGAGGCGGAAGAGGATACGCCACCTCTAAGCAGAGGAAGGTTGCCTGAACTGTTGTAGAACGCTTCCTCTAATTCCCTAGATATCTCAATCCTTGGTTTAAGACCACTCCAATGTATAATAAAAAATGTTACTCAAAGGGCATGAAGTACATCAAAACAAGGTGAAGGCAAAAAGAAATTGGGTGAAAACCACTGCCCCAGTCCAAAGCCCTACTTACTGCACTGATATCCAGGGATCTCAAGGAGACTTTGATTCAATATATACTGATTGCCTACCATACCCCATGCATTAGATTAAGTGGCAAGGCGGGTAAGGGTGGGGAAGAGAAGAGAGAAGGGAGAAGGGAGTATAGGATAAAACCCAAAGCAAAGGTGGTGAATGTACTAATCCCTGTTCCTACAGGACTGTTCATCAGGCTGTTTTAAGATCCACACCAGAAAACCAGCTGATGCCAATTAATTCTGGACATTCCCAGGGATCTAGTCTCTTATAGGTAAGCCAGGCTTACACCTAGCAAAACGTCTGATAGGAGAGGAGAGGCCCACAGGATAGTATAAGCCAGGACTCTGGGTTCAACTTCTTTTTCTTTTAATGTTGAAAGATATTAGCCACTTTTTTTAAAAAAAGGTTACCTTACACCCCAGCTTTATTGAGATATAAAACAAAATATAAAAATTTTTTTTTATATTTTACCCAATATAAAACATTGTGTAAGTTTAAGGTGCACAACATATCGATTTGATAAGACATATATTGCAAAATAATTGCCACCACTGAACCTCAGACCTGGTAAATAAGTAAAAAGACCTACCCAAGGGCTACTACAGTATGGAAAGTACGGCAGAGAACTGCTAGCTGTGCCCTGATATTCTCTCACCTTCCTTCATAGTAGCACGACCTCCAAATGTAGCTGGTATGTAACCATCTAGAACAAAAATCGCATTTCCCAGTTTTCCCTGCAGCTACAGGTGGCCATGTGACTAAGTTGTGACTAACAGGAAATGCACAGAAATTATGTCTGCCCTTAAAAGTAAAGTGACCTATCTTGCCCTGTCCTCCCTCTTCCCTCTTGCCCTGGCTGGAATGCAGATGTGATAAGAAGCCATCCCTAAGGTGTTGCCCTCAAAAACGTGGCCCGGAAGGCTCACCATCACATTGTGTATCTGCACGTTTTCATTTTTGGTCCTATGAGAACCGTCAGACCGATAGCCCGATGAAGATACAACAGGACTGAGAAAGGGGGAGGGGGAGATTCCAGACAAGGACCACCACCACCACAGAGGACACTGCTACACCATTCCCACCCCTGGACACTCACCGGCACGCCATGGGACATGAGGGTATTGGGGTTCATGAGGGTGACAAGCTGGTGGAGGAGGTCAGGCTGGCTATCAAACAGCTCAGGTGTCAGCTTCTTCATCACCTCCTCTAAGTGTTCCGCTGCGAGCGAGGGTACCCCATACCACGTCTTCGGTTCACCCCTATCCGATTGGAAAGGGATAGAGAGAGTGGTCACGTCCATGGTCCTGAGGGCGTCCAGCCTGCTTTCCCGGGTCCCCGGCTCCCCACTCACCAGTGGAGGTAGTTAATGGAGTAGCTCCAGTGATCCTCAATGTGCCAGCAAAAAGCTGAGAAGACCATGCCTACATAGAGCCAGGGCACCTTCATGCCGGAGATGTCTGCGTTGATGTGGCACAGTACGGACTGCTCCAGCACTGGCATCACATTCAGGTTCCAGCCACTGGTGGCGTACTCCTGTCAGGTGAAGTATTTGTGGGAAGGGGATGAGGGAGATGACAAGGAACTGAGATCTTCAGCCCAGAGAATGCTACTTTTGAGGTCACAGACCTTCTGGAAACATCTAAGAAATAGCATAGGTCTTCTCCTACAAGTTAGAAGCCCCCGCTCTGAAGTAAAAGGCACCCTCCCTTGATGCAGGATCTGGACCTCATCTTTTTCGGCACATGCAATCTACTCCCTGAGCTTTTTATGAACAAGCCAGGCACCCATGTCACACATCTTCCCATCTGATTCTTATAACAGATGTGTAATGTAGATACTATCCCCATTCCTCGGACAAGGAATCAGCCAATCTCATGACTAGAGATGCCATGCCAGTCACCAGGTTATGATCTTTCCACACATCTCATCTCACGTAAACCCCTCAGAGCCACCGGGTCTTTCCAAGACACCGAAGGGCTTGCCTAAGCCCAGAGCTCACGTATACCCATGAGTCATCCACTCACCTCCTCCTCAGGGGTTAGGTGACGCTTACTGTCGCTGACAGGGAAACCGCTGCCAAATTCTTTGGAATGGATGTCAGCCCCATACTCAACCGTCACGTCTTCCTCAATGCTGTTCACCAGCCGCCAGAACTCCTTCTCCACGAGTTCTGTAGGTACCATCTGGGGAGCAGGAGGAGCGAATGACCGGGGCCCGTCATATCCTAGCCCCACTGGCCCGGGAGAGTGAAGGCCGTCACACGCCAGCACCCATGACCCTAGCCCTGACACTGGCCCCGCCCTCCGTCACCTACGTGCACGGGCATGTTGAAGTAATCGGCTTTAAAGGAGTCGGCCATCTCGCCAAAGCTCTGCAGGGTGTACTCCCGGGTGGCCTGCTCAAAGCCGAAGGCTTCAGGGGGACGCTTACACTCCTGAAACCCAAAGGAGAGCATGTCACCGAGGGAGGGGCAGAGAGGTGGAGAAGTCTCCAGATCGGAGCTGGAATAGGGCAGAGGCAGGGAGGGAGAACAGCCCTGGATCTGCACCCAAGGCTCCCGCGGCAGCTTCGTTGAACAGCTCCGCCTTTCCTCCTAGCACTGCAGCTCAACGAGCCTTCTCACTCCTCACCTGCTCACTGCCGCACTTCTGCTCCTCTCCTGCTTGAGTGCTTTACTATCGAATATCTAAACCATGGGCTCTGACCTCAATATGCTATCTATGTCTTCTGCCACTATTTTTTCTCTCTCGAGCTAAAATATGGGTTTAGCCCAGCCCGCATGGCTCAGTGATTGAGTGTTGACCTAGGAACCAGGAGGTCATGGTTGGATTCCCAGTCAGGGCACGTGCCAGGGTTGCGGGCTCGATCCCCAGTGGGGGGCGTGCAGGAGACAACGGATCAGTGATTCTCATCACTGATGTTTCTGTCTCTCCCTCTTCCTTCCTCTCTGAGATCAATATAAATATTTTTAAATAAATAAATAAATAAATAAAATCCACGTTTATACAGCATGTTTAGGAAAGCTTTTTTTAATGCCCAGATTGGAACTAAAGGCCTGGGAAATGAGCGGTGAATATTCTAGTAGCTTGGAGGACGGAAAACAAAGGCACTAGCTTTCACAGTGCCAAAACCTACACTGTTCTGTCCTTTAGGTTTTCTTAGAAGACTGGATGCCAGTCGGCCTCACTGTGTACCTAGTCCTGGTTTTAGAGGCCTGTGTATGCCAGACCCAGACACATACTCTTCTCGCCTCTGAGGAGTGCGTGTCAGTCTGGCCCACTGGCCCACAACCACTGACGGAGCCAAGCGGAGCTGAGAATCTTGGCCGCCTGGGATACTGTTGGTATCCAAACTCCTCCCACAGGGATCTCCCCCGCTACCGAGGCCATTCATTCCGCACTGCCCTGGCCTCCTCCGTCGTCTGGGTGTGCGCGTGTGCATGTGCGTGTGTACGTGCGCTTGCACACCTGGTCTCTGCGACCTCAGTTGAGTCCCTGCGATAAGGCTAGAGAGACGATCAGCATCTGCTCTCCAGACAGCCAGAGAGAAATGCGAGGAGCAGAGAATTTGGATGAGGGGAGGAAGCTCGTGGAACAGACCTGGTGGGCCTTTTATACTGCTTGGCCTTCATTGCTCTCCTTCCTGCCCCCCTTGCACTGGGTACCTTCTCCCCATACACTCCTGCTTTGGCATTTTTGACATCTACTCCCCAGTCTAGAAGTCCTGCCCACCTTTTCTACTGAAAGTCGTATCACTGCAAATTGATTGTATTATCACAACAGAAGGAAAACGAATATTATACCCATATCATGGGCCCCCTATAAGATAAACAAATCATACCTATGAATGAATAATACAGAAAAATGATTAAAAGTAACATAAAAATATACAGTAAGTTCCCCAATGCAACGACAAAAAGATGAGAGGAAAATATACCAGCCTATTAGCAATGGTTGTGTCTAAGTGATGAAATGATAGGTAATTTGTCTATTTTCCACGCTTTCTAAAAGAACAAAAGAATAAAATGCTTGGAAATCAAAAGAACAATTTTTGCTTCATGCTCGTCTTCCATATGTCAATCCTGACATCTACCCTTAGTCATTTCCTCTCTTCAGAAGTTCTACGCCTCCGAGTTTCTAACACACAATTTAGCATTTGATTACATGCCATTACATACAATCTGTCTAATGAGGACTCTCCCCACGTGGCCTGGGAGCTCCCGGAAGACACGAGCGAAAGCTGTCCCCACCTCCTCATTTTCCCAAAGCTCTGCCCAGCCTAGCCCCCTCCCCAGGGACCCGAATCAGAAGCCTGTGGCACAGCTAGGACGCTGCTCACAATAAAGCCAGGTGAAGGCAGGCAAAGCTACCCGAGGAGGCAGGCGTGGGCTGCGGCTGGGAGGGCCTTACCGCCATGACACACTTTGGGCACCGCCAGACGCCCTTGGGAATCTCGGGCAGAGGCGGCAGCAGGCAGAAGATGTGGTAGTTGTCATCACAGCCGTCACACAGCAGCAGTTTGTCGTCCTCATCCCCTCGGGAGCACATCCGACATACATACGACTCAATCTGCCGGGGGAGGGAGGCAGCAGTTCAGCCACCTAAGCCCTGTCCGGCCTTCATACAGCGGACTCCTCCAGAAGGGCCCCGGGTCCGGCAGTCTCCATCAGAAAGCTGCACTGCACCCTAGCCGGTGTGGCTCAGTGGAGGGAACACTGGCCCGCGCACTGAAGGGTCTTAGGTTTGATTCTGGTCAAGGGGAATCGGCTGGAGCCGATATGTGTGTGTGTGTGTGTGTGGGGGGAGGCAACCAATTGGTGTCTCTCTCTCACACTGATGTGTCTTCCCCACCCCCACCCCTTCCACTCTTGCTAAAAATAGAAAAGCTGCAGCGCTCGCTAGCTGGATCCCTCACGGCCCTGTACAGGCAGTCATGCCCAGCCTGCAGTTCAACTGTACGCATGCGCCACCTCCCCGCCTCCACTGGTCAGGTAGTGAAAGCAGAGCCTTTCTCATTCAATCCCCCCGCCCCCTTTTTTCATTCAATCAACACTTGTGTGTTCGCCAGTAAGGCGGACTCTGCAGGTCAGTGATGCATATGACATGGCATCTGCCCTCTAGAGGCATGCAGTACCCGAGAGATACGGGTTCATAAAAATTCAAGGGCAAAAAAGAAACAAAAAAACCAACAAAAATAAAAATTCAAGGGCAGTGCAGAAACTGCCAAGAGCGGCCCACAGAAGGGACTGTGGGAGCTGGAGGAGGAAGCACTCCAATCAGCTAGAGATAAGGAGGCACTTCGCTGAAAAGGCAACACCTCAAACCGAAACTCGAAAGCCAGCTGCAGCGGGCAGAGTGCAGGGGACATTTTCCAGGCGGGAGAATCGGTATATGTGCCACGGATGGGAAAGGAGACAGCACGGTGTGTCGGGGGGGAAAAAGGAACACGCCTACGAGTGGTTTGGTGTGGCTGTACCAGAGGGAGGGAGCAGCACTGGGGAACGAGGCTAGACGTCAGCAGGGACTGGCTCACGCACGGGAATGAGCTTAGCCTCTGGACCCTTTCTGTGCTGCATGCTGACAGTATTTGATCACCTTTACTGGTTCCTGTTCCTGTTCCTGTGAGTTGGCTCTATTTCCCCAATTAAGTGAGCAACCTAAAGGCAGGGCCCACCACACCCGCGCTTCTGCTTGGTGCAACCGGGGCCAGCGCCATGTTAGGGAAATGCTTGTTGCCGGGACAAGAAGCAAAGCGTTAGGAAGCCAGGGCCGGGTCCTTACAAACTGGGCATTGCTGTGGTTCCTCCGCAGCCTCATAGTCATTTTGGTGCAGGGCTCTGGGCTGTGACTCAGCTCCTCCTTGCTCTCCAGGTAGGTCTTGGGTGAGGCCGGCTCCACCTTCATGTCCCCGCCCGACTCCTCCTTTACCACTACAGTCGGGGGACAGTCAGGCCCTTCCTTATCTGGGAGAGAGCAGAGCAGCTCTGAGGAACGGATGTGAGCAATCAGGCCCTACCTTCTCTCCCAGGGGAGGCCGTCCTTCACACTGCCCCTGGGAGGCCTCACCTTTCTTCCGCAGAGTCTTGTCCTTGGCCATGAGGCCCAGGCCCATCATCTTGGGGCCTGCCCCATAGATCTGCAGCTTCTTCAGCTCCGGGTTCTTTTCGATGTCTTCTTCTGTGGGTTCCGGCTGGAAGGAGGAAGGAAATGAATCAAGAATGCCCCATCCTAACAGAATAATGGCTTAGAGCAGCGGTTGTCAACTGGTGGCCCTCGGACCACCGCTGGTCCATGAGGTCCGAAAGGTTAGCGACCGCTGGCTTAGAGGATACATCATCTGAGCTTATGCCAGGGGCTGAAGCATGGGCAGGCTGGGGCACGAGTTCAGAGCTGCTTGTTGGAGACAGGGGTTAAGTGAGCTCTCCCCTCAGCCCTCTCTTGGAAATGAATTAACATAGGACCCCAATTTCCCCACCTCTAAAATTGAGAATGTTAATGTCTACCTTAAAGTTACAAGGTTTGGGGATTACATAAAGAAAGAAATCTAGCCGAAACCGGTTTGGCTCAGTGGATAGAGGGTCGGCCTGCAGACTGAAAGGTGTCAGGTTCAATTCCGGTCAAGGGCATGTACCTTGGTTGCGGGCACATCCCCAGTGGGGGATGTGCAAGAGGCAGCTGATCAATGATTCTCTCTCATCGATGTTTCTAACTCTCTATCCCTCTCTCTTCCTCTCTGTAAAAAATCAATAAAATATATTAAAAATAAGAAAAGAAATCTAATGTGTCTGGCACTACCAATAAATGGCAGTGACTAATATGATTCTAAAGTATGTGCCTTGGTGAGTCCAGGGACAGTGTCTCTTGTTCTTTGTTGTATTCCCAGTGCCGAGAAGAACACCTGGCATATAAGCTTCAGCCTGGAGCTGGGATACAGATATAAGGAGAAAGAAACTCTGCCCCTATGAGCGGAGTGACTCAGGCAAAGAACCAAGAAGGGCAGAAATAGAAAAGATACTGTCTGAACAGATCGAGCCCCAACTCAGAAGCTCAGCGGAGAGGGGAGGGAAAAGCAAGAGTGAATTCAAAGAGAGACACACGACTGCTCAGAACCGGAGAACTGAGAGAAGGGCCAGTGGAACAGGGACCAGAGGCGTGGCCAGGGGAAAGGAGAGGCCTCTCTCCGCTCCAGAGCCCTGACCCCTGACCGGAAGGGAAGTACTCACGTCAGGCTGCAGTCTCTTGGCCCGCCGGCCATAGCTGTTGAACTTGGAAGGCTGCACAGACTGTCGCAGGGGGATGCTGTGGGGTTTGTACTCTTTGTCCTTCTCCTCATTATCAAATGGGCGTGTGTTGCACTGCTGGCGAGAAGGAAGGGGGAGAGGTCAGGGCACGGGGTCCCAGCCCTCAACAGCAAGGATTTCCTCTGCCCTTACCCAGTGGCAACCGATGCTGTGGTTGCACCTCCCTGACCCGCGTGCGAGGCCCTGCTCCGCTGGTGTTTACCACGGGCACCAGCATACCCTCTGGGAATTCTTTTCATTCTTTGCTTATGCTTTTCTTCCTTCTAGCCACCTCCCCACAACCATCTCCCCAACGAAATCAGACTCCATCTTTGCCCAGACCTCTCCAGCCCCAAAGATCTCTCCCTCCTCTGAATTCCGATATCTGTTAAAACCTTGTCACATAACAGAGAGCAGGCTGGCCATGTGGATAACTCCAGGACCTTGACCCTGGGCAGTGTGGCTAGAACGGGCGCCGCTGGAAAAGAGTGGAGTCTAGCTTCTTGGTCTCTAGTCCACTGAACCAGTTGCGTTAAGAGCGAGTGTGACAATCTGGGTCTGAGGGGGAAGCCTCCTTCCACCCCGGCCTGGCATCCTTACCACCAGGTTGGCTCCAGACTGGTACATCTCATAGGGGTAAACGATGCGTTCATAGTGGGAGCGTAGCAGGGAGCCAATGTTTTTGCCTGGTGGGTAGTTGAGGCGCTGGGCCACCCGGGCCCACCGACGGTCCTTGCAAATGGCTTCATAGCCACCTTCCTCCACCACGATCTGCAGGGACAAGCAGGGAGGGGCGTGGAGGTGCTGTGTGTATGTACATGAGCGAGCAGGCCCGCAGGAAGGGCGAGGAGGACAACTCCAGCCCCTCACGGCGTCGGGGGCTACCCCTCCTCCTACCACCACCACGAAGACTCAAATTGCGGCAAGAGGTGCCCAGAAGTTCTGCTGATAGCTTATGTGTTACCAGGCTGTGCCCCTTCCAATGCAGCCTACAGGTCCAATATCCAAGCCAAGGGAGGCCCCAGAACACCAAGGATATTGAGGTGTGGGGTAAGGAGGGAGTCTGAGAAAAACCTGTTCTTACTTTGCTGAGGCTGTAGAGGTCCAAGATCCGCCGTTCCACATTGGGAATCTTCAAGGAGGAGCCCTGGATTTCCCAGAATTTGGCAATCTGGTCCAAGTAGTTCAGTTTCACTCTCGTCTGGGCCTGGAAAAGAAATGGCTCAAAGAGGCTGACCCTTCACTTGACTCCTGTCTTCTGGCCTCATCTTAGAGGAGGGAGGGGACAGAGAAGCCCACTACCCAGGGCCCAGTGGGTTTCAAACTCTAAGCACTGGTGAGCCTACCACTCTCTCATCTCTGCCACCTTCTAGTCCATAGGCTAAGCCCCAGGTCCCAAAACGGAGAGGGATGGGTCACGTCAGCCAAAGCTTTACATACACTCTTTCTCAATGTCCTTGACAGGGCTGGATGAGTAGCATCCTCTCTTCTACAGAGAACCCGCGTCCTCTAATCACACAGCAGGTACCAAGAGATTGTAATGCCAGTATGATGCCAAAGCACTCTTAATACAGTGGTTCCCAACATGGGACACAATGGAGATTTTTAAGGGGGGGCAATTCGAGAATGAGTTATTAAGAGTGAATTTTTTTGCATTTCTTATGGTTCTAGGGGCCTCATATAGAGTATCTACACTAATAAAATAGAAATATGCAAATTGACCATCACTGCGCAACGCCACCAGCCAATCAGGAGTATGCAAATTAACCTGACAAACATGGTGGTGGCCCTGCCACTCCGGGCCTCTGGGCAGCATGCATGCAGGCATGGAGTGGCCGGGCTGCACAGGATGCCTGCTATGATGGGGAGGGCGCTATAGGAGCGGCACTCCGAGAAGGCGGTGGCCAGAGCCAAGGTCTGGGTCCAGGAGGAACACCGGTGCCGGCAGCCAGAGGAAGGAAGGTCTATTACATGAATCTTCGTGAAATGGGCCTCTGGTATAAATATATAGTGATATACTTATGCATTTCAGTTCTCTATTATGTTTTGAAACTTTATTTGCTATTTTTTCATATCATTTCATATTATTCTTTTTAAACTATTTCATAGTGATTTCTTCCTCAGTACTTCAACTACCCTTTCGTTCTTTTATTTTTCCTCTTTCATGGACGCCATTGCTTTGGAAGCTTGTTTAGACCAAGTTAATGGCCTTTTAGGCCTCCTCCATGTAAATAGGAGTTTTCTGTTGTTGTTAATCCTCGCTTAAGGATACTTTTCCATTGCTTTTTAGGGAGAGTGGGAAAGGGAAAGATGGAGAGAAACATCGATGTGAGAGAAACACATCGATTGGTTGCTTCCTGCATGCGCCCCAACAAGGGCCTGGGCCAGGAAGGGGCCTGCAACCAAGGTATGTGCCCTTGACCAGAATTGAACCTGGGACCCTTTGGTCTGCAGGCCGACACTCTATCCACTGAGCCAAACTGGCCAGGGCAGGAGTTCTCTGGAGGGGCAGGGGAGCAGGCATCAGGATTTTAGAGATGTTTAGGCAGGGCATGGCCAAAAAAAGGTTGGGAACCACTGCTCCAATATGTAATGTGATAAACACCACTACATCAGAAATCATATTGGAATATATAAATGTATCAATACTCTGTATGTTACTTTAATCTTATATAATGCTGCAATGTCATATTTACTAAGAGAGTGAGGTATCAATGTCAAATAAAACTTTCAGCTTTTCCTTTGCTACTAATTTGCTAAACAGCCTTGAGCAAATCAATTTTACTCTCCGGATCCCTATCTTCTGATTTTAAAAGGGGAATAAAATAAGTGCCGAGTCCATTCACCCCAGAACGATGGACTTATGAGAGGAACAATGAGGCCTTCTGGAAACTCTAGAATTTCATCTAAGTTCCAGGCATGTTCAGAGAATGAAGGCTCCGAAAGAGCAACTGAGCACCATGAAACTTGTTCCATGGCAGCTTAAGGGTCAGAGTGCACGCCAGAGACAGAAAGGCCTAAAGAACCAAGAGATGCCCGGCCAGTATGGTTGAGTGTCGATCTATAAACCAGGAGGTCGTAGTTTGACAACTGACAACTGTTCAGGGCACATGCCCGAGTCACAGGCTCATTCCCCGGAGGGAAGCGTGCAGGAGGCAGCCGATCGATGTCTGTCTGTCTGTCTGTCTGTCTCTCTCTCTCTCTCCCAAATCAATAAAAACATATTTTTAAAAAATGTTATCTGGGCCAAAATGTCAATAGAGCCAAGGTTGAGGAACCATGGTCTAGAAAACAAGGGTCTAGGTCATGGGTATTCAGTTGGGTCTAATATCCCCAGGACATTTAATAAGGCCTATGGATACACAATAATGAAGGAGAGGGGAGGTAGCATATTTCTCACCTCTGTCCTCCATGGGCGACTCCAGGATCTTACCTGGAACTGGCTTCAGGGCAACCATTCTCATTTATCTTTGAACAGTCCCAAGCCCTTAGTGGAAAACCTCACCTACCATGCAAAGGGCCTGGACTTCCTGAACAGAGCAAAAGGCAGAGGGAAAAGACTTCCTGCCTGACCCACTGCCCCAATCTGTACCCACTCTAGCCTCCACACAGACAAGTTTCTGTGTTGTTCCCACCCACCGCCTCATCAAGCACCATGGAAGGAGAGCATGAAGCACGGGGCTGTGAATGGATTGGATAACGAAACCACATTTCAGCTGTCCAAGCAAGAAAGGGTCTCAGCCAGCCCCACTCTTCCCTTCTGTTGAGCCAGGTAGGGGAAGGGATTGGCAGGGGAACTCGGAAGTAGCAAACCCTTATGAGAAGGGGGATATCCCCAGCCTTTGGGCCACCAGATCAGAAATGCCCAATGCCCATGTTCTTGATTATATTCCAAGCCCTAAAGCTTCCGCCGTGCAACTTCCCAGGAGAGAAAAGAAAAGCCGTATCTGAGCCAGAGGAGGCACGAGGGAAGAGGAGCAGAGCTAGGTATCCCTTCTGCCAACCCCACTCACCTCTAGTTCATTCAGCCTCTGGATGCGGGGAGTGAATCTGAAGTTGTCCACTTCTACCGCAAAGGGCGGCTGCCAGTCCTGAGGGGGCACAGAGGGGAAAGGGGGTTGGGTTATTCCAACAAGACCAGAGGGCACTGAAAGCAGCTCAACACCCCGTTCGCACCTTCCCAGACCTTTCAACCTGCAAGCACCTACCCCACTAGCAGGGCCGTGGTAGCCCCTAAAGTTCATACTTTGCACATACATGCACAGGCCATGGGAAACTTCTCCCAGTCCCTGCTAACAGTGTAGTGTGCCAGGATTTCAAGAAATAGATGGAGCCCAAAACAGTTGACCCCAAACTGTCCCTATATCCACATGAACCCTTCACCCCCTAGGAACGTGCTCTAGGCCACTCCGTCTGAAAGTACTAGAAAGCACACAGGATTCACAGTCAGAAGGCCTCGGTTCATATTCCAGCCCCACTTACTTACTAGCTATAGGACTTGCCTTTCCTGTCCATGTTTTCCCATCTGTAAGGCAGGAATGTGAACTCTTGCCCCAGCTTCCTCACAAGACCAATATGGCAAATTAAACTGGTTTTCAAATGGAAATGTTCTTCAAAGGTGCCATGACGATGTGACCTCTAAGGCTGACGCCGCCACCGAGGACACATGCAGGGTAGATCAGTCCTGATTAGATCGGCCCTGATTCGGGCAGGATTTAAGGTCTGGGCTTTAATGTCTGTTCTCTCGGTTTCAAGGGCCTGAGACAGGCACTGCAAGGCACAGGGAGAAGAATGTGCTTCGCTCACCTAGAAGGTTCCTTGGTTCCTCTACCAAACACCTGCCGGGTCCAGGCACAGGCAGGGGAGGAAGCCCAGGGTGAGAGAGGGTGTCAGGGCAGGGATGCCCAACTATGGTGGCTAGGTGTGGGAGGTGTCAGGGCAAAGGGAAGCCAGAGAAAGATCATAAAAGTGGGGAAGGCTCTGCCCTGCCAAGTTGGGGCTTGCTGTGTCCTGCCCCAAAAGTGGCTTCGGACAACCCTCTCCTCATGCCCTCCCATGCTGTCCTCTCCTCCTCAAAGCCCTGGCTCCTGCTGGGGTGGTGAAAAGAACCCGGAGGAGCCTAGACCAATGCCCTCCTTTTAGGAATGGCAAAGAAATGTGATTTCTCCAAAATCACGTGCTGCGTTTGTGGTTGAAGCAAGACTAGAACCCGTGTCTTCTGACTGCCAGTCCAAGGACCTTCGCACTCCACCAGCCTACCAGCACTCATATACACATGCCTACATATGGAAGTGGGGAGAGGGACAGTAAAAGAACAGAAAAGGGGTCAGGAGCCTCCTACTTGCATCCACACATACTCTCCCCAACTCCCCAAGCAGGCAGCAAACACTGGGGCTCAGTAAAGCAGGGGCAAAAAAGTAATTAAATAAAATTTAAAAAGAGGCTGAAATCAGTTTGGCTCAGCGGTAGAGCGTCGGTCTGCGGACTGAAAGGTCCCGGGTTCGATTCTGGCCAAGGGCATGTACGTTGGTTGCAGGCACATCCCCGGTAGGGGGTGTGCAAGAGGCAGCTGGTCGATGTTTCTCTGTCATCGATGTTTCTAGCTCTCTAGCTCTCTCCCTTCCTCTGTGTAAGAAAATCAATAAAATATATATTTTTTTAAAAATTAAAAAGAGGCTAAAATGTTAGGGCTCAAGCCCAGATAAACTCCCATGCCCTCGCGCTTCCCATCAGCAGGGCATTCCCCTCCACGGAGGTCACCCAGGTAGAAAGGTGCTCAGAGCCCCCGCTCCAGGCACCCTTCTTCCTGCGGAGTGAGTTCTAGATCAGAAAAAGCACCACCAAGCAAGCTGACAGGAAATGGCAGAACCGAAATTCTAGAGCAAGAGCTGTGGGGGAGGCCCAGCAATCCTCTCTGCCTGGCTTTGCCTGGGACCTAAGAGCTAGCTCCCCACTCTGCCTGCAGCCCCCACACTCCCGTATGCCAAGCACCCGTATGTCAGTGTCATCAGGATGGCGCTAAAAGGGCTGGCTCCAGTCAGCAGTGCCCTTTCAAGCTCCCCTGGGTACCCACACTCTCCTCCACCCCATCTTCCCCCAAAGCAGTGGCTGCCTGTCTAGCAATTCAGAGCCCAGATCAGCCCTCCCCAGGCAAACCTTCCTTCCCGGCGCCCGCCCACCTGCACACAGGTTCCCACCCTGGGCCCAAGCACCACTGGAGTGAATGCTTCGAATTCCAGCCAGAAGGCTTGGCTGCCTAGAGATAGCCTAGGAGCAGCCCTAGGGGAAGGAAAACAAAAACAAATAAACAAATAAACAAACCAAACCGAGAGTCGGTCTCCTGGATTGGAGAGAAGCACACAGTGGAGGTTCAGGAGAGAAACATGACAAAGGACACCTCCATGTCACACACACACACTAGGGACAGGTCACTTTCCCCCTTCCTACTCTCCCCCCTGCCCCCCCCAAGAAAGGATAACAACTCGTGCTCAAGGCCAGGCTGCCCAGATCAATCCAAGACAGAAAAATGGAAATCCAGGCCTCAGCTACCCCCTGCGTCAGACATTGCCTCCACGAGGCTGCCCAACACTCCCGCTTCTCCTTTCTGCTAGCCTCCTTGACCTTTCCCTCCTCGTGGCCACTCCCTCGCCATGGACAAGGATACCTCAGAGATCTGTGGCCCGGCTCCAACAAGGAAGAAATGCGTTTACCCAACACCTCCCAGAGGATCCATTTGAAACCAGCCTAGATCTGTGGCACCGCACCAGAAAACGCCAGAGCTGAATAAGGAGGCCTGTGGTGCCCTCCTCAGGTGGCAGCGCGACTTCCCAAGCCGTCTCAGCCCGAGACACCTACTCAAAAACACCCTATTCCAGACCAGCTCAATGCCTGCCCTCAGGATCCCGAGGGCTGGCTGAACACACACATCATCATTTCTCCACCATGCCAGACTAGCCCGGCCCTCGGGGGCCTTCTCCTGGCCTGAAGCCAGGCCCAGGAGCAATGATATGCCCTTTGTCGCTGACCTCTGGGAATCGAATGTTCCAAAGGGGGCAGGCTTCCATCGCTCCATTCTGTGTGCGAGTCCAAGAATACCCTATCCTCTGGGGCCTCTCACATCCTGGGACTCAGCAGAGTAGAAATCCTCTGAGAGGGACCCATACCCCACCCCCAAGCCGACTGGTCCAAGCCTCGCCATAGAAGTCACGTACAGGGAGGGGTGACGTGCAGGAAAGGCCCGGATGGTGTTGTCAACTAGGAGAAGGCGACGATTCCCTGAATCCACCTCAGGGGAGCCAGCCAGAGCCCCCTCCCCCCCAGGAGGCCGATTCCTGCCTGGACTACCAGGCTGGGATATGATCATGCATGGCTTTGCCTGGCTGGGTGTGAGTACATGAGTCAACTCACACAGGAGCAAACCAATGACTACATCAAACACCTTCGCAGGCGCAGTAATTACCACTTGGGTAGCGCCTACCGCACAGAGACGCTATCTAGTTTAATTGAATTTCTGAAATAACGACTCATCGGCCTCCTTTCCCAGGCTTGGGGTTGATGATGTTACTTGGCCAAGGTCACACAGCTGGGAAGCTGCGGAGGGGGGCTTTGAACTTGGGGCTGCCTCCTTTCAGACCTGCCATCTTCCCACTACGACACACGGCCTGCCCGAGGAGAAGTGATGACAGTAGACGGCAGGAAGGCCTCATTCCGAGCAGCCTTGGCCTGCGTGGTCCGGGGCAACGAAAAGATGTGCGTGTGCCTCCCCGTGAACCCTCCCGGCCGCCTCGGCATCCCTGCCTGGCCCCTGACCAGGGTGATCCCCAAAAGGCGAGCCGGGAGTGGGTGTGGGTTTCTGGGCCCAGGTCACTGGGGGCCTCTGGCCCCCGCATCCTTTCTCCCACCCGCGCCGCATCCACCCCGGTCCCAGCCACCCCATTTCTCCACGGCTCCGGCTGCCCCGCGCCCCAAGACGCCCCCGCCGCCTACCCTAGTTTCTCATCCCCGGCCACGCCGCCGGGGACCCCGGACCCCGAGCCTTACCGCGGGTGGGCGGATCTTGCAGATGCCGGACTTCTCGGCGATGGGCCTGATTTTCGCGATGTAGCCCAGAGGGTCTCGGAACTCGGCCCAGCTAGGTTCGAACACCGGGCACTCCGGCGGCGGGAGGAAATCGTCAGACCCCGGCTCCATGGCGGACCCTAGGACTGGGGGGGCTCGGGCGGCCCTTAAGGACTCATGGCGGATGCCGCTGATGGAAACCGAGGCACGGCTCGGGGACTAGGCCCTAAGCGGGGCAGCCGCCGCCCGCCGGGGGCCGAGGGGGCGTGTTGAGTGCGGCGCTCCGAGAGGCAAAGGCCGGCCCTCCTGCCGCCGCCTCTCAATGCGGCTCCGTTCCCCCCAAACTCTGCTGCTGCGCCCCAACTCCCGCAGCCTTCACCACCTCAGTTACCTCCCAGCCGCCGCGGCCTTCGCCGCCGCCGCCGCCATCTTGGTTTGTCAGCGTCCTCCCACCTTCCCACACCACAACAAACCGTATCCCTCCGCGGGGTGTCCCTCCGAGCCCCGTAGGTCTGGGGTGGGGCCGAGCCCTGGGAAGCCTTCAACCCGTGAGGACCAAGCAGGATCGGCGGGCGTGGGCTCCCTAGTTGGAAGCGGCAACTCAAAAGTAGCCCCCAGACTGAGATCAAATAGTTCTTCCCAGCGGCGGAGGAGCACGATTGTAATTAACTTGCCGGATCCTTTTTCCGGATGGACCAGCGGTGCACGTTTAAAGGCCAGTGGTGCGCATGCGCGGTATGAGGACAGACCGGAAGAGGAGCAGGGGTTGGTGGGCGGTAGGCTGAAACTTACACCCCCTCCTTCGATGACCTCAGCCCTGGAGGGAGCCCCGCCCCAACATTCTTGGTCTATACGTGTGAGCCATAGCGAGCGACCCCTTTTGCTAGTCTGCAGTTTGGGGCAAGATGTAAGGAGCCCCCAGCTGTAGGTACTGATACCTCGAGCTCTGAAGGAAGGAAGGAAGGCAGGAGGCTGCTCACTCCCTAGGGGTTATGGATTTTTAGACTCCCGAGACCCAATGGAAGGAAGGAAATATTTATTTCATCCAAGGTTATGCATCGAGTCCTCTCTAAGATGGGGCTTCCATTCTTATCCCCCACCTTGAGTCATTGTCAGCATTTTCATGAACACTTTCCACTGTTCTGTATGCTCTTTTATTGTGTGCACACGTGTGGTATGTACTTACGCCTACAAAATAAGCCTGTTTATATTTTGACTTGGATATTTAGCAACAGCATATTTATCCCCTATCAGCCCCTCTCATCTGAAACACTGTGCATTTGTGAGCCTACAGTGGACTTACAAAACATCTGCGTACATGGATTGTATTTATGGTGTATAGCTCCTGTCGTATGCATTTGAATACCTAGTGTGTGTACATCTCCTATTATGTACATGTTCATGGAGCAGTTTCTGAATAGGTTTATTGTAACTACTTCAAATGAGTGCTTTGCCTATACGTAGGCATCTACTGATCTACTGCAGTTGAGGATCATCTTTGTTGTCCAACAGTTGTGGGCCTGCTGCATACAGTTTGAACATCTGCTGTGCACATATCAGAGTACTTGTATACATGGTAATTAAGTGCTTATTTTTTCCTCCAGTCAGACTCAACTCCTTAAGGCAAGGGACAATGTTGCCTTATACATTCTTAACACTTGCCATGGTAAGCAATAAATTAATGTTGAGTAAACGAAAGAAAAATAAATATATATTTTTGAGCAATCTTATAAACTCTTTGCAAACATTTTGTGTATACTGTGTTAAGCATCTGCTATACGGTTGAATATGTTTGAAGGGGGTGTCATTCCCTTCACTGAGTTAATTGTTCATAATCACATACCACGTCCCAGTTATGCACATCATTCTGCCTGCTTCAGGATTGAGCTCAGGACAGCTTATCTGCAGGAGTAAGGCACACTGGTAGGAGCTCACACTCTAGGGTCAGACAAGGCCAACCACTTCTGGTCCCACCAGCTCTGCCATTTCCTAATTATGTGACCTCGAGCAAGTCCTAACTTGTGAACCAAATGAGGATTACAATACCTACCTTTCAGAACTATTGTACAGTACCTGGCTCATAGAAAGGCTCTTGGTATGTGTTAACTTAATTTTATTTCTGAAAGTCAACAACTAATATGTCAAATCTCTTTAAGAATTTCTTTTGTCCCAGGCACTGTGCCTAGTGATTTCATATATTTATCACCTGAATCCTTATATTACCTTGAGTGTTTAAAATCTTTATCCTCACTTGGCTTGTGAAGAGAGTTGTCCCAATTCATACAAATAGTAAGTGACATATTTCTAGTTTTCTAGGTGTCAAGAGAAACCTCAGCCCCTTTCCTCCAGGTGAAGGACCCAAATGAATAACTGTCTGGATGAGAAATAGAAAGCTAGAGGAAATGATGCTAATAACAGCAAAATCACTAGCCTCTCCTATGTGTAAGTATCGAACAGCACACATAGCTCTTTCATACCAATTATTTCCCTTAATCTTTGCAACAGTCTTGGGGAAGATCTACGTCAGTTGACCCATTTTGTAGATGAGGAACCATGTTCCAGAAAGATTGAACAATTTGCCCACTGTTGCACAGGAAGTTGTCAACTCCTGGTCAAATGCTCTTCCTGTCATTTGCTCTCACTAGAAATACAATAGAACTGGGCAAGAGAAAGGTGAAGAGAATGAAGAAGGTAGGAGAATATGCCAAATCCTAGGCTGAAGGAAGTTCAGCCTTTTCATCTGGAGGCAGCTCAGTGAAGGACAAAGAGCATCAATCAGGAGTTGGAAGACCAGGTTTGATCCAGTTCATTCATTCATAAATACTTATTAAATTCCTACCATGCACCAGGCATTTTTCTGGGCCCTGGAAATATAATGGTGGCCAGGGCAGTCATGGTCCCTGCTTTCCTGAAGCTGATAATCACCCACTGAGACCTGCCAAGTACCTCACCTCCCTGAGCCTTGACTTTCGTATTTATCCAATGAGGGGCTATAATTCCCTCATCACAGGGTAGTTATGAAGATTAGAGATAATGATGACTGCCATTCATCAAGGGCCAGGTGCTATGAAATAGGTGTTGTTATCCGTGTTTTACTGATGAGGAGACTGAAGCTCTGGGAAGTATAAACGTACCCAAGTCACATGGCTAGTAAGTGGCAGAGCCTGAATTCAAACCGAAGTCTAACTGCCATATGATTCTGCCTGTAAAAGTCTCAACACTCACAGTAAGGTGTTCATGGAATGGGAACTGGGAAGCTCACCTTGCAACAGTCTTGGGAAATATATGAAATATATGTCAGTTTATCCATTTTGTAGATGAAGAATCATATCCCAGAAACATTGAACCCCCTGAGAGAGCCTGTGATTAGAAGGATCGGTGGGCTCTTGACCACACTCACTCTTTCCATGTTTTCTGATGAACTGGATGAGTGTGATGTTGTGCCTCCCTTTTTCGAGTTGTAAAATAAGGTCGCTTCCACTTCTGAAGTAGGTGTCAGCTGTGAGTTCTGACTCTAAAAAGAGTTCTGGAATCCATCCCATCCCGCCATGTCATTTTCTTATCGTCTACCCCTGTGAGAGTCATTTACTATCTCTAGCCTATATTAAAAGAGCCTCCTCAAGCTTATCAAGGTGTCTGTGTGAACTCATATATCTATATATAAACTCTCTCTCTCTTTCTCTCCATATATATATATATGCAGAGATGTATATTATGTGCTTAATACATACATAACGCAATAAAAATATACATTTAACATGACAATTTTAAATGAATTATAATAGTAGGTCATAGCTCATTGAATAAAATAAAAATCCATAACTCCACACTGATATAAATAAATAAAAATGAGGGAAAACTCTTTCTTAAAGGAATGATGGAGTCAAAAAATCATCAATAGATGCTCAAACTTTTTCAAATAAAAAAAGCCAACTCTTAAAGCGGCTATAATACCTAGTGCCCAAATATTGGTTCCTAAGTGCCATTCTTAATCCAAAGAACCCGGACTTCTTGGAAAAAAATGACTGATGCCAGGGTTGGAGCAGGGAAAGTACAAGGCGGGCCTGGAACATCTTCTGGTGCCAGAAAACAGCAAGTGTTCGAGGAAAGAGGAGACTTTGCCAAAAGGACACAGGCGCCAGCTCGGAGCACCTCTGGATGGCCAAACCTGGGACATATGAGCATCAAAATAAAGAATGACAGTAATGGGTTATATATAACCCATTGAGTAAAATAGGCAACCACGAGTCCATGAGGCTATAAATAAATCGATGTAGAAGAGGGCAGTGTTCTGTTACAGTCGAAAGCCAACTAATACAAGTTAAAAGAATTTTTGAAAATCACTATGTGGCTACCTGAAGAATCATCCGTGAATGCTAAAGCTGGTGAGTGAAAGTTTGAGGAGTAATAGGGTATTTACATTGTTTTTAATACATCTCTCCACCAGACACTCATCAATGACGAAGGTGAAAACGATGACTTGGAGACACTATGTTGCCCAATGTATTCCTTGATCTTACTTTAGCTCCTACTGAGGCTCCAAGTGAGAAAACCTGTGGTAACAGAGGAATGAAGATACATGGACTGCTCACCTCTGTGCCTTCATCCCCTGACCTGCCCTCTCCTGTTCCTTTCTCATTGCACTGATACATTGTAGATTCCCACACTTCCATGCCTTTTCATATGCTGCTCCCTCTGACAAATGCCCTTCTTTCCCAGGCCAATTCCTACTCATCCTTCAAAATTCATTGAAAGGGGCAGTTCCAGAAACACTTCCCTCACCCACCTTACCCCACCCCAAGTTGGGTTTTCCCCTTCTTTGTGCCCTTGTGCATGCTGTGCTCACGTCTGGGCCTGTATTTATTATATTGTATTGACATAGCCCCATTGGGGTATCCACTCCTCAAGGTCTTGTCCCGTACTGTCCCCGTTATGGTAGCCACTACCCACGTGTGGCTATTTAAATTTAAATGTAAAAATTTGATTCCTCAGTGGTACTAGCCACATTTTAAGTAGCCACATGTGCCTAGGGGTTACTGTATTGGACAATTAAAGGGCATTTCCACCATCACAGAAAGACCTATTGGACAGCACTGGTCTAGGACAAAGGTAAGAACTCTGTGAGATTCTAGGACCTTTGTCCTTTGTTATGTGTTGTCCCTCCCCATTCACATCCCTAAAGAGACTGGCAGTAGAACTCTTCAGAGGAGCTGAACTACCCCTCCACACTCTGATTGGTAAGCCTCCAGGGGAGCGTGTGAAGAAGGGGCAGGGACAGCCCAGTGTTGGGACTATAATGAGGAGGGGAGGAGGAGAACATCAGAAAGAGCTGAAGGAAACAGGAGAATGTTCCAAAGGGGCCCCAAAGCTTGGGGCACAGGAACATCCATCAATAACTCAACCAAAGACAACTTACTCTAATATTTAGCATAGAAAGAACTAGTCATTCAAATTAACCATATTTTAGTGTCATCTGTGCTGTACCAAGCATTTGCTAGGCAATGCTCTGGACAGAGATCATTCAAATCAGTGTCACTCCTGAGCCACTTGTAGTTTTTTTTTGGGATAGATGGCACATTCTGTGAGAGATGGGTCCCTTAAGCCCATCTTAAAGGAGTGAGAAAAACATCATCAGAGATGTTGGGGAGAGCATGCCTGTCAGGGGGAAAGGCACAGGTAAAGTATAATTAACCCTTGAACAATGTGAAGGAGAGGGGTAAGGGTGCTGACCCACTGTAGATCAGAAATCCACATAGAAATGGACCCATGCAGTTCAAACCTGTGTTGTTCAATGGCCAACTGTACTGAATTTGGAAATTACAGACCTTTCCAGGGAGCAGTGAGTGGATATCCATCCACAATGTGGGCAAGGAATGAGAGCTAGGACTCCAGAGATGGGCTGGGGCCACATGATGGAGAACCTCCAACATCAAGACAAGTTTACACTTCTTTCTGTAGGTGGTCGAAAACAGCTTACTGTGTGTCTGGCAGGAAGTGGGCACTTCACATGTGTCTATTAATAATTGCTCTGAAAAATTATTGTCCCTATGTTACAGGGGAAACATCAAGCTTTGAGTGTCTGGGTAGGTGACTTGCCAAACGCAAAACAGTCAAGCCTGCGACTGAGCCAGGATTTGGGTGCTAAAACTGAGTGTTGGGAAGGCAAAACCAGCACGAAACTGAAGGTAGGAGAAGAGGGGCATGACCAAAGGCAGTGCAGCTTGGTCTACCAGGAAAGAAACAAAAAAGTGCTGGTTGGACTTAATTCCTGACCCTTTGGGTCTAAGCTCTTCAAACGCTTAGGTCTGGTCGTCCCGGAAGCATCAAATGCTTAAATGGTCCCAGCTGCAGGTTTTGCTTAAATGTGCATATGAGGAAGAACACATTGATTCAAGATGCTAAAGAGTAGCCCAGGTATTGTTCAGTGGTTGAGCGTTAACCCATGAACCAGGAGGACATAGTTGGATTCCCAGTCAGGGCACATTCCCAGACTTGATCCCCAGTGGGGGCTTGCAGGAGGCAGCTGTTTGATGATTCTCTCATTGATGTTTATATCCCTCTCTCCCTCTCCCTGAAACCAATAAAAACATATACACTGAGTGGCCAGATTATGATGATCTCTGAACACATAATAATCTGGTCACTCAGTGTATATCCTATAGAATAAAAGGCTAATATGTAAATTGTCCCCTCCACCAGGAATTCCACCAGCAGGCAGGCCGGCCAACCCCCCATGTCCCCTCCCCCTGGCCAGGGTAGCTGGACCACATCCATGCACAAATTCATGCATCAGACCTCTAATGTATGTATGTATAATATGTATGTGTACACACACACACACACACACACACACACACACACACACACACTTAATGGCCAGATTATTATGCGTTCAGAAATCATAATAATCTGGCCACTCAGAGTGTGTGTGTGTGTGTGTGTGTGTGTGTCCATTCAAACCAGGCCTTCTTAAAAGGCCATTCCAGACTCTAAAAAGGCACCAAAAAATATTTCCTGACTGCTGCTTCCGGGAGCCTGCTAACCTCATTCCTCCTGAGCTCTGCTGAGGCCAGGACATAACCAGTGGTGCTGGAAACTCCATTTCATAGGGAGGCTGTCTGGGGGACTGTTTTATAGCCTTGGGAAATATCCTTTGCTTGCCCGAGCCTGTCTCCTCTTCTGTAAACTAAAGGGAGTCCTGCTATTTGTTATCTCACATCCTAAGTATATACACAGAGCTCTTATAATGCGTCTAGCGCCTGGCTTCCTGGCCCAAGTCCCTACCCCCCCTCCAGAACAGAAATGTAGGCAGCTGTGGGGAGGGGGGAGGATCCAGGGCAAAGCCAGACCAGCCACAGGAAGGGCGAGTACAGATGCCACAAGAGAAGGAAGTACCCAGCCTGGGAACGGAAGAGAGGGGAACTCGCTTGCTGAGCTCCATGCTTGACATCTGTTACTTCTGTGTTACATCACCCCAAGTTTTCAACTGAGACAACCATTCAGAGAGGGTATCTTTCCCAAGAACACATACCCAGCAAGGAAACCCCCCAGAATTTGAACCAGATCAACTCCACGGCCCAGACTCTTGCTACCTCTCACACAGACTGTTAACGACATAGGAAAACCTCCCTCACCCCCATCTCCCACCCAATGGAAGCACCTCACCCAGGCTACGTACGGCCTCTCTTTCCTGGGCTGCACCGTGGGGGAGGGGGCGTAAGGAGGAGGCAGAGGCGGGAGGTGAGCACAAGGTCTTTTATGAGGCATCAAATATACATTCTTATATACAAGGAGGAAAAAAGACAATGCCTAAACCCCAGCTCCTGTCCATACAGCCCCTCCCGCTGCTGCCCTCCCCTGGCCCCAGGCTCCACGGTCCCTGGCCCTTCAGCCAGCCAGGCCTGTCTGTCTACTGTAGCCCATGGTGGAGAGGGGGGGAGCAAGGGAGGGGCTGTGAAAGGAGCTGGGACTGCAGGGCAAGAAGAGGAGCTGGAGTTTGTAAAAAATATATTTATAATAAATAAACAGGGCTGGAAAGGAGCTGGAGAGGCAGCGGAGGGCTTTGATGGACAGGACTCGGGCATCCTGGCTCCCAGCCCCCACTCTGATGGCTTCCATCTCTGCCTCAGGAGGGACATCTTGGGCTCACGGTGGCCCCCTGGGAGCCTCTCCCCAGGGCTGATGCTAGGCGCTCCGTCCCAGCGAGGTGTGTGTGGGTCATATCTGTAAAGTGCACTGTCTTCGGTTGTAGGTGGGAGAGGTGGGAGGGAATGGGGGGGCATGCAATGTGGGTGAGGGAGGGCAGCGCCCTTCTCATCCCAGACCTGAGCCCCCCGCCCAACCTGTCTGGACTTTGATCAGGAGAACGACGTTGCAAGGTCCTGAAGCTGAGTCTGGGTTGGGGCACAGACTGGCTCTGGACAGGAAGCACTGCCCCGTTGGGTGGGGGGCAGCATTGGGGGCCCACCCCCCTAGTGTGCGGACAGTCCATGTCCTCCGGTAGGGCGGGCAGGGTCACATGGAAATGTGGAGCCAGGCCCTGAGGTCAGAGAGGGGGCCAAGCACCGAGGCTTGGTCCCAACTCTACAGAGATCCCTCTGAACCCGACACCTGGCCCTCCCTCCCAGCCAGGAAGCTCACACTGGTGGGAGGGGTGAGGTCACCCAGCTAGACCTGGGGGAGGAGGGAAGAGGGAGGACAAGGAGAGGAAAAGGAGGACGAGGATCTCCAAAGGTTCCTCAACACTCCCCAGAGCTCAAGCCACGTCCAGGCTTCAAGTGGCCAAGATCCTCGAATCCGGAAGGACACTCCATGGCGACCGTTGGGGGTTAGAGGAGGGGTCCCAAGGCGGGGAGGAAGTGGGGAGGAGGACATTTCTGTGTGTTGGTGTATTTTAGAAAAACTGGGGGAGCAGAGAGGGTGCAAGGCCCCTCTCCTATGGATTCCCCGGCCCTCCCTGGGCCCCAGCTCCCTCTCTCCATGCATCAGACCACGGTGCTGATCCGACTTGGTTTGGCCTTAGGGTTTGCAGAGGGTTGGCTGGCCGTGCCAGGGGGCCCAGAGGCGTGCAGGGGGCCATGGGGTGAGGTGGGCGGCAGGGGTGAGTGCGGGGTGTGGGGGGAAGGAGGGGGCAGGGGTGGGTAGGAGGGGTGCGGTGGGATGGGCGAGTGTGGTGACAATGGCGACTGCGGGTGGTGCGGGTGGGAGTAGGAGCCCCCTGGCTGCCGGGATCCGGGGCCCCCGGAGGCCCCTGCTGCTGGCATCATCTGTGGGTGGTGGCTGAAGATGAAGTGCTTGGGGCCCTGCTTGTGGGCTGGCGGGTGCTGGGGGGCAGGACTGTACAGGGGCAACGGAGACGTGGGCTGGTGCAGGGGGTGGCGGCCATGGGGAGCAAACTGGGGGTGTCCTCCAGCGCCCCGCCTGGGAGCTCTGCCTGGCCGGCCCAACGTGTAGTGTTGGGGGCCTGGGACTGGGCCGTGGGCGTGGAAATGGCGATGCGGCCCCACCGGCGGGGCTGAGGCTGGAGGTGGCGGGATGGAGCCCAGTTGAGGCAGGGGTGGGGGCTGCTGAGGAGGAGGGGGCAGAGGGGGCTGCTGGGGCGGAAGGTAGGGCGGCGGGGCGGGGCCTGGTCCTTGGCAATACTGGGCATGCAGGGCCTGGAGCTTGGACTGCCCATCGGGCAGCACCCCCATGCTCCCGTGGCTGTGGCCATGGTGGTGGTGGTGGTGGTGGTGGTGGGTGGAAGAAGCAGATGAAGAGGAGGCAGAGGCCTGGCCTGTTGGCGGCGGTGGCATCTGGAAGGGCCCCTTGCCCCGCTTGCTTCCAAAGAGGGAGCCCAGGAAGGATGAGGAGTTGGAGACGGGTCTCTGGCTCTTGTACTCCTCTGGCGGCGGGGGTGGGGGCGGAGGTGGCATCCTCTGGTGAGGGCGCGGACTGCTAATAACGGACCCCTGGAAGGGGGAGGGGGGCGAGTCAGGCCAGCCTAGATGCCCTCAATCCCCAACCCTAACGTTTCCCTGGGCCCTGAGGGCTGGAGCTGGGGAGACAGGAAGCCCCGCAGCATCATGGGAAGCGATCACATGACAGTCCTGTCCTTGTTGCCTGCAGCGCCCCTATCGGTGCATCACTCCCACTCTCTCCTCTGAGCCTCCGTTGGGAGAGGGAGTGAGCAGTGAGCGGCCCCCCATCTCACCCCCCTTTTGCAGGCGGAGACAAGGTTAGGCCCAGAGAGACAGACACTGGCTCAGGCTCCAAGAGCAGGACTTGAGGTAAGAGCTCCTCGAGGCCCAACTCCAAGGGCCTCGCTAGAGGCGGCCCAGAGGTGGAGAGGGGGGCCCGGGAGAGCGGGAGACAGACTGAGAGACAGGCAGAGTGAGGACAGACAAAGCTGAGGACAGATGGAGAGAGTGGCTGGCTGGGAGAGGCAGCCGCAGGGTTCCCAGCAGGGAAGGGGGAGCAACAGGGCCCCTCCTCCTCCGGGGTGCAGGGGTGCACGCGGGGCAGGGCTCATGCAGAGGACGAGTCGGGCGGGAGCTGGCACTTACTTCGATGGTGCTGTCCAGCGATCCCACGCTGTTACGCCGCCCCCGCTTCCCTGCACCCACAAGCAAGGAGCCCAGCGTCAGAGTGGCAACCCCCCCCTCTCCACCCTGCTGGGCTCCTGAGCTGGGCACCGGGCCTGGGCCCCTCCCGGGGACAGACACCCCTAGTCCCTTTCCCCTGTTGAAGAGGGGTGGGGTGGGGAAGAGGAGAGGAGGAGAAGGAGGAGCAGAAGGAGGAAGACATGGAGGAGGAGGAGAGGTGGTGCCAGAGAAAGAGAAGAGGAGAGAGAGGAGAGGTGGAGCGGCAGAGAGGGGCTAAGACTGTGGCCCCGCTTCACACGCCCTGGCCCGAACCCTGGGCTCCACCTGCTCTGACCTGGCCCCCAGGCCCCAAGGCCCCCGGGCCCCCTGCAGCGCAGCACCCAGGGCTCTGGATGGAGGCAGGGGGCGTGCATGTGTGGCGGGTGCAGGCAAGGCTGGCGGTCAGTTAAAGGAGGCCAAAAGGACTCCGGGTCCCGCGGCTCCCCAGCCAGGGCAGGGCCCCCGGACACTTGCCTGCGTCTGAGAGGTCTCGCAGGGAACTGCTGAGTGCACCCCGCTTGAGCCCATCGCCTGCGCCATAGGTGTCCTCCAGGCTGCTGCGGGCCAGCGTGCCGTTCACGGAGTCCTTGGCCCCGCCGGGCTGGGAGGCGTTAGGCCGCATCATACCTTTCTGCTTCTCCAGTTCCGCTGGGTGGCAGGGGGGACACAGCAATCCAACATCAGCAACAGGAGGGAGAGGCCACCTGACCTCCCCCCGGTCCCACAACCCTCAGCTCCACCTCCCAAGCCCCTTGCAGCGCTCAGTCTCCAGTCCTGTCTTGCGCTGTCTCCTCTGGCTTGGTCTTCCCTTCCTCCTCCTCCTCTTGCCCTTCCTGCTTTTCCTTGCCCCTGCCCACTCTCAGTTTGGTCTCCTAAACCAGCCTTGCCCTTCCAAACAGAGCTTCCCAATGGCTGGTTCTCAAGAGGGGCACAAAGGCCCTTCTAGATGCTGGCAAAGGGCAACCGTTCCAGAGTCCACTCAGTTCTCAGATACATTACAGAGGGTTCTGGAAGGACAGGGGCAGGAAATGGGACAGGAATCGTGCCCTAGTGTGCCCCCACACATGTCCCTCATCTCTCTCGATCCTCACAAGAGTTCCAGGGTAAATGTTATCATCCACAGTTTCAGAGGAAGAAACTGAGAATCTGAGTAGCCTCAGAGCTTGGCCAGGGCCATACAGCTGGAAATGGAGGAGCCAATATTCTGAGAGCAGGTCTGCCTGAGTCCAGAGCGTGTGCTCTTCGGCCTGCTTATACCCCTGCCCCCTGCGGAGGTCATGTAGCCTTCTATCCCCTCACCTCATCTTGGTACAAGCATCCCTCTCCCTGAATGTCCCGGGGTCTCAAGGATCTGGGCACATACTTAGGTTGTGTGTTCTATCCCCAGTCAGGGTGCGTATGGGAGGTAATTAATCAATGTTTCTCTCTCTACATCAATGTTTCTTTCTCTCTCTCTCTCTCTCTCTCTCTCTCTCTCTCTCTCTCTCTCTCTCTCTCTCTCTCTCTCTCTCTCCTTAACACCATGCTACTTAACTAACTGCTTAGTCTGGAGGAGAAAAAGCTTGGGCGGCATTGAGAAGAATGAGATGCAATCACTATTTCCCATTATATACAATCAAAATGATTTGGTGTGGTCGCTGGGACTTGGGGGATGGGACACTGGGACTCAGCTGAGGAACTACATGTGAGGACAGGAGAGGAAAGGCTAGGAAGGAGACTAACATTGGCTGGTCACCTAGGATGTTCAACACTAGTGTCCTACTAGCACGGAGGACACTACGTCAAATTTTATCTCATTGAATCTCCCCTACTCTGCTCATTATCCCAATTCACGTAGGAAGAAATTGGGACTCAGAGAGTCAAAGGATTTGCTCCAGCTTACCCAGATAATAAGTAGCATACCTGGGATGCGAAACTAGTGTCCTGCCTCTAATAACCTGATTCTTCCCCCGATGCCTTTCATTAGAAAGAAGAGTTGATAATTAGAGCTTGGAATAATAATCAGAACTTGACAGATAATGAGCCCCTTGTCACTGAAGGTATCCAAGCAGAGGCTGAAGGGTTCCTGGAATGAGGGTGGGAAGGTTAGGCAAGCTAACCCTCAATCCTGAGATTTTTCAGAGGACAGGATGCTTGGTGTCGAGAGGGCACCATATCAGGATGGGAGATAGGTGACATGGTGGGGCTACTCACACTCCACGCGGTATTTTTCCATCTCCTGCACCTCAGCAATGGACTCGCGCAGGTCAGATGTAAAGCGCAGCCTATCCTGGAGGCTGGGGGCGTTGAAAATGATGAGGACTTTTCGCTCCCCACCAGGTACTGCAGACAGCAACTTGATTCCAAACTGGTAATCTGCGGGGCAAGGGGAAATGGGGCCCCTCTGTCAAGACTGAAGCAAGATGGCTCAATTGCAATATCAAATATGCAAAATGATATTTCTAATGTCCAACTCTGATTGAGCCTCTTCTCTGCTCAAGCATCTTCACTGGCTCCCCTTGGTCCCCAAAGTCCCCAAGAACCTCCTGGGAGTCATGGCCATGTTCCTCCCTCTACTCTGGGATGTAAGGGCAAACTGAACTCTAGCTGCCCTCTAGAATCCTTCCTTTGTTCCTCTACCTCTACTGACATTGTTTCTTCTGCCTAGAAGGCCACCCAATGAAGTTCCTCTGGCTCAGTCCTTCAGAGTGCAGCATTATCGCCATCTCCTCAGCCCCCCAGAACACATACACACTGCGGACCATGAGCTCCCCAGGGCACAGACCCAAGTCATACTCCACCTTGGCCGGCCCTACATCCCAGAACCAAGTAGTTGACTTCAGCCCAGTTATAAAGGACTCCCCAAACTGGAGGTCGGAATGAAGGAAGGATGAGCATGGGGGACATGGCATAGACTCTTGGGATGAAGGGATCCAAGGAGGGACTCACATGAATTCTGGAAGAGCTGCATGTGCATTTCCACGAGGGGAAAAGACTGACGGAAGCTGTACGTCACCAAGATCTTCTTCTTCTGGAAAATTTTGGTGACCTTTGGTAGGGATGGGAAAAAGACAAGAGGCAGGGGTTTGGGGTGGGGGATTTCCAAATGGCACCTATTTCTCATAACCTCCCTCCCCTCCCACTGCCACTGATAGACATCTCCACACAAACACACATGCCTACAAATTGGGGAGAACTGAAGCTAGAGGAGCACAGCAGGAGAGACAGGAGAAAATGCAACTTCCTGATGTAATGACGATGTACAAACAGGTGTTTACAGTTTCACAGGAAGTAACTGAATGCTACTCCCCCCAGGAAGCCTGTCCTAACATTCCACACACATCCACCCCCACCTCCCAGAGTGCTTGATGGTTCAGTGCCTTTCACCATCATCAGGCTTGAGGACAGCACTCTGAGTGTGTGATCGCCCCCTGCTGGACCAGAAGCACCAAGAGGGAAGAGACTGGTTTTCATGTATTTCACCCACCCACAGGCCCCAGCACCCAATGTACACAGTTAACATCTCCCTCTCAACAACCCAAGGTCTTTATCAAGTACTTGGGCACTCTGGCCTCAACCGACACAGGCTGTGAATGCCTCACCCAGTCTCAAGCAGAGCAATCTGCACTTTGTGTTTAAAAGCAAATTATTTGGCTCTGGCCTGGTGGCTCAGTCATTTGGAGCAAAGGTTGCAGTTTCAATTCCTGGTCAGAGCACATAACTAGGTGGGGGTTCTATGCCCAGTTGGGGTGTGTATGGGAGGCAACCAATCTCTCTCTCTCTCCCTCTCCCTCTCCCTCTCCCTCTCCTTCTCCCTCTATCTCTAAAATCAAGAAAGACATATCCTCAGGTAAGGATTAAAATTTTTTTAAGGTAATTATTTGATTTCAGGAGAGTTACAGTATACAGTTAGGCAAAATATTCTTTTAGTCCTTCAGATTGTGAACTCCCTAAGAACAAGGTAGCGTGGGGCTGGACATACACAAGGATCAGTGTGTTATAGATACTGAAACATTGACTCAACCACTGTATGGGCCAAGAGCTCCTCTGGGCTAGGCTATTCCATCCTCGACCTCTTATTTCCTCCTTAGGACAGCCATATGAGATGGGGAGTAGCCCCATTTCACAGAATAGGAAACTAAAGCTCAGAGAGGGCACTGGAGGGGCTTCATCTAAAGCAGTGACTCTCTTGCCAAAACCAGTTTGGCTCAGTGGTAGAGCGTAGGTCTGCGGACTGAAAGGTCCCAGGCTTGATTCTGGTCAAGGGCATGTACCTTGGTTGTGGGCACATCCCCAGTAAGGGGTGTGCAAGAGGCAGCTGGTCGATGTTTCTCTCTCATCGACGTTTCTAATTCTCTATCCCTCTCTCCTCCTCTCTGTAAAAAATCAATAAAATATATTTTAAAAAATAAAAAATAAAGCATCGAATCTCAACTGGGAGCGACTTTGCCCCCGCCCAGGGGACATTTAACAATGTCTGAAGACATTTTTGGTTGAAGAAATGCCATAGACACCTAGTTGATAGAGACCAAATGCTGCTAAATATTCTATTGTACAATGCACAGAACAGCCCCACCACAATGAATTACCGGCCCCAAATGTCAATAGAACCAAAGTTGAGAGACCCTGCTTTGAGGGAGAGAGATTCCAGGGGGACAAGTCACTGTCCTCAAATCCCTGAGCAGAGGGACACCTTTTCCCTGTGATCCCAACGGTGAGTGATGATCGCTGGAGGAAACCCACACAAGCAGGGGCCATGCAGGAAGCCAGTTCCTGCCGTGCGCGAGAGGCTGGACGGGAGACCCTGAAATTCCCTTCCCACCTGCAGAGTCCTCAGAGTCCCAGCTCTGAAACATGCATATGGACACTGGCGATAAGCTTGGTTTTAAAAAGCATAAGCAGCCGGCACCGGTTTGGCTCAGTGGATAGAGCGTCGGCCTGCGGACTGAAGGATCCGGGTTCGATTCCAGTCAAGGGCATGTATCTTGGTTGCGGGCACATTCCCAGTAGTGGGTGTGCAGGAGGCAGCTGGTCGATGATTCTCTCTCGTCGACGTTTCTAACTCTCTATCCCTCTCTCTTCCTCTCTGTAAAAAATCAATAAAAAAAAAAATGTATATTAAAAAGCATAAGCATCCTGGCCACCCAAAGGTTCCAGACAGAACCCAGGGTCACAGGTTCACCTCCCTCCACCTAACCCCCCAGGCTACCGAGGCGGCCCAGGACATTTCCCACCACTTCCCAGGCTGGAAGCCTCTCATCTCCAATGTCCGTCACATTTTCTGCCCCCAAGTGGCTATATTACTTCCAAAAGGATCCAGGAGGTAAAGGAAGGGCAGGGGTGGCCTATACCTGTCCAAGACCGCACAGATCACATGGCAGAACACCTCACCCACCGTATCGCCACCACAGTGTTAACGTGGTTCACACGGGCCCAGCTCACCACCTCCTCTCCATCGCCTCTCACAGCCCTCTTACCACAAGGAGGTCATTGAAGAGGAAGACCTCCCGCTGATGCAACCCTAGCCTCTGGGGGCGGTTTGGGTCTGGCACCTCATAGAGCTGGCAGCAGCAAACCAGTCGGCGATGAGGAAGAGACAGTACCTAGATAATTATGGAAAAATAGATGTCAGGCCCTAGCCGGTTTGGCAGCTGATCAATGATTTTCTCTCATCATTGATGTTTCTATCTCTCCCTCTCCCTTCCTCTCTGAAATCAATAAAATATATTTAAAAAGAAAAGAAAAGAAAAGAAAAAGAAATAGGGCCCTAGCTGATTTGGCTCAGTGGACAGAGTGCCAGCCTGCGGACTAAAGGGTCCCGGGTTCGATTCTGGTCAAGGGCATGTGCCTGGCTTGTGAGCTCGGGCCTCAGTAGGAGGCCTGCAGGAGGCAGAGGATCAATGATTCATCATTGATGGTTTTTTTTCCTCTTGCCCTTCTTCTCTGAAATTAATAAAAATATATTTAAAAAAAGAAATAGGTGTCAACCCAGTCAGTGTGGCTCAGTGGTTGAGCATCCACCTATGAACCACCCGGTCACAGCTGGATTCCCGGTGAAGGCATATGCCTGGGTTGTGGGCTCCATCCCTAATAGGGGGCATGCATGCAGGAGGCAGCCGATCCATGACTCTCTCTCATCGATGTTTCTATCTCTCTATTCCTCCTCCTTCCAGTCTCTCAAATCAATAAAAGCATTTAAAAAAGAAGAAAGAAAGAAAGAAAGAAAGAAAGAAAGAAAGAAAGAAAGAAAGAAAGAAAAAGAAAGAAGTCGGTGTCAGCAAGACCAGCACGGCAGCTTCAGGCACCTTAACATTGAACCGCAAGAGGATGTTTGCCTCTGATACTTATCATTGCCACTCAGACACAATGAGCCTAAGAAACGAAGGCCTGGGCTTGTCTGCTGCCTTGCCTTTGTCCTGGTAGCTCCCTGTCTGGAATGCCTTTCCTGCCCAGCTTATATGGCCACATTCCACTCTTCCAATGTCATCTTTTCCAAGAGGCCATTCCTGCTCTCCATGGACTGAAAATGACCTCTCCCTCCCTTGTCTGATACCCCCGCCCCGGCTCTGTAAGAGCTCCCAAGGGTAGAGACCACATCTGATTCATAGCTGCATCCCTGGTGCCCAGTGAAATGCTGGGCTCAGTGGAAAGCATCCGTCAATGTTTGTTGACTAAGAGACTAGAGTATGTTCTTGGTTATCAACGATTGGCTTGGCTCCTCACTTGGGATGGACAGGCAAAAAGGCGGGAAGGATGCTAAGATTTATACAGCACCTCACTGTGTACCTTGCAGTGTGCTAGATGCATTGCCATAAAGGTGTCACTCAGTGTGTACCGGGACCCCCGAGGAACACATTCCACCCGCTCTACTCAGCAAGTGAGGTGGGCATAGGGCTCAAGACAGGGACACTGACTTACCGCTTGGTGGCAGAGGCCGACCCAAACCCTGTCCCCTCTGAAGTTTCACAAATCACTTACTGGTTTCTTGCCCACAATCATGCGCTCCACAGCCTGCACTTGGGACACGTGGTCATCATTGGTCCGAAGTTCACGCCCCTGGATTCGCTGGTAGATACCCACCAGGAGGTCTCGAGGGATGTCTTCACCATTGTCAACCCCTGGTTGGGGGCGAATAACAAAGATACATGGCATAAATGTGGGGCGTGGGTGGCAGGGGTTCTCCACAGCACCCCACACACAGGCCTGGGTCATAACAACAGCCAGGTCTAGAAGGAGTGGGAGCCCTTGACCCCCCTAGTCCCGCCCCCCCGCCCCCCCCGTCAGCATCGGCCACAAGTGACACCCTTCAATCAGATAACCAGTTGCTCCCCGCCCCTGCCAGCGTGGGGATTTCATCTAAACTCAGATTATACTGTGATTAAGACAATTAGGAGCTTTTTTGCCTTTCTAACTAGCAAAAATAACGTTAAGTAATATCCAGTGTTAGTAAGAGTGCAAAGAAACGGGCACGTGTATTAACATAACTATTTTGGAAGGTAATTTGGCAAGAGCATAAATATTCAGTGATTCCTCTTGTAGGAATCTGCCCTAAGGAATTACTCAGAAATCTGTACAAGGCATATGTACAAGCGCTACTGAGGGGGAAATTTTTAAATAAACTACGTTCTAACAATAGAGGAACAGCTAAAGAGAGCTGAGTATATCTGTTTAATCAAATAATATGTAGCTATTAAAAACGGGATGTTTACAACAAGCATGAGAAAATTACTGTAGCAAGTTAAGTGAAAAGAACAGGAAACACTGTGTATATAATCTTTACCTTATCAAAAGTTACATAAACGTAGGAAAAAAGATGAGACTACCCTAAAATAACAACCATGGTTGCCTTCAGGGGGCAAAATTTGGGGTGATTAATGTTCTAATTTTCTCTGTATCCCAAAGTTCTGTAATGAGCAGGTATTCATTTATTTATTTACTTAATAGGTGGAGGGGGAGAACTATAATACATATAAGCATACACATACACACATACATACATATAAACACACACATATGGAGAAAGAGGGGGGGGAGGCAAATGAATAAAATGAATGTATGAATGAACGAATGAATGAATGAATGAATGACTAATGGAGGCTTCTGGGAGACAGCTCCAGATGGCCTCTGGTCTGTCTTGCTCCTCCCGTTCACCATCCTTCTCCACTCCTGATTGTCTACTGAGCAAACCCACTCACTCTTCTCTCTAAACCTGTTGGAGAAAATGCTTTCTCATTTGGAAACACCATGCCTCTTCCTTGGACAGGTGCTAAAGGAACACCCTTCCTCACCCTGCCTTTTGACTTCCGCTGTCAGAGTGATTAAGCTCAGAGACTGTGCAAACACCAGAAGGTCAGCAAATTTGTCTTGTCTGCTTGTTTTTCCACAATCCTGTTGCCCTCTTTCGTTTGTGTTTCAATAATCCTAACATATGAGCCATTTCTAGGAGGCTGCCCTTTGGTGAGAGGCAGGGCCTGACATCAATACAATAAACCAAGACAAAAGGTCAAGATAAAACCTTTCATCTGGCACGCAAGGCCCTTGTATATTGGTTCCAACTGACCTTTCCAACTGGATCATCGATCCCATCTCGATGATTCTCCAGGCAACTTTCGATTTTCCTACTCCGGTGCATTTGTTATTCTTATTGCCAGGTAAGTCTAGGCCTATTTTATCTGTGTCTTCAAGGTCCACCTTAAAATGAATACTCCAGCAAGCGCTCTGGAGGCGAGCTCTCCCTCTGAGCTCTGAGCTCTGTCCTTTTACCCTGCCCGACATCATGGTCTGACATCACCATTCGCTTTCTTCCTGTGTCGTGTCTCTGGTACTATAAGTCAGTCTTTCCCACAAACAGGGAGCTCTCTTGGAGCAGGGACTGTGGCAGAAGCCCTTCCACTGTCCTTAGCACCCATCATAGAGCACCTGGCACCCATGAGGCACTTGGTTAGTGTCAACTTACTGGCTGACTGGTTGAGTTAAAAAATAAATGCATAGCCTGGCCAGTGGCTCAGCAGTTGAGCGTCGACCTATGAACCAGGAGGTCAGAGTTCGCTTCCCAGTCAGGGCACATGCCCGGGTTGCAGGCTCGATCCCCAGTAGGGTGCATGCAGGAGGCAGCTGATCAATGATTCTCTCTCATTATTGATGTTTCTATGTCTCTCTCCCTCTCCCTTTCTTTTTTTTTTTTCCCCCCAATATATTTTATTGATTTTTTTTACAAAGAGGAAAGGAAAGGAATACAGAGTTAGAAACATCAATGTGAGAGAATCATCGACCAGCTGCCTCCTGCACACCCCCTACTGGGATGTGCCCGCAACCAAGGTCCATGCCCTTGACCGGAATCGAACCTGGGACCTTTCAGTCCACAGTCCAATGCTCTATCCACTGAGCCAAACCGGTTTCAGCTCTCTCTCCCTTTCTTTGAAAGAAAACAAATCTATAATAATAAAAGCATAATATGCTAATTAGACAGGACAGCTGAAAGACCTTCCGGATGACCTTCCAATGAAGCCAGAGTTGTGAGGACCAAGGCAACGCCGCGGCTGCAAGAGCCGAGCCCCCTGCACGAATTCATGCATCGGCCTCCAGTTTAAAAAATAAAAGCATTAAAGAAAGGGTACTAAAATAAATTAGTATTTATGGGCATAAATAAAGAAGAGAGAAAAAGATTGAATGATGAGTGAATGGACACATGAATGAATGGGTGAACCAGTATAAGGCCTGTAAGAGTCAGGGCTTTTCTCTCTTTTGTTTAGAATCTGCTCAGTCAATATTCAGTGTGGGAATGAGTAGATGGCCAACCGACCGAATGAATGAATAAATGAATGCCCAGGAACATCAGCCTTAGTAGAAAGTGAGAGCATCACAGGTTAATTTCCAAGGAACCTTTCTCATCCCACCCTCCCATCCTGCCCAGTTTCCCTTCCCAGGGGAAGGACAGGAAAAGCTGACAGGGAGGTCTGGGGTCACCTCTTAGGTTCTTGATGAAGTCATCTAGTTTCATCTTGCGTTCAGCCTTGACGCTGGGACTGTACATGTCAGTGTTGAGGAGGATGATGGCAAAAGCGAGGATGAAGATGGTGTCTGGGTTCCGAAACTGGCGCACGAGGGCTGGGTTACACACACAGTACCGCTGGCTGCAGGGCAGGAGGGACCAGGGTCAGGCACCAGTAATCTCCACCTACCCACCATCCTCCCAGCCTGGCACCACCAACCCTCTCCTTTGACAAGTGCCCTGTTTCCCCGAAAATAAGACAGTGTCTTATATTAATTTTTTCTCCCAAAGTTGCGCTAGGTCTTATTTTCGGAGGATGTCTTATTTTCGGGGAAACACGGTACTCCCAAACCCTTTGGGTGTATTCTTTTTCTTCAGAGTTTCCTTAAGACTAGCATGTCAAACTCACAATCACTACCTTTTACTGAACTCTACAGATCACCTCTCAGCTTCATACATAAATACTCTACAGAGGGTCTATGTCTTATGTAGTCCTATCACAGTCATGCAAGGTAGCTATTAGCAGCCCCATTTTACAGATGAAGTGACTGAGACCCCCAGTGGTAAGGTACCTTGCCCAAAGTAATAGAGCTGGTAAATGGGGAAGCCAGGATGAAAATCTAAATTTTTCTGACTGCAAAGAAAACATTCTCCATTATAGGAAACAAGTTCTCAGCAACATTCGTTCTCCTCTAAATACCCGCAAAGTGGTGGGGCCAGGATTTATACCCAGGTCTGCCTGATCCCCGCAGCATTCATAGTAGACAATAAAAGTTAAGGGTCACGGCGAAACCAGTTTGGCTCAGTGGATAGAGCGTCGGCCTGTCGACTGAAGGGTCCAAGGTTCTATTCCGGTCAAGGGCATGTACCTTGGTTGTGGGCACATCCCCAATAGGGGATGTGCAGGAGGCAGCTAATAGATGATTCTCTCTCATCGATGTTTCTAACTCTCTATCCCTCTCTCTTTCTCTCTGTAAAAAATCAATAAAAATATATTTGAAAAAAAAAAAGTTAAGGGTCATGCCCTGGCTGGTGTGACTTGGTTGGTTGAAGTGTTGTCCTGTTGTCTCAGGTTCGATTCCCGGTCAGGGCATGTACCCAGGTTGTGGGTTACATTTCAGTAGGGGACAATACAGAAGGCAACCAATTGATGTTTCTCACCTCTCTCTCTCTCTCTCTCTCTCTCCTCCCCTTCCTCTCTCTAAAATAAATAAAAACATATCTTTGGTAAGGATTAAAAAAAGAGTTAAGGGACATGGAGTCAAGACACACTGAAGTTCAAATGTTGATTCCACTGCGTATTCACTGTATGACTCTGGGCAAGTTATTTAACCTCTCTAAACTACTAGTTTCTCATCTGCAAAACAGAAATAATAATAGAAACACCCACCTTATAGGGTTGGTGTGAGCATTCGGCGAAATAATAATGTAAAGTGCCCAGCTCAGCACCTGATACCAGGTAAGAGCTCAACAAACACTAGCTATTGTTGCTGACTTAGTGGTGAGGATCAGAGATAATGTGCATAAAGCATCCAGCTTGACAGATGCCAAGCTCAATACTTTATGCACATTATCTCTGATCCTCACCACTTACCTGCCTCACAAGATAAAATTTGTAATTGCCATTTTCTGATGAGGAAAGTATGAAGCTGAGAGAGTGATCTGTAGACACACTATGCTGCCCCCCGAAATAGAGAAAGGTAGCTTATTAGTGGGAAACAGGCGCACCTGAAGGCTTCAATGAGTCGCTCCACTTTCTGAGCCTCGCCCTGAACCCGGATATGGGATTGGAACTTCCGGAGCGCATCATCCAAGTCCATGGAGGAGAAGTCCATCTCATCCACCACACAGCTGAGGAACAAGGAGGGGGTTGGCACTCTCAGTTCCTCTGCACAAAACCTCTGACCCACCCGGACCTGCTCAAATGGACCAACTCCTCCATTGAGAGACGTCCACAAAATATGGACCCATGGCCCAAGAAGTACAGATGAGGGCGGAATGTTTGAAACTGAATCCACACAGAAAATGAGGTCCAGACATCACATGTGGCTACTAAGAGTCCTTTCCATGACGCACTCATTTCAGAGATGGGAAAACTGAGGCCCAGAGGCCATAGGAAAAGCGTGCCTTACCTGGGGCTACCCAGAAGCCTTTAGGAATAGGACCAAGAGAGATCAGAGGGTTGGTGCAGAGGGTTATGGGAGCAGGAAGGCCTATTCATCTCGTTTTGCAAGTTTGAGCAAAGGAAAGGCTGCCCCCTCCCTCCAGCCCTCCTTTTCCAGAAATCCCTGGCCCAGCCTGCCCCATGCCAGGGTCCTCACTCCAATACGTCTCTGTTGAACTGCTTCTGCCGGTTCCCTAGGAATTCCCCTATCATCTGCCGGCTGAGGCCTTTCCGTTCCAGGATGAAGTGAGCCACTCCCACTGGTGTGTCTGACAGGAAGCCCCGCTCAATCAGGTACTGGATGCCCTTCTCTGGCTTCCTGCAGAAAGAAGGGAAGTAGATGAGATGACCGTCCACCTAGAACTTGGCTCTTGATGCCATTGCTTGAACTAATTTTGGGCCCAATCATGACCTCGGAGAACCAAGGAAGTCAAATACATAATTTGGTCCAATCCCTTCAGAAAACTGAGGTCACTTTCCCATTCCACAGTTTCAAAATTCCAAGGCATCCTCAACCCAACTTCCTCCTCCACTGGAGCCACACTACAATGGAAAGAAAATTAAGGTTTAGTGAGAGCCTGCTCTACCCCAGGAGCTTTGCTATTCCCAGCAGGCACTGAGGAGTCCTGGAAGAGGGCCTGAGCTCCAGGCTAAGCCCTCCTTCCCAAGGCCCGGGCTCAGGCCCACCTGTATAGGCATCACCCAGCCTTTGAGCATTTCCATAGACAAGGTGTTTCCTACTTCTCACTGGACCAACTCTGGGTCTGAGCTACCCCATATTCAGAATCTCGGAGCCCTAAGACATCATGAGGCTAAAATTTGGAAGAGACTTTGGCGTGACAGGAGTCTCACACCTATCACTAACCACGCATGACTGGGGACAATTCCCTTTGCTTCTTCAAGCTTTAGCTCCTTTTCTAAAAATATAGGGACACTCCCACCCAGATTGCCGAGTTATTCTGAGAACTAAATATAGGTGGCAGTGTCTGATAGGCTACCCATGTAAGGCATTTATTTTCTATTTTCAAATCAAATGTCGCACTCACACCCCACTCCTAAGCACCAGGCCCGGGCCCAGGTATCTAGAATGAGCTTGGTCCTGGTTACTGGCTAGTCCAGCCTTCCATTCTGCCCTCCAGTACCACAAATATACACACCCGGCTAGTCGATGGTTGGAAACACCAAAGCCCAAAGAAGGAAGCCACCTGGCCCAGAGCTACAGTGAGTCTGGCTAAAATCAGGATAAGAGTCCAAGGCTCCTGTTTCTCAGAGCAGGTCTCTCTACGTACCACATTGGCTCCCCACCAAATAGGGGAGGCTGGGGACCCCAAGTTCAGAATCCATTCTATAGATAGCCAACTGGGGCCCAGAGAGGGGAGCATCTGACCCAAGATCACACAGCCAGTTAGAGGCAGTGCTAGGACTAGAAATGCCTCTGATGGGGTGTGTTGGGGGACTCTCTCCTCTGCCACCCTGTTGTCAATCCCCTTCAGTAAACAGCTGGGGAGAAACACCACCCACAAAATGTGAAGCTGGCAGAAGCACATTGCTGCTTGGAGGTCAGCCCCAGGGATTCAAAGTGCCTCATGGCAGGGTGGAAAGGGGCAGGGGGGGCAGGAATGAGAAGCACATACTTATTGAAGAGGTTGAGGCCAATTCTGTAATGCCGCCTCTGCACCACGTCATTGTTGAAGGCTGGTGAGTCCCAGCTGTGCCTCGTCTCTCGCTGGTAAGTCTGCTTGCACAGGCTGGTGGCTGGAGGCTCCCTCAGGCTGTCCCTCGAAGAGGAGCCAGAGCTGCAGTTGATGGTCTCATTGGAATTGCTGGAGCTCTCAAGGCTCTCGTTATCGCCACCATCAGAGTTCTCGCCTGCCGCCTCGCACTTCCCCAACCTCCGAGCCCCAGCCACACCACTGGGCCCAGTGCTACTGTTGGGGGCTGGTGGCAGGGGCCCTGGTGGGGCTGGGGCTGGGCCCTCTGGGGCTGGGTAGTGGCGGTGTGGGATTGGGGCCCTGCCTGGTGGGCCTTTGTGCTTTAGGGTCCCATGGGGGCTGCAGCCATCGGCCTCATATACCAGCTGGCGGTGGACAGAGCCGCGATCTGAGCGGTCACTCAGGTCCACAGAGCTGTCACTAGGAGGCTCAATGGTGAGCAGGGGAAGGTGAGCGGCCCGCAGCCGGAAATCCCGACACTCCAAGCACCCAGGCCCCCTTCGAGGGCCTTCCTCACGGCTCCCATCTTCCCGGGTCCCTGGTGGCCCTGGTGGAGGAACTGGTGGGTGAGGGGCTGGTGCCCAGAACTCAGGCCGGCTCTGGGGTGGGGGCTCTGCGCTGGGAAGTCGTTCAGGGGATGGAGGGGGAATTGGGTCATCCAGATAGAGGGGAAGGTCACTGAAGGATGTGGCTGAGCTGTCCTCTTGCTGTTCCTTCGACTCTCGCTTCTCCAGCTGGGCTGACCCTGTCTCCTCAGACATGGGCCCCGATGGGTGGCAGTTCAGGGCCTCGTCAATGGATTCAGCCAGAGACTTGACCTGTGTTTGGAGAAAAGGGGAGGAGACACAAAAAGGGAAAGGAAGGGAAGATGAAGGGAAGGTTGGCGGGATGAAAGAAGGGCGGGAATGAGGGAGGAAAGGAAGGGAATAGGGGGAACTTCCTGGTGGGTCAGACAAGAAAAGGGGTTCCCCTCCCCCCTCCAAAGGTTCTCTGCAGTATATGAAACAATCCCAGGGAGCCATTGTGAGCTCACAGGAGCTGGGGCTCATGCCCATAAGCTCCCCTCTCAGATATTCCAATACCTCCTCAATGTCCATGTAGACCCAAGTCAAATGCCACCTACTCCCATTCAACCCACATTTCTGCCTCTGTCATCCCCTGGGTGGACCAAATCCCCAGCTTCCTCTGGCCTTTCAGAGCCCTCTGTCTCCTTCTACACTAGGAAACCCACAAAACTTAGCCTTGAGAAGCCAGACCGTGGCTGGTAACTCTACCTCCCTGTAGTATTCAACTTCTCACCTGGCCCCCAATGATTCCTGCCTCCTAGTATTCACACCCTTGTGTACCACACTGTCCCTGGGGTTGGTCTGTGGGACTGATAGCATATGGCAGAAGTGATGAGAGTCACTTCCGAGATTAGGTTATGAAAGACTACAGCTTCTGTCCTGAGCATGTTCGCTTGCTGTGCTTTCTCTCCCTCAGACCCTTTGCTCTGCAGAAGTCACGGGCAGTCCTATGGAGAGGCCCACGTAGTGAGCACCTGAACCCTCCTGCCAACAGCCAAGGGAGTGAGCTTAGAAGCAGACCTCTCATCCCCAGTCAAGTCTTCTGAGATCTTGACCTTACCCTAAGCTTGATTACAGCCTATGAGAGACCCTGAGTCATTTATTATGCAGCAAAAAGTAACTAATACACTTCTCCATCAGACTTGGATAACACTGGGCCTAGGACTGGTTCTTTGATCTCCCTATCAAACTATGAACCTCTTCCCTCTATTCCCCCTTAAAGGATGGGTCCAGGCCCAGTTTCTGTCTTTCTAACTCAGCTCAACATATTTCTTGACACAGAAGAGATGTTCAATTAATGTTTGTTGTATGAGTGAATAGATGAGTGATTTAGATTTTTCTTTAATAGTTCTTTCTTTCCCCTCTACCCACCCCACCCAACACCATCCCCTTTGCTAGCTCCAGAGAGGCATACCCAGGCTGATGGCATGGACACATCACAGAGGTTAGAGCAAAGTGGTTTCTTCTTTTCTAAAGCTCCATTCGTTCATTAAACAATTTACCTTCTTGGTTTTTTTTAGGAAGGAAACTAACACGGACTTCATAGCTACCACAAACTAGGTGTTTCTGTATACATCACTAGATGAACTGAATCTCTGAAACAACTCTAAAAGGAAAGATTTACCTGTTTCATTTGTCATGTTTCAGTGAGGTTAGACAGTTTGCCCAAAGCCCCACAGCTGGGAAATGGCAGAGCTGGAATGTGCACCTGAACAGCTGTGCTGACGTACCCAAGCCTAGAATGACATCCCACTGCCCTCAGTGCCTGCTATATTCCTACCCTTTCAGGCTTTTGCTGATGCAATGCCTGTGCAAGCAACACCCTGCCAACTAGCTCTAACTTGCTCAGTCTTATTTGTCTGTTTTCTCCAAGAACCTTTCTCAAAGTTTCTTCTCCCTCTTCTGGGTTCCCATGGTACTAGATGGGATCCTTTCTCATGGCTCCGAGCACACTCTATTTCTGAAGACAGTCGTGTGCCCTGCATCGGCCATTAGATCCTCAAGAGCTAATGGCTGGGATATCTTTGCGAACAAGGACCCTGGTGGTTCGGCTGTCTCCCTCCTGGCACCCGGCACGGAGCCTGGCCCAAGCTAGTGTGACGTAAGTGAAAGGGCGTGGGTTTTGGAACCAGACAGAGCTGACTTCCAATCCAGATTGGAAAAGTCACTCCACCTCTTAGGGTTCCAGAGCCTCAGTGGCCTCCTTTGTAAAGTTGGATCAAGTTCTTATGTGTTCTATAAACCCAGATTTTTAACTTGATCCACTATCTAATTAAGGCCTAACCAACAGGTGACGAGCGCCTACTGTGTGTGCCCATCTCACAGATCATTATGAAGCGCACACAGTAGGCTCTCATCCCCTGTTTGTTAGGCCTTAATTAGATAGCGGATCAAGTTCTTATGTGTTCTATAAGCCCAGATTTTTAACTTGCTTGTTTTGACAATATAATTTCTTGTCTTGCCAATTCGTTCCCGTTGTCCTCACAGTCCCTACTCATGGTAGCTAGCGGTTCTTAAATGCTTGTTGGGTCACGTGTTTCAGTTTGTAGTACAGGTCAAAGGTCCGAGGATGAGCCTGAGCAGAGGGATGGGGAGGAAGGGCCCTTTTCAGGGATGCTGACCTGTTTGGAGAAGGAGTCCTCCAGCTCTGTGATGTCATTGGAAAACTCTCCAGATGTGGTGACGGAGCTTCCTCCACCATCGACGCCCCCTCCACAGGAGCCCGCATACGGGAGGCCCCGTTCGAGCAGGTGGCTCCGGGCACCAGCCATGGCACCCTCGTCCAGCGAGGCAGGCTTGCCCTCGAAGTACGCAGGGTTCTGGGCCTTCTCGTACTCCTCAAAGGAGAACTGCATCCGCATGTTGGAAAGGATGATCCGTCTGGACATGCGGCTCTCCGAGGCTGAGCTGCGGAGCCGCTCAAAGTTCTTGTTCATGCGGTACTGGCGGAAGGCCGTCTGGATGGTCCTGGCAGCCCGACGGCTCAAGAAGGAGCCCCCGTACTTCCTCTCTAGCATTTCCACCTGCAGGGGAGGGTCGAGGAGAAGAGGGTCAGACTCATAAAAGTCTCACGTCCCTGGACCTCAACCACACCACCACTGAGACACAGCTAACTACCGCATGCTCAAGTATTCTTCCACTCTAATCTCAGATACTGCTTGTCACATGGGACTGGGTTGTGGTTTTCTTTTATTATTTATAAGAAGTAGCTAGTATTCCCAAAAAGTTAGGAAAAAAAACAGAGAAGCCAAAAAAGGAAGGAAGGATGGAGGGGAAGGAAGGAAGGAAAGGAGAGGGAGGGAGGGAGAGAGGGATGGAGAGAAAGGGAAGCAAGAAAGAAAGAGGAAGGGGAGGGAAGGGAAGGGGAAGGGAGGGGAGGAGAGGGAGAAGGGATTAAGCAAAAAGCGAAAACAAAAAACTCATAGACTCAGACAACAGCATGGTGTTCACCAGAGGGAAAGGGTGGGGGAGATAGAAGAGGGTAAAGGAGGGATTAAGGGAGATGAAGGAGACTTGACTTGGGGTGGTGAACACATAATATAGTACACAGGTGATGTATTGCAGAATTGTACACTTGAAACACATAATTTTATTAACCAGAGTCACTTCAATAAAAATGAAAGAAAGAAAGAAAGAAAGAAAGAAAGAAGGAAAGAAAGAAATTAAGAAAGAAAGATTGAGAGCAGGAAGGAGATGGAGGAAGAGAGAGAAAAAGGAGAAGAGAGAGGGTGGACATGGAGGGAGAGAGGGAGGGAAGGAAAAGAGGGAGGGAGGGAGGGAAGGGAGGAAGGAAGGAAGGAAGGAAGGAAGGAAGGAAGGAAGGAAGGAAGGAAGGAAGGGAGGAAGGAAGGAAGGAAGGAAAGTAGGTTGGCTCACTTAGTCCCAACACCTAGGCATGACAACAATTAAAATTTTGGTATGTGTCCTTCCAGTTTGTTCTTTTTTTCCTATATGTAGTATTTTTGTACCCTTCCCTTTAGCCAAGCAATATCTTGTGTAGTATATGTGATATATTGTAGCATATTCTCCTGAAATTGTCAATTTAAGTGTGTGCTTCTCCCATCAGACAGAGATCTTTGAGACCTGGATCTAGGTCCCATTCAGTTTTACATCCCCAGCGCGCAGCCGGGAGCTGAAGCAGTGTCTGCTGAGGGAGAGGATGCCTGGGGAAGAGGTGGTGAGTGAGCCCCCAATGGGGTGAAGGGTCTTGGAGCCAGTCTTCTCCCCCTCCAGTCTCACTCCCCCTCTATACGTATGGCCCTCAAGGGCCACCTCCCAACCCCTCCCCCCCTTGGTTCCCTCACAACCTCATTCCTCCTCCCATTCCCAAGCAGAGCCGTGTCCTCTGTACCTTTTTGTCCTGCAGGTCCGTGGAGAGTTCGTAGCTGTCGGACAGGGCCTTGTTGCGCTTGATCTCTTCCTCCTCCTGCTTCCTCAAGGCCACACTGGCTGGCTGGAGGCGAGCCCGCTGAGCCCAGGGAAGGCCCACCCCAGCAGGGGGACCCCCCATATGGCTGCTGCTGGAGGGCAGCTGGCTCAGACGGTAGGGGGGTTGGCTCCCAGGACTATCGACCGCTGTGCTCAGGTCACTGCCTGGGGCATCACCCTCCACACTGTGGGATTAGATAAGATAAGCCAGGATGTGGGAACAAAGGATGCCTGCTGGGCCAGACTGAGTGTGCGGACCAAATCCCTTCCGCAGCCCCATCCCCCTCGGCTTCTTCCCTGATACAGGGACCCCCAACACTTAAAGGCCAGAAAGCAGCCCTACCTGCCCCCAAGCTAGACAGTCCTTCCTGCCCCTCTCTGCCCTCAGGGTCCCTTTCCTTCAGGCCCCCTCGCCATCACAGCCCTGACCTTATTCCATTTCAGCCCCACCCATTCACAGCTCTATCTCCAAGGGCCCTCTCCCCTCAAAGGCCCTATCCCTGCTCTCAGCTCCATCCTCCGACTCCTTTCTCTTGGGGTGTGGTCTTCTCAGTTTTGTCCGCCCCTCACTGCCTGGTCCCCTCATGGCCACGTCCCCCCACAGACTTTTTAACCAGCCTTGTTTCTTCCTGGCCTTGTCCCCACAAGCCCCCCCTTTTTTTCTAATAATCCTATCCTAACAGCTCCACCTCCAAATCCACCTTGATGGGCCATTTCCCTTAGAGCTCCCCTCCCCCAGACCTCTTCCCCTCACAGGTCTGCCCCCCACAGTGTGTGTTGTGCCCGCACGCACGAGCCAAGGTCTCCCTCCCAGTCTGACTCCCAGCACCACCCCAGATCAGCCCTGTCCCAGCCCCAGGCCCACTCCTGGCATCCGGGTATCCACGATCTCCAGACTCTCCCCTCTCCACCCCGCCCCGCCCCGCCCCCTGGAGCCTCACCCCTGCCCTTAGAGGCCTGGACGGGGCCCGGCCAGTTCCCAGGGCTCCCTGGCTGCCAGGGCACAGGGCTCAGTGACAGTGGGCGTCGCTTCCCATGCAGCATCCTCACAGGTAAAGAGCTGCCCTGCAGGGCAGCTTCCTTTTTCTCCTCATGGCCTTCTCTGCTCAGCTGGGGGAGGGACACAGGGGTCTCAAGGCAGAAGAATGGCAGGAGCTAGGCACTGGGCCTTGCCTGCCCTGGTTACCCAGAGCTGTTGTTCCACCAGACCTGCTTCCATGGTGCCATGACAACCAGGCTGCCAGGGAACCCAGGCGGCGACAGAGCCCAGAGCCCAGAGCCCAGAGGACAGGCGAGGAGCCACGGAGGTTGGCCAACAGGGGAGAGAATTAAGAGCAAGATCTGGTGAGAACTGGAGAGGACTGTGGTTGGGGGGAATGGGTGTGGCTGGGCCCAGGTGATGGTCTGATTTGGGCAAGCACAGGGTCCAGAGGGCTTTTGGCTGGTGGAAGGGTTAAGGGACCACTCCCCAGCCCCTACTTGGCAAAGGCAGAGGAGAGCCTTTGGGTGTGGTGGGCTCCCTACCAGCCAGGAGCTAGAGCTGCAGCAGGCAGGCCTGAGAGACCCGCAGAGGAGCACTTTGGGCTGGGTGCTGGGCTCCGTGGGGAAGCTGCACCCACGAGGCCAGGTCCCGGCTGCAGGGGCTTAGCTCCACCCACTGCTCATCTTCCTCTCTCCCAAGCATGAGCCTGCAGCCTACTAGGAGCCAGGTGGAAACAAACTGGGGCGCTGCCTTTTATCCCAAATTCTCTCTCCTCCTGGACCTCAGGGGCCTGGTAAGTTTCCCTCCAGGAGTCAGACTCCGCCCAACCCCTGGCCCCCACCCCAGGCATCTAAGATGCTCCTTCCCTCCCCCTTGGGACTGCAGAATCTTGCCCACCACATCTCAAACCCCTGTCTCCCGGTACACAACCCCAGCTCAATTCTGAAATTCCGATAAACTGTCTCCTATGTTCATGAGCCATCCATAGCTCCCACAAGAGACAGCCCAAGTTCCTTATCGTGGCGTTTGAGTTTTCTCCCAAGGTAACAGCTAATGCTTAGAGAGCTCGGAGCATGCTCAGCCAGTGTTCTTACCACTTCACATTTGATAATGTTTCCTCTTCCAAACAACCCTATGAAATGGGCATTGTTATTTGTCTTCATGTTACACATCAAGGAACCGAGGCCCAGAAACATATGTATGATCACGCGTGGCTATTTATGACAGAGCCAGGATCCCAGTCCAGGCAGTCTGACTCCAGAGCTCACTCTTCAACATTAAGCCATGCAGGGTTGGTTGCCAGTCTCCTACCCCGGCCACCCCTCCCTCCAGCCTGGCCCGGATCCTGTTTCTCCCCAATACCCTTCTGCTTTCCACCGCCAAAGGTGCACATACAGTACCTTTCACCTGGAATGCAGTCCCTATCATCTCCGCCATCTGCCATCTGAGAAATCCCCCCACAACCCAGTTCCATCAAGATTCGGGTCATATGCCACCACCAAGAAGCCCTCCCAGAGACAGGAGCCATGCCTGATCCTGTTCTGAGCGCCCCCTTTTTAAAGGCGCAGGTTAGCTTTGGCAAAGCGTGGCAGCTAGTTGTGGTCATGACTCCCGGAATCCCAGCCCAAGAAGAGAATTTGATAATCTCCTAAGGGACACAGAGTACAAGGCCTGGAGAGAGTAGGTGCTCAATAAAAACGTCCAGAGTAAGGGTGTCAATGAATGAGCTCTGGTAGGCTTATTAGCTGAGAGGACAGGTAAGGCCTTTCACGTAAATTTTTTGCTTGTTAACCCTCCCCCGAGGATATTTTTCCATTGATTTTTAGAGAGAGTGGAAGGGACGGGGAGAGATAGAAACACCGATGGAAAAGAGACAAATCCATTGGTTGCTCCCGCATGTGCCTGATCAAGGCTCAAGGGTGGGGGATTGAGCCCGCAACCAGTATGTGCCCTTGACCGGAATCCAACCCAGGACCCTTCAGTCCGTGAGCCAACACTATATCCACCGAGTCAAACCAGCTAGGGCCTCTCACCTATACTTTGACCACAGCGTCTAATCCTTTCTCCATCCTGTGGCCAGAGAGATAGCTTTCCCAGGTACAAATCTGACTATTGCTCTCCCACTAAAACGCTTCCATGTCTCCTCATGACTCAACCAGAAAACAATGACCGAGCACTCTCTCTGTGCCAGGCACAGTGCTGGGGGCTGCGAATGTAACAGCGAACAAGACGCAGAAGATCTGTTCTCTCGGAGAGCTGACGCTGTAGCGGGAGAAGCAGACTATAAATATATACTATCATTTCAGGTAGAGATGAGTGCTAGGAAGGAAGCTGCTGTTTTAGATGTGGTGGCCGGGGAAGGTCTTTTTGAAGAAACAGCCTATCAGCAGAGCCCTGATGGAAGTGAGAGAGTGAGCTGTGAGGTTATCCGAAGCCAGAGCAGTGCAGACAGACGGCAGAACCAGTGCAAAGGCCCTGAGGTAGAACTGTGCCTGGCATGATTGATGGAGGAACAGTGCAGCTGGAGCAGAGTGACAGTGAAGAAAGTGATAGGATAGGGGTGTCGAACTCAAACAGAGAAGGGGCCAAAATCTAAAATCCAGCCTAAATCGCAGGCCGAATGGTTTACTGAACAGTCATAAACTGTCATTGTGATGGAAACGCAGCGGAGTGCAGTGATAACAGCGTGGTGCGGGCCACATTGCAAGGCCTGGCGGGACGGATTTGGCCCGAGGGCCTTGTGTTTGACACATGTGTGATAGGAGGTAAGATCAGAGAGGTAACAAGGGGCCAAATCATGAGGGCATTGAGCCCATAATAGAGACTGACTTTTTGTTGCCATTACTCCTCCCCTGGGGATATTTTTTTCATTCATTTTTTATTTTTAAAAATATTTTTACTGATTTCAGAGAGGAAGGGAGAGGAAGCAAGATAGAAATATCAATGATGAGAATCATCAACTGGCTGCCTCCTCCATGCTCCACACTGGGGATTGAGCCCACAACCTGGGCATGTGCCCTGACCAGGAAACAAACCATGACCTCTTGGTTCATAGTTCAACGCTCAACAATGCCAGCCAGAGTGCATTGATTTTTTTTTTTTTTTTTTGAGAGCATGGAAGGGAGGGAGAGAGACAGACAGACAGAGAGGAAGAAACATCCATGTGAGAGACGTATCCATCTCCTGCACACATCCCCATGGGATCAAACCTGCAACCCAGGTACATGCCCTTGACTTGGAATTGAACCCACAACCCTTCAGTGTGCGGGCTGATGCTCTATCCGCTGAGGCAATAAAGGCTGGTTTTTGCTCTGATTGAGATGAGCGGAGGAGGAACATGATCTAACAGGTGTTTCAGGAATTATCACCCATGGGACCATCTCCAACTTCTTCACCATCGCCACGGAATGGCTCTCCTGACCCGATCTCTGTCTCTTATGCCCACTGCCCCCAATACCCCAATCTGGCAACCTTCTGCCCATCCTCCAACATTTAGCTCAGGCCTGCCCTTTCATGCCTGCCTGCTCCCTCCACACAGGATGGCTTACAGGCCCCTTCTCTGAGCTGCCATAGGGCCTTCTGGTCACCACGATCCTTAAAACAAGGGCATTAGTCAGTTCATTGAAGCCTCGCAACTTACTGAGGCAGCACCATTTTACAGATGAGGGCACTGAGGCTCAGAGAGGTGATGTAAACGGGCTCAAGGTCACACAGCTATTAAGTGAGAAAGTCAGGGTGCGAATCTAGGGCCCAGACTATCTTTCTTTCTTTCTTTTTTTTAAATTTCAGAGAGAGGAAGGGAAAGAGGAATAGAAACAACAGTTGTCTCATCTACCAGCTGCCCCTTGCACAGCCTGCAACCTGGGCATGCGCCCTGACTGGGAACCAAATGTGACTTCCTGGTGCATAGATTGACGCTAAACCTCTAAGCCACAACGGTTGAGCCCAGGCTGTGTTTTCATGGCATCTTGCTGTCTCTCCCCACTTCTAGCTCAGTGCTGCCCTCGACTCTCCACTCGTGGGCAATTACCCCCTTGGGAGCTCCACACCCTCCTTTGGTTGCAGAGGGAATGGTGGCAGAGAGGTCGGGCTGTCAGCTTGGGCTCCCCCTAGAGGGCATGGCAAAAAGGACAATGCTTGGGGGCATTGCTCTCAGAGATAGCTGATCAGATGGAAAATCTCTCTCTCTCTCTCTCTCTCTCTCTCTCTCTCTCTCTCTCTCTCTCTCTCTCTCTCTCTCTCTCATACACACACACACCTGCACCCCATGTGCACTCTCTGCTGGGCTATTCTGTGGGGGAACTGAGAGCATCTTCTGCATCGGGGGAAATAAGCCACGTTACACAAATAACCACAGCCCAAAGCTGAGCGTTCTCAGGGCTGGCGAACAGAGGAAGTGCTGGGCGAGCTCAGGAGAAAGATTCCTTCTGCTTGGGGGTGGCTGCGCAGAATAAAAATAAACTCGCACTTACAGCGCACCTTCCCTATGTCAAGCATTTTCTGCACATTATTTAATCTGCAAGGCAAACGTGAGGGAAGAATTGGGATCCCTAGGCTGAATGTGCGCAAAAAGGCCCCGAATGCGGAAGTGACTGCCAAAGGTCTCAGCAAGTGGTAGAACAGGGACTCCATGCCCAGAGCCCTGTTAGTTCCTCTGCAGCCTGAAGGCCTCCGTGGGAGGAAGCTATTGAATGGGGTCTTGGCTAAGGAGAGGTGATAGAGATGAGGCGTGAAAGACCTTGTGAGTCAAGGCACTAAGATGGGGAGAAACGGGGCAGGACGTTCTGTATGGATTCATGGTAGCCTGCTCTGAATGGGAGGTCTCTCTCCCTCCTTCCCTTTATTGGCACTGCCCGGAGCCAGGCAGCCAGCAGGCGATGGGATCAGGATGCAGTTGCCATGGAAATGAATGGGGGCTGTTGCTATAGATACCATAAGATGAGGGCAAGAGGAAGCCAGGGATGCTGAAGACTATCCCCATGACAACTTGGGCTGGAAGGGGGGGACCGGAAGTGAGAGATGAGAAAACAGGAGGAGGAGGTCAGTGTACCTAGAGGAGGCCTAGCGCTGGGCTCGGGAGGAAGACTTCTGCAAACCGTTTCTGGGCCCAGTCCCAGCAACACAAGGGATCCCAGACCTGAGGCCAGCCTGGCTTGGCCCAAGGGCTGGCAGGAAAGAAGGAAGCCTGGCTAGAGAGTGGCAAACACAGGCTGGCAAGCACACAGACCTGGGTTTGAATCCCAGCTTCGCTTCTCTGTAGCCCTAAAAATAATCGTTACCATGTACTGAGTAGCTACTTTTTGCTAGGCCTAGCAACCCTGCAAGGTCTGGGTTGTTCTCCTGATGGGAATAACACGGATGAGGAAACTGAGGTACCGAGAAATGAAGGAGCTTACCCACAGTCTCAAAGCTCAGCAGTGGTGGAGCCAGGAATCATGTCAAGGCTCCTGCTCTTACCATCACGCACTGAGTAGGCCCCCCCCCCAAGATGGAATCCTGCATTTCCCAGCTTCCACTGCCTTCCCACAGGGGCATGCGGAGGCCCAGAGGCTGGGAAATATTTGTGGAGTGCATGAGTGAGGAAGCAACCCAGGAGGAACCAGGAAAGCCTGAGGTGAGAAGGCAGGAGTGCCAGCTTCGAGAGCAATGGCTCATGGGTTGGGCTGGCTGAGGGTAGAAGGTTCACATTGGGATGGACTTTAGGAACCTGACAATCCCACAGATGCAAAACGAGGTCCCAACACGCAAAGTGGCTTGCCCAGGGTGGCACAGGATGAGAACCTAAGTCCCCTATCTGCATGAGGGGAAATAAACCATGTTACACAGATAACCCCAAAACCAAGTCACCCCCCCCCTTTTTTTTTTTTTTTGCTTTTTAGCTGAATCTGTCCAGTCTCCCCCTCCCCAACCTTTAAGCTCCTAAAGTAGGCAACAGCAGGCTACTTACACCTCCTAGGCATCGAGTGATGGGCACCGCCATGTCTGTGCTCATGCTCTTCCTTGGTTTCTTCCACTGGGGGTGCCCTCCCTCTCCCCTTTACCTGCAGACCCCATTGGACTGGGGAAGCTCATCTGCATCTTGCAGCACCCTGTGCAGGCGAGCCCTCCTGAGAAGTTGGTTCTGACTCAGTATCTGACAGAGTCAGCCACTTCCCGCCCTATATCCAGTGTACTCATGTCACCATGTCCTCATCTCCAGCTAACTTGTGATTATCTATTGAAGTGTCCACCACCATCCTGCTCCTCTTTCCCAAGGGCCCTGGCTTGTGTGAGTCATCTCTGTGGATCCTCCAGGCCCAGGCCTAGCACACAGCAAGCAGCCATCTTGGTACCCTAAGAGCACAGGTGGTAGTCAAGTGTGTCCGTGTGACCATCCTGCCTGATGACTATCCCTCTCGAAGCCACAGCCCACTATGCACAAAAGCCACCCACATCCAGTCTTGTAGTTCTCTCCATCAGGCACAGAAAGTTGCCTCCTCACACAAATGACCTCACACACTCAGAATTCCTCACACCCAGCCTCACATAATCACACCCCCTCAGATATATACCAGTGCGCAGTCTCTCACTCCTGTTAGACCTGCAAAGACATGCACACATATGCACAGGCACATACATTTCCATCACAACTGATAGAATCCTGCCCCCTTTCCACAGCACAGGACCTCAGCCAATTCAGTTGCCTACAAAGGAGTCTACACCGTACCTCCCAAGCTGGCCATCTGACCCTGACTTGCCTCTTCTCTTCATTTAGTTGGTCCCTTGGCCCCCTTACTTCCTTCTGTCTTCAATCAAATGTTCTCTCACGTCTCAGACGTGGGTCACCTAGACCCACATGCCCTGGAGAGTCAGTCAAACAAAGCAATCGACACACCATTCCCCAAAACAACGCTAAAGCTCTCCACCAAGCTTTTGTCCATTCTGTTTCTCTCTTCTATAATGCCTTCTCACTCTTCAAACTCTTCCCAGCCTTCCACTGTTGTCCCTCCTTCTCCAGCAAGCTCTCTTGGACACCACCCCTCAGCCCACCTTGATATTTCTCTTCTCTTTGGGCCAAGAACATATTTAGCTCATTACTGAAGCCATATATGCTCAATCATTTCAACCCTTCATAGCCTGCCTATTTTCCCAAAAGATTTCTCATCTCCTCTGGGAGATAGAGAACTTATGGAGAACACAGCCACTGTCTTTTGATCCCTCTCAGTACTTAGCTTGAAGCCTTGCACACAATAGGTAGAAGAATAAATAAGGGAGAGAGGAAGAGAGGGAGGGAAGAAATAAATGAGAGTATGAATGAATAAATGAGTAGATGAGTTGAGTGACTGAGTGAAGCAACGAGTGAGAGAATGAGGTGAGCCTCTGGAAAAACTATGGGATCAATATGATCAAGATGCTGAAGGGAAGGAGGAAAGAAAGGAGAGGAGGGATTCTCATCTGGGCTTTAATCAAAACAGGAGCCACCAATCACTGCACACTTGCCCAGCCATGCACCAGACCCCATGCTGGGCTCCTTGTGTTTTCTTGCTGATCTGCATGACAACCCAGAGAGGTATATTCTCACAGTACTCAGGAGGGAAATGAAGCACAAGAAGAAAAATCCTTGCTCCAGTTTACACAGAGAATAAGCAGCAGAACCAGAGGTAAAATCAGATACATCTACTGCCAAAGTCCCTGAAAGGGAAAGTCTTGGGGTGTGTGCCCATTTGGGATTCTCCTGGATTTGCTCCTAACATACACACATGATAGAATATGTAGGTCCTATAGCCCATAAAGGACACCTTTCATGCTCCTGCCGACAGCCTCCAGGAATTCTTAGAACCAGCTTCTGGCAGATGCATAAACATTTAGGATCATTGCATCTGGAGAAAATGGCTTCCCCTCAGATCCAGAGATCCCTAAAACTGTAGAATCAAAATCTTGAGAGTACAGAATCAAGGACTCTTAACATCTCAGAATATTTAAATCCCACCATCAGACATTTTTTGAAATGTCAGAATCATGAAATCTTAAAACCACAGGAGAGTGGAGAATCCAAAATTACTGTAGAAATAGAAACTACGAGATTGCAAGAAATGTATCACTGAATGATCATGTCTTCGATGCACACTTTCTTATCATTGTGGCATCTCAGATTGACAGAATGTCAGAGCTGGAGAAGGCCTTGGAGGTCCGCTGGTCAAACCTCCCTCCTCCTTTTACACATGAGGAAATTAGGTAGCAGCGAGGCCAAGTGACTCGTCCAAGTTGGCCAGCTCACACGTCCTCAGGCTGAAAGAGCTGGAGAAGGCAATAGGCTTGCATGTGGTGAGAACACCACACCATTCATTCCTGATTAGGGTGTTGACAATACCTCAAATTAAACCCTATTCTCTCTCCCAGCCACTGTTCCCAGCCCTGGATAAGAAAGCAGGCAAGGCCCTGGTGAGGATAGGGAGAGGGAAGCAGGGGTGGGGTGGAACATACATCAGACAGAGAGAAGAGATCAGCTTTTATTGATGGAAATTCCTTTGTACACAGCAACACCCATTCTGAAAGGCCTTTTCCTCCTGATCATATTTACAGAGCACTATGGGAGTGGCAGGGGGCATGGGACAAAGCCCTCAAGCAGTGGAAGAGATGGCAGCAATGGCCACAGCAAGGGAGAGCGACGGGGAACTTGGCAGGTTGGGGCCTGCCCCCGTCTGGTCCTCTGAGCCCTAGGCACCCTGCATCTCTGCTTGTGCTCACAGAGGACAGAGGTAGGTCCTTGGGATGTCATTTGGAGACCTCTCCAGGAGTGGCAGGCTCCAGGGTGCCTGGGAAGTGGGGTGCAGGTGTGGGAGGGTCCAGGTTCCAAGCTCCAAGCTCTGCTGCTCCCACATTTTAGTCAGATCTAAGGCTCCAGCCTTTATAATTGGGGGGGGGGGGCTGGAGTCCAGGGGAGACAGCAGTGGGGGGTAGAAATTCCAAGAAGGAGGTGGGGGAGGGAAGGGGCACTATGCTTGCCCATCTGGTTCTTGAAGCAGGAATGGGGTCCCATGGGGGATGCGGGGAAGGGGGAAGGGTTAAGGCTTTTGCTTCTGCATAGAAAATGGCCCTTGTCCTCTCAGTTACCGAGAGGAGGGACTGCTGCACTCGGAGGCTGGACAGCAGAACTGATGAGCGTCTTCCTCTTCCTCTTCCTCAGTCTCCTCCTCCTCCTCTTCCCTGGGACCAGGAAGGGCAGGGTAGAGGCCACAGGCGGCGGGTGACAGAGAGAGGCAGAGGCATTAGTTTGCAGAGCAGGGGAGATACATGAAGGGCTGGAACCAGGGAGGTGGGGCAGTGATGGAGGTCAGAATGGGGAGGGAGGCCAGCCAGACTGTGCGTGGCCGGCCACACCCTCGTAGGGCTCGGTCTGGGGTTTTAGGAAGAGTATACAAACTCCACTGCAGACCAGACTGGCACCCAACTTTCATTTGAATATACACAGTAGCAATTTGCCCTCTGGAGCAATTTGCAGTACTTCACCTCATTTACCCCGCCCTCCCTTCCCTCTAGGGCAGGCGTCTTCAAACTACGGCCCCGCGGGCCACATGCGGCCCGCAGAGGAGTCTGATCCGGCCCGCCAGGTGTTTTGGGCAGTGAGCGCAGCCGAGGTGTTACAGTAGGAATTAGTAGTTCATATAGTCCGGCCCTCCAGCTCTCTGAGGGACCGTGATCTGGCCCCCACTTTAAAAAGTTTGAGGACACCTGCTCTAGGGCCTTTGGTGAGTTTGGCACTAGCTCCAGAAATCCACCCTGCCCCTGAAGGACAAAGATTTGCATTTCCGGAAGGCTTGGGAAATGGAGTGTGTGAAGCTCACAGCTTTGAATGCAAACAGACCTGGGTTCCCATGCCAGCTCCAGGCTATGTCCCCAAGGCATATTATCACCCCTCTTGGAGCCTCAGTTTTCTCATCTGTAAAAAAAATGGGGCTCACAGGCCAACCCCACTGGGCTGTGGAAAGGACTGGAACACACGTCAAGTGCCTGGCCAAGAAGAGCAATGGGGATGTACGTGGTGGTGGCGGTGGTGGTGGTTATTCACTGCTCATGAGCTGAATGTAATTCCCAGGGTGGCCATTTGCACCCACACACAAGTGCCACAGAGGCAGGGAGGAGTCACTGCAGGAATAGACGCCTGTCCTGAGAGCACTGCGGAGTTGTCCCAGGGGCCAGTCTGCATGTGGCAGTCACTGGAGCTGCGCTACAGTTTCCAGGGGAGGGTGGACAGACAGTAGGGCTAGGGGCCCGGGCTGTGGGACCAGGTGCCTTGGGGGTGAAAAGCCTGATCTGCAGAGAGCCCACGAAACAGCATTCCTCCACTCCTGGACTCCTTGGCTCGGGAGAGGCAGTAGGTATGGAATCCAGGAAATTGGAGGACTGGGAAGAGGTGGAAGGAAAGAGGATAGGCAAGGGAAGGCACTGCTGTCCATCTCACAGACAGACAAACACACACACACACACACACACACACACACACACACGCAAGCACGCTCACACTCACACGCAGCACGCTGACACGCACACATGCGCACGCAGGCACGCTTGCACACACACCCTCCTCGTAGTCAGAATTCCCTCTGACACATTGTTCCACAGAGCCCCTGAGTCAACAGAATCACATGAATTAGGGCTCAAGTCCCGAGCAAGTAGCTGCCCCTTTCTGAGTCTCTCATTCCTCATCTATAAAAGGAGAAGCAGGCTCCACATCTCCCAAGACTGTCATGAGGAACAAATAATCTTCTAGGCCTTCTGCTCACTTCCCTCCTATCCAGGCCAGGCCCCTGTAACCCTTCACCCTGACACGGCAGCCATTTCCTGGTTTCTCCTTCCTACCCTCTTGGACCACATTAGCCTTCCTGAAGCCCACCTTTGAATCTCTTCTGCTCAGACACGCACTTTGGCTCCCAACTCCTTGGACTTTAGAGTCAGACTGACCTGAGTTTTCATTACCAGGTCACCACCTTCTAGCTGGATGAACTTGGGTCTATTTCTTCACTTCTCTAGGACTTATTTTCCTTGTCTGCAAAATGAGGAAATAGCTATTCCTCAGGGCTTGGTGGGATTAAATAAACTCAAGTATGTAAAGCACCTACCACAGGGTGGGTCTGGTGCTTCATACATGGTAACTTATTATTACTTGTCATTATCAATGACATCAATGTTATCCTGCTCACTCATGCCAAGCCTTCATCAAACTAGCTTGTTCATGATTTCATCAGCATGTCCAGCCGCTTCACACCTCTATGCCTTTGCTAATTCTATTTCTTTCTTCTGCCCAGATCTTTACCTATTGAAATCCCATCTGAACTTCATGGCCCAGCTCAAATGCTGCTTCCTGTAGGAAGCCCTCCTGACTTTCAAGCAAAAGTATTCTTTGCTTCCTCCTAGCTCCAGCATCCATGCCCTTGGCCAGGAATCCCCATTTATTGCTTTGAACTTTCCTGAAGCATTTCTTTCACCAATTCTCTCAATGCCCTTGTATTTCCCTCGCCCCACTATCACCACCACCTCTGCTTTCCTTCCCTATGCTATTTAAGGCCAGTCCCTCCACCTGGGCTCTGGAACCCACCCCTGCTACCTCCTCCACAGCAATCATCCCCTCTCCCTTCTGTATTTCAACCTCTCCCTCTCGGTGCCTCCTTCCTACCAACATTTATAGAAGCTCAAGTCTCTCCCATCTGGGAATAAAAAACCCTCTATCTGCCCCCACATCTCCCTCTAGCACTTACTGCCCCTCGCTCCTCTTCACAGCTAAACTTCTTGAGAAATTTGTCTACACTGGCCATCTCCACTTCAGTACCTCCCACAAGCTCTTCAACCCACTGCAATCTGCCTCATGCGCCCACCGCGCCATGGAAACTGCTCTCAGGAAGGTCGCCCAGGACCTCCTAGTGGTGAAAGCCAACAGACTCTCTTCCACCCTCATCTTACTTCCCCAACTGTAACATTTGCCACTCTTTAACAAGCCCCTCCAGTGTACAGAGGGCTCTTTCCTTCCTCTGCTTCAGTGAGCCTACTCCCTGCTGGTTTTCCTCCTACTTCTCTGCCCACCCCAGCTCTTCTTCCTCTCCCCGTTCCTTATGTGTTAGTACCTCTTACCCAGCTCTGTTCTGGTGCTGTTCTCTTTCATTCCACACTCTGTCACTGATCTCATTCCATTGCATAACTTCAGGTATCGCTGAGGACCCCTGCAGCTCTCTCTCTGGCATGGTCTCTCTCCTGGGTCCCAGACCCATCTTGCCTAGGGTTTGCTGGAAGCTCCACCAGGTTGGCCCTTAGAGCTCACCTCTAACTCACCATCTTCCCACCGCAAATATACCTTCCTGCATTTCCCATCTTACCAAAGGCACCACCATTCATCCAGTTGCCCAAGCCCAGAACACACCTGGGAGTCACCCTAGATTCTTCCTGCTCCCTTAGCAATTCCAGTGACCAAATCCTGTTTATTCTACCTGCTCAATAGATCCCAAAAGCTATAAATACATCACCTGCCCTCTACCGCCTCATTTTCTACTCTTCTTGCTCCTTGTTCCCTCTGCAATCATATTGGTCTCTCTAATGCAGCGTTTTTCAACCGCTGTTCCGCGAGATGTTGCCTGGTGTGCCGTAGGTGCAGACAAGACAAGAATTTTATAATTTTTCACTATTTTGTTTACTTAATATTTCATAATAAAGTAATTATAAAATACTTTCTTTGTGTTTATTTGATTCCTATTCAAGAGAATTACTTTATATATAGTCAATATAGGCACAGAGTTAAATTTTTTAACATTTTCTAATGGTGGTGTGCCTCGTGATTTTTTTCATGAAACAAGTGTGCCTTTGCCCAAAAAAGGTTGAAAAACACTGCTCTAATGTATCTCCAACATAATGAGCGCACTTGCCTCAGGGCTTTTGCACTGATATTCCTCCCCAAAATAGGTGTGGCACCAGACACAGCCTATATATATTAGTTGTTTACTTATGAATTATCTGTCTCACCCACTGTAAGATCTATCAAGACAGGCATCTGTTTTGTTCAGTGCTATCTCCCTAATCCCCAGCACAGTGCCTGGGACTCAAAAAATATTTGTCCAGTGGATGAATGCATTGCCAGGTCTGAACACTAGCACTTCCTGTGACCTCCACCCTTGGTCATCTCCACCTCCCACCTTCACCTATTATCTTTTTAGTCTTTAACTCCGGTCCTCTCTTCTTCCCAATCACCTCTCAAATCCACCTCCTCTGCTCCCTTCCCATTGTCACTACCTTAGCTTACCTCTCTCTTGGATTACTACAACAGCCTCCACCCTAGTTTCCCTTCATTCTAAAGTGCTCATTTGATCGTGTCATGTTCCCTGCTCATGGCTCTCCAGCTGCCTACCACCAAAAAGAAGCCTGGATTCCCCAGACAGCTGTTTGAAGCATGTCTAATCTTGACACACGCCAATGTTTAGTTTCTCCATTTCTTACCTCCAGGTCTTTGTTTACATGCTCAGAGCATCCTCTCCCACTTCTACCTCTCACAATCTTTATGAACGTCAAATGACTGGCTCAGACACTAGTTTCTTGAGAAAATTCACAAACCAGATTTAATTCCTCTCCAAAATCCATAGGGAAGTGTCTCCAATGTCCCTCAGGATCTCCAAGCATCAGGAGTAGGATGGAAGGTAGTAGTTACATCTGGGACCAAAGACGTTTGGGGCTGGGCTAGCACTAATAGGGGTTCCCTTTTCCTCCTGCACTATTACCCTGGACTCTGCCCCCCTGGACCTCTGCTAACACCATCCTTGACTCCTCTCTTTCCTCAACTTCTATTGGTGCTATTTCATTAATAACTCTCAAAGGATTTAGATTCCCTAATTTGCAGTTAAAATGCTTCTATGTGTATGGTGCCCATGGAGAAGTGCAACAGCAGCCCTGCTCAAATCCATTTTTCTACGCTAACACTCCAGTTTGGGTCTTCCAGCTGGCCTCCATGCACAGAATCCATTTTTCATACTGCGAATGTGATGTTTCTAAATGACAAATGTTACTAAATTCCTCTCCTATTTATAAGCCATGCACATGACAGTTCGTCACCAGAAACACTGATTCTTAACCTTTTGGGAGAAACACAAACCCTTTATGCATTTAATGAAAGTCATTAACCATCTCCCTGAAAAAAAAAAAAAAATACACAGAGGTATACACACACAACATTTTTCATTCCGTTTCAGGAGGCTCATGGGCCATTTGAAGCCCCTCTGGGGTCCACATGCTCCAGGTTAAGAACCTCCGGCTCTACCCAGTAACAGCCAGGTACTTTTGTATATGCTGTTCCTTCTGCCTGGACTGTTCTTCCACACTTCACCCTTTTGTCCCTAGCTAACTCTTACATATCCTCTGAGGCTTAGCTCTTAGGCTGAGTGCACCTGTATCAGACCTAGCCGGGGCCAGATCCCTTCCTCTGGGTTTCCGCTGCCCTCTGTGCTCTCCTCTCTTACAGCTTTTCTCAGTCTCCCCAACTGACTGGGAACTTGTGGATGGCAAGAACCATTGCCCAGCACGGCCTGCAGCCACAGCAGAACGCCATAAGTGTCCACTGAAATGAATACTAACAACTGCTACACTGTTTTGAGTACCCATTGTGTGCTAGGCACTCAGTGAGGGGAGTTCTAGTTATAATCTCATCTACTCTTCAATAAATAAACCCCATGATGTTGGCGGTATTGTGAACTTTTTAACAGATAAGGAGGTAGGCTAAGAGATGTGAAGTGAGTGGTTCAGCTAGTGAGTGACAGAGTTGGGATTGAAATGGAGATGTGTTGGCGCCAATGCAAGTATTGCTCCACCATGCCTCCCTGCCCGGGACTGTGAGATTGAGAGATGGCACCAGCAAAGAAAAAACCAAAACAGAAAACACCAGCCCAGCTGGCGTGGCTCAATAGTTGAGCATCAACCTATGAACCAGGAGGTCACAGTTCTATTCCCAGTTGGGCATATGCCAGGGTTGAGGGCTGGATTCCCAGTAAGGGGTGTGCCGGAGGCAGCCAATCAATGATTCTCTTTCATGGCTGATGTTTCTATCTCTCTCTCCCTCTCCTTTCCTCTCTAAAATCAGTAAAAATATATTAAAACAACAACAACAACAACAACAAAACAGGACCAAGACCTCAGGCCAGAATGCCCTGCCTGGGCTCCATTTCCCAGAGCCACCTATTTTGACTTTCCCTCCTGTGTCACCTTCATGCAAGGCCAGGGACCTGGTTCTTCCTTCTTTCCGTACAATCCCCTCCATCCATGGACTACTTTCAGCCTCATCCCAGAGCCCCAGTATGGCCAGGCCATCCCTTTTCTCCAGAACCATCCACAGACACTACAGACTTTAGATCCCATCTAATCCAATGCTACACACTTGACCATGAGGAAAACAAAACACAGATAGTCACTGCCCTTCAAGAATTGATAGTCACCCAGGAGTTTTACTTTTATCATCTCCAATCAGCCCTGAGAGATAACTTAGACATTATCCTCATTACACAGACAGGAAACAGAGGCTCAGATGTTAAATGTCTTGCCCCAAGTCATCGAGTTGATAAGTGGCCAAACTTGGACTTGAAAAAAGGTACTGACTCAACCATTGTTCCCCCATTAGGTCATCCCAAAAGTGGGCAACTATTTCTGGCAAGGATGGGGGAAGAAGGAAAACTATTACTATTTCAACACTCAATATACATGTCCCCTCCTGTAGAATATACAATAGAAAGATTAGGTGCTCTCCTCTGGCAGCCATCTAAGCCTACTTCTGTCCCATCCCAAACCATACTCCACTGTCATTGTCTGTGCGTCTCTCTCCCTTCTAAAACTTGAACTCCCCAATGGTAGAACTAGATACAGTTCACTCTCATATCCAACCAAGGTTCAGCACAAGGCCTAACCAAGGGCAGGCAGGACAAACGTTTGTTGAATGAATGAGGTGGTCTTTCAGCTAGTTATTAAAAAGAGAAGCAAGATCTGAACAGTGGATACAGGAAAAAGATGTAGAGGAGAAGGGAAATGAGTTAGTAAAAACAAGGAAATGGCACCAAAGAAATAGGCCAATGCTTTTGAAATTGTGACAGGGTGCGTTTTCCTTACAAGAATGGGAGCATACTATAAACCCTGTTCTGCAACTTGCTTTTTTCATATAATAATAAGTCTTCGAGATCTTTCCATGCCAGTGTATTGAGATAAATCTTTTTCTTTTGATTTGCTACAGAGTAATCCATAGTATGGATGGATCATGAAGGAAAAGCTGTTCCTTAGTGATAGATGTACAGGTAGTTTTAATTTTTCGCTATTACAAACAATGCTGCAATGAATATCTTTGCACATGTCTGGAAGTAGTTTTGAATGACAAATTCCTAAACATTGAATTGCTGGGCCAAAGAAATGAACATTTTGTTTAAAATGTAGATAAGAAGTTATTTCTGTTGCTTTAACATTTTTACAGACGAAATACAAATAGAGTATTCCTGCTAATGTAATCCTGTTTTTATCATGAGAAGCATTACGTCATGCAAGCTTTTCATTAAGAGCTGGTTGAGCCCAGTCGGTGTAGCTCAGTGGTTGAGCGTTTTCCCATGAACCAAGAGGTCACAGTGCAATTTCTGGTCAGGACACATGCCTGGGTTGCAGCTCACTCCCCAGGGGCAGTCGGGGGAGGGGCGTGCTGTCTCATCATAGATGTTTCTATCTTTCCTTCTCCCTTCCTCTCTCGAAATCAATAGAAAAACATTAAAAAAACAAGAGCTGGTTGAGAATGCTATCCTATAAGGATATATGATAAAGGATGACTTAGATTTGCAGTTGGAATTGAGGTATTTCAGGAAAGCTAGTCAAATTGGGGTCCATACAGTAGTAAAACATTAGAGAAATGTAGCTTTAAAACATGGTTCCTAGCTTGGAAGTACTAGTATATGACATTTAAGATTCTGGTAGCAACTAATAAAATTGTCCCATTAAAACAATGGTACCAATTTGTACTCCAATCAAGGTGAGAGGTTCTGTTTCCTCACATCCCTTTCAATATTTTAAGTTTTAGTCCTTCCAAATTGATGCTTCATTGTTGTTTTAGTTACATATTTTTTTTGGCTTTAGTAAGCTTGAGCATTCTTTCTCATTCATTAGCTATTGTCTATTTCTTCCCTGAATTTTCAAATCATGTTATTTCTCCATTTTAAATGGGTTCTACACCTTTTTTCCTTTTTTCTTTTTAAATAGGATGCAATCTCTTTATTTATTTTTTAAAAATATATTTTATTGATTTTTTTTACAGAGAGGGAGAGGGATAGAGAGCTAGAAACATTTATGAGAGAGAAACACTGACCAACTGCCTTCTGCACACCCCATACTGGGGATGTGTCTCAACCAAGGTTCATGCCCTTGACCAGAATCGAACCCGGGACCCTTGAGTCCGCAGGCCGATGCTCTATCCACTGAGCCAAAGCAGTGAGGGCTTCCTTTTTTCTTACTGATTTCCAGGAGACAATATAGATACAAACAGAGATAGGAACCTTTGCCTGATATCTATGTAACTAATACTTTCTCCTAGCCTGTTGTTTATGTTTCCACTTTGTATATAGTAGGGGTGTCGAACTCAATCAGAGAAGGGGCCAAAATCTAAAATCCAGCGTAAATCACGGGCCGAATGGTTTACTGAACAGTCATAAACTGTCATTGTGATGGAAACATAGCGGAGTGCAGTGATGACAGCGTGGTTCGGGCCACATTGCAAGGCCTGGCGGGACGGATTTGGCCCGAGGGCCTTGTGTTTGACACATGTGGTATACAGCATCCTTCTCCACACAGGAGTTCTTAACCTTAATGTAGTTGAAATTACTGCTCTTCACTTTATGGCTTATGGGTTTTTAAGTCATGCTCAGAAAAGCTTTTCTACTCTAATACTAAATATTCTGATAGATCTGAGAGGGAAATATGGGGGGGGGGACAAGGGAAGAAATTAACCTAAGAATTTATATGCATATTATGCATATATGCATAGCCCAGGGACACAAACAATAGTACAGTGAATGCCTAGGGTGAGGGGGTGGGGTGGGGGCCGGGTGGAGTTAACAATAAAAATAAAGTTTTTAAAAAGAACACATGGAGGCAAAAATTAAAATCCCTACATTGACAAAAATGTGAAAAAAAAAAAATCTGGGTTTTCCTTTGGCAGTTTTACAGCTTTATTTTTTTGTATTTGTTTATGTATGAGGTAAGGGTTTAATTTAATTTTTTCCAAGTGGTAGCCAATAATCCCATCCCATTTACTGACTCATCTCACTGATTTGAAATGTGTTCTTTATCCTAAATTAAATTCCCATACGAACATTTAGATTTGTTTCTAAACTCTCTATTTTGTTCCATTTATGTATTCTTCTGTTTTTGTGATGATTTCTAATTATTGCAGTTTTATGGTAAATTTTTTGTATCAACTAGGGCAAGTCCCCCCCTTATTGTTCTTTTAAAAAACTTTTCTTATTAATTCATGGGCATTTACTCTTCCAAATGAACTTCAAAATCCAATTGCCCAATTCTCAAAGAAAATACCACTGAAATTTGAATGAGAAATGCATAGAACCTTTTGACCAAATTGGGGGGGATGTCATTTTTACCTTGTTGAATCTTCCCAACCAGAAATAGGACAGTACTCTTGATTTATTCAAGTTCCTTACAGCCTTTGATGAAATTTTATAGTTGTTTTGTGTGTGTGTGTGTGTGTGTGTGTGTGTGTGAACTTTTATAGTTTTCTATAGAAAACTTTCACTTTTCTTGTAAATTCTAGGGATTTTATAATTTTTTTGTTATTGTGAATGAAATCTTTTTCTATTATGTCTTCTAATTAGTTATTGCTAGCATTCAGAGAAGTTATTTAGGTGTATGTTTTCCTGTATCTACCCATCTCACCGAATTTCCCTATTAGTTGTATAATTTTTTGCTTTATTCTGTTTATCTAAGTTGACACCCATATGATCTTCAAATCACGCTAACTCTGACTGTTTCTAATATTTATACCACTTATTTCTTTTTTTTTAAATCCCATTGGTTTAACTTCCAGAAAAACAATGGCTAATGACAGTGATAGCAGTCATCCTTATTTTGTTCCGGAATTTAATGGAAATTTACCTAGTACTTCCCTGTTACATTTGATGATTGTCTTTGGTTTCTGACAAAAATTCTTTACCAAGTTCAGGAAGTTTTAATTGATTCCTAGCTTACTGTACTAGTTATCTATTACTGTGTAACAAATTACCCCAATGCAGCAAGATAACTAAGACACTAGGAGTTTTTAAATCAAGAATGAATATGTAGGTCAATGGGGGGAAAAAGGAGACATGTGTAGCACTTTAATCAATAAAGAATGAATGAATGAATGAATGAATGAATGAATGAATATGTAATTTTACCAGATGATTTTTTCCCCTAGCATTTATGGAAATAGTTATATGATCTTTCTCTTGAATCTATTAATGCAATTAATTACAATAACATCTTTCCCAATGTTGAACAATCCCTGCACTACTGGGACAAGCCTTCCTTTGTCATGACACATTCATCTTTTAATACACTGATGGATTCAGTTTGATAATTAAAATATTTGTTACTCTATTTTTAAAAAAATAGATTTTACTGATTTTTTACAGAGAGGAAGAGAGAGGGATAGAGAGTTAGAAACATCGATGAAAGAGAATCATTGATCAGCTGCCTCTTACACACCCCCTACTGGGGATGTGCCTGCAACCAAGGTATATGCCCTTGACCGGAATCGAACCTGGGACCCTTTAGTCCACAGGCCGACACTCTATCCACTGAGCCAAACTGGTTTTGGCTATTTGTTACTCTATTATAATAATATGTGAGATTAGACTATAGTTTTCCTCTTTTTGCCTAAACCTGTACAATTATACTAGCTTTTTAAAAAATATATATATTTTATTGATTTTTTACAGAGAGGAGGGATGAGGGATAGAGAATTAGAAACATTGATGAGAGAGAAACATGGATTAGCTGCCTCCTGCATACTCCCTACTGGGGATGTGCCTGCAACCAAGGTACATGCCCTTGATGGGAATCAACCTGGGACCCTTCAGTCTATAGGCCAACACTATCCACTGAGTCAAATTGGTTCAGGCTATACTAACCTTCTGTTTATTTTTATTTTATTTTTTTATTATTTTTATATCCTATATAATAAAAGCCTAATATGCTGTGTCTGGTCGATCAGTAGGCTATTCAACCAATCAAAGCATAATATGCTAAGGCCGCTCAACTGCTCACTATGACGTGCACTGACCACTAGGGGTCAGACAGTCAACTGGTTGACCAGTCACTATGATGTTCACTGACCACCAGGGGGCAGATGCTCTGACTTGTAGGCTAGCTTGCTGCTGGGGTCCGGCGGGACTGAGCAAGATGGGCCAGACATGCTCTGGAGCCTTCCTGCAGTCCGTCTCTGGCTGGCCAACCTCCCATGTCCCTCCTGGGCCCCGAATGTGCACCTGCACCGGTGGGGTCCCTCAGCTTGGCCTGCACCCCTCACAATCTGGGACCCCTCGGGGGATATCGAAGAGCCAGTTTCTGCCTGATCCCACAGGCCAGGCTGAGGGATCCCACTGGTGCACGAATTCATGCACTGGGCCTCTAGTGTGTGTGTGTGTGTGTGTGTACACACTAGCCTTCTGGAATGAACTGGGAAGCTGTCAATCTTTTCCTATTATCATTGAATCATTCAAGATTCTATAGAACTTCCATACCAATTGGGCCTGATATTATTTCTGAGGAGAAAACTTTTTGGCCGCCTTTTAAACTTATTCTATTCTGCTCAGGTTTTCTGCCACTTCTTAAAGTCATTTGGTAATTTATATTTTCCTACAATACCACCATTTCATCTAGATTTTCACATTTACTGGCATAAAATTATACAAAGCATTTTCTTATGACATGCATTGCCTCCTCAGAATCTGTGGTTAAATTGCTTTTATCATAGATTATTTTATGTTTTCTTGCCAGAGGACAATTTGTCCAGTTTACTGGCCTTTTCAAAACCTACCTCTTAGTCAATCAAATCTTTTGTTTTCTATTTCACTAATTTCTGGCTTTTATCTACAGTAATTATTTTATTCTGCTTTCACTTGGCTGTTCTTTTTCTACATTCTTGAGTGGAATAATTAGTTCACTCAATTTAAACTGTCTTGTTCTCTGGTAAAAGCATTTAAGACCACACATTTTCCTCTGGGAAGCCCATAGGCATATTCCATAGGCCTTGATATACAGTATTCTCATTGGCATTTATCCTAAATAGTCCATAAATTCACCTCTTCTTTCCTCTTTAACATAATTATTTTTAAACTTTCAAATGGGCCTAGCCTTTTGCCATAGCTATTAATATCTCATTTTATTGCATTATAATTAGAAAATGTAAAATGTGTTTTCCAATTAACTTGGAAAGAATGTTCTCCCAAGGTGTGGGCAGATTGTTCCCTCTGCCTAAATACCCTTCCCTGTCTTATCCAAATGGCAAACTCTTACTCATCCTTTGAAAACAGCTCAAGTGTTCTATATTCTAGGGCCGAACACTCCTGCTTTTGGTGACAGGTATCTGGGGAAGAAATTTGAAGGCAGGACAAACGATAAACAGGTGCTCAATGTCCTCTTTGGTCTCCTAGCCTGGTATCCCAATCATTCTCCTCACGCGCTCTGCCACCCATGCCACAGTCACTCCAGGGGCTAGCGGGAGACAAGGGGAGGGGGTGGCAATGTGTTTGCCTATTGGTCTGCACCGGTGAAGGATTGGGGGAGGGGTGGGTCTAGCTCTTACCTGCTCTCTGCCAGCCTGCCTGAGGGGGTAAGCTTCATGGAGTCAAGAACCTGAGTAGGGCAGCAATACTGGTGTAGAGTATGAGACGCTGTGGACCTGAGAGACAGCGAGAGACAGAGAAAGAGAGACAGAGAGAGACAGGGAGGGTGAGGGAGAGGCAGGGTGGGAATGGGGACAGTGAGGTGAGCGAGCGGGCGGGGGAGGGGGAAAGGGAAGATGAGAGGCATGGGGGATGGAGGATAGGGGATGGAAGAGGAGGGGTGCGAGGCAGGGAGGCAAGAAGGAGGAAAGGAGGGAGGAAACGGAGAAAGGGAAGGAAAGAAGGAAGGAAGGAAGGAAGGAAGGAAGGAAGGAAGGAAGGAAGGAAGGAAGGAAGGAAGGAAGGAAGAAAAAAAGAAAAAACCACAAAGTCAAGAAAGAGAGGACGGCACTCGAACCACAAACAGAACACAACGACAACAGGGGGCAGCAGAGACAAAGGAGCCGGGCTGGGCCTCCCGTGTTCCAGGTGACTCCGTGGGGGCCTTGGCCACGGAGACGCTGGCACACCACAGCAGAAAGGGGGAAGGGAGCCCTCCTCACACCAGACGCCACACGAGTAGGGAAGAGGGGGAGGAGGAGGGGGGATGAAAGAGAAAGGCAAAATATGTAGGGGTCTCCCCCTTAAATGGGGTACTCCTCACAGTAAGGGGGGGGGGGGGTGGAGAGAAGAGCAGCGCTGGGTCCAGAGGAGGGAGGGCCCAGGCCGGGTGGGTGGAGGAAACACTGTGGGAGAGGGAGAGAGACAGCCAGAAACTGAGAGACAAGGAAAGGGTCAGACAGAACTGGAGAAAGACAGAGAAAGAGGAAGACAGAGAAAGGGCGAGACAAAGGACACAGAGAGAAGACAGGAAGAGGCAGAGAGTGCCAGAGGAGAGGAGAGGAGAGGGCCGAGGAGAGCTGACAAGGTCTCAGTGGTCTTGGTGACAGGATGGGCCTAGGGGGTGAGCGGGCGAGTGGGGCCCAGCTAGCCAGAGGACAGGCTCGTTCCAAGGAGCAGAAGTCTTAGCTTCCTAGGCCACTGCTGCACCCCCAGTCCCCGGCAGGGCCCACGCTCCGCCCCCCAGCACTGTGTCCCCACCCCTACAGCAGGGTCCGAAGGCCCCTCTGCCTCCTGCTTCCCATGATTAAAGTCCAGAGAATGAAAAGGGAGGAGTGGCAGCGGGGTGGTGAGGCTGAGGGGCTGGCTCCGCCCCTACCCAGCGCGGGGCAGATGCTGGTAGTGGAGCTGGCCCTTCCTGGTCAGCCCCTGCCTCCCATAAGCCCCTGGAGGCTGCCTGTGGTCAGGGCCCGGCATTCAAGAGCCCAAATAAAGGCCTGAGAATGTGGCTGCAGGCTAGGCCAGCTGCCCACTATATCACTTGCTGCACACTGGAGGATACCCAAGTCTCAGAACCTTGGAATCTGAGACGCTTCTTATCAGAGACTCTGAATCATCGTCAGCGCCAGAATGACAGTGTGCCAGTCACTTGCCCAAGTCCTCGGCCCCTTATCTCCTTAATCCCGAGACTCAGAGACTCTTTGGCTGCTGGAATGTTGATATCAACGAATCTCAGCAGCTATCTGGAGCCCTGCAGTGCTGGGCCAGGCTAGCACCCGGGACCAGCTACCAATCACACCCCTCCTGGCCACAGACTGCCCTGCGTGGGCCTCCAGGGTCCTTACGGTGCTGGGCCCCCTGATGTCTGCAGGCTTGCCCACTGGAGCTGGCTTCCTCCCCCAGGCCAAAGGCCTCCAAGAGTCCAAGAGGAGAGCCAGGAACCAGGAAGCCAGAGGCTGCTGAATCAGCAGCCCAGCGACCAGGTCCAGGCCCGAGCAGGAAGGGAGGGGGTCAGGCTGCAGGGGTTGCGGGGACCCGGGTTCCTACCTGCTGCTCCTCCCGGGGGGCTCCATGGATCCGGACCTGTCCGGAGGGCAGGCCCCCTGGCCCTGGGCGGTGCCTCCACCGTGTCACCAAACCCTCCTCCCCAGCCCTTCCCTAGAAGGAGGAACCAGAGAGGCGGGGCCAGGCCAGCTGGGCTGTAGGCCAGGCTGCAACTGGAAACTTTGCTCTTTCCCTTGCTTCCCCGGGGGGTTTAGGAAGTCCTGGTAAGAGGAAGCTGGTGTGTGAGCCCACAGTGGCTCCGAGGGGCCAAACCCCAGGCTGGGCTCCCTCTGTGCACCTCCACCCAAGCACCCTGTCAAGTATGTGTCAACAGGACTGGTCTGAAGAGAAAATGGAGATGGCAGCAGGGCACAGGTCACACAGCCAGGAAGTGGCACGTCCCCAAGATCAGGACCTGGTCTGGCTATTTCCAAACCTGGACTCTGTCCCCTCAGCCGTATGGCTGCCTTGTGAACACAACCACCTTTCCATAGAGGCCTTTGCACACACCGTCGTCCTGAGCACGGCTAAGGAGACCATTTGGTTGCTCTGGGATGCTCCGGATCCCGTAAAATTCAAAGCACTCGTTTTGGGAAATCAGACCGGCCCTGGCCAATATTCCCGAGCCCTGCAATGAGTCCTCATCCATTCAGTGTTGTTTTCTGCACTGGCTGAGAGAAAAGCTCCCTGCAGAGGACAAACATCAGAAGAAATGCCCTTCCCAATCAAGAGGCTGTTTTTCTAAGGAAGTGGCCCCACCTGGTCTTACTGAAAGGGAAACTGAGGCCTGGGGAGGGGAAAAAAGAGCCTCACTGACATTCCCACAGCTGGGCAGACTTGAACTGAGGCCCCGACTCCCCAATTACCTGCCACAGAATGGGTGGGGCTGGCCAAAGGGGAGAATGTGGAGGATTTAAAGGATGCGGGCTCCAGAGCAGCACCCCAGATCCAGCTCAGAGCGTCCCTGTCCTTTCACGGCCCCGGAGCCGAGGCCCCTGGCTGTTCTGAGCAGAAGGCAGCCCTGGGAGGGGCCAGGGGGCCAGTGATCTAGAAGGAATCAGAGCTCACAGGCAACAGGCCAGCCTTCCTGCTTCCCCGCTGGGGCAGCTGGTTCCTCTCAAGAAAGCCAAAGCCGCTGAGAGAGACAGGCCCTCCAATCCACCACAAAGTTGGCATCTATAGGCCCTTCTGGCCTCCTCTGCCCACCCTAAAGGTCCTTGGACTCTGGACTCTGGACTCAGTGCCTGTTTTTTCTTTCTCTCCTTTAGCAACGCTAGTTCCTGACGTAGCTGCACCTGGTGCCCATTTGCAGTTACTGTGCTAAGAACTGCACCTCAGGCCCAACCCTCCTCTTGGCCTGGCAGGAGCTGAGAGATGAAAATTTCAGTCCTGGCCCTAAAGCTGATGCTGTGTGACCTTGGGCAAGTCCCTTCCCCTCTCTGGTGAGGCCAAGAGCCTTCATTTTGGTGCCTGGGAGAGCCGAGTACAAATCCCAAGTCAACCTTTTTCAGGTAACCCCTCTGAGGATCAAAACAGTTTGTTCGATTGTTCGACCAGTTGCTATAACGCGCGCTGACCACCAGGGGGCAGATGCTCCAACCAGTAGGTCTGCTTGCTGCTGGGGTCCGGCTGATTAGGACTGGGCGAGAAGGGCCAGACATACCCTGGATGAATCCATGCACCAGGCTGGTTTCGGCCCAATCCCACAGGCCAGGCTGAGAGACCCCATCAGTACACGAATCCGTGCACCAGGCCTGTAGTTCATCTATAAAAGACTGCCTCCTGGGTTCTTGTGAGGATTCAGTGAGATGAATGGGCACATGAGGAAGTATCTCAGCTTGAGCCTGAGTCTGTCCCTTCTCCCAGAGAAGCCAGAGAGACTCATGGGAAGGCTGTTTGTTTTGGGGGTGGGACAAGGGCTAGGAAAATCTCTCTCTTAATCCAGGCCACTCTTGGAATTCAGACTATGTGAACATGTTAGGTAGACTCATGTGATGACCCGCCAGAGACTGAAGGGAGGAAGGAATTACGGGTGAGGACGTTGACCTGGCCACAGGGCACTGGCTAGGCCCTCATTCCCTTGTTCACAGAGCCTGCGGACCAGGCACTGGGCTTGGGGTTAGACAAGCAGTGACTAAGGGTAGTCCATGTCCTGATCTCATGGAGCTTATATTCGAGTGAGAGGAAACAGATGTTCAACAACTAATAGAGTTAAGATGGGCAAAAGCGGAGATAGCAGGAGAGAAGGCTCCAGGCAGAGGAAATAACTTGGGCAAAGGACCTGAGCGGGTATTTCTAGGAACTTCCGAGAGGCCAAAGGGGCTGAATGGAAAAAGCTGAGAGAAGAGAGGTGAGCCTAGAGATGTGGGCGGGGGCCAGTCATACAAGAGGCCACAATAATGTTTTAGTAGCTGGATGACAAATATTAATGCGTAACAGCATGTTTCCAGGGAGCGTATAGCTTTCATCAGATCCGGATGGGTTTGTGATCTCAAAAGAGGAGGGAAGCTCTTTCTAGAAGTCCATTCACAAGTGCAACTGCAAGGCATTCTAGAATCTTCTGTGAGCTGGCCCCTACCTCTCCCATCTCCAGCTAGTCTCAGCCTTCCCCCATCTTCACCCTGTGCACCACCCAGAAAGGAGTGCTTGCAATTGTCAGTCACTCTGCTGTCAGCCTATCTTTGCCTGCGCCTTCCATCCACTCAAAAGGTCCTTCCCCACCACCCCGCCCCACTGCCACCACCCTACCTCTTTAGCTCCCCCTTGTTCTCAGAGGTTGTGGTCCTCTGGGAAACTGCTCTGACCCCTCCCCTGTGTCCTTCCCACCCTGTACTTCTCTCGGCACTGTCTGTTGTGTCCCCATCGTTCAACACAGGGCACCCAATCACACAAGTCAGTAAGATGCTGGTAGCAGACACAATCCACAGAGATGGAGGCTGCAAGATGGGCCTGTGGACACTAGAGGGCGCTGTGGCCTCTAGAATCCAGGCCTGAAGCCGGCCAGGCGGGCTCCAGGGCCTGGTATGCAAACTTCCTGTCTCCAAGAACCCTAAAGCATGGAAACTGCTCTTGGGTCCTGGAGCTCCTCAGCTCTGCGTCTCACTGACCAGGGTCCCTGCTCCAGCCCCCTTTCCACACCACTTGTCAGGACAGGGCCATCCTATGCACACACAGCCTTTGTAATTCACAAGTGCAATGCCGAGTGCCCCTCCCACAGCCCTAGCATACGTTTTGTTTTGTTTTTTTTTGTTCTGTCTGCAACACTGGCCACTTCACCTACACCCCCGCCCCCCCCCCCCACACACACACACAGCTCAGCTGGCTAACTTCTACTCATCTTCCAATTTCCAGCTTAGATGTCAGCTGGGAGAAACCGCCCTGTCCCTCAGGCTGGGTTGGCTATATTTCCGAGGTGCTCCCACAGCATCCTGCACTTCCCTGTAATTGTCTGTAATAGTCTGTTTCCTTCCCTGTTTCCCTACAAGACAGCGCGTTTCCTCAGAGGAGGCTCTGGACTCTGTTATTACTCATCATTGTGACCAACTGCGTTCAATTTAGCACATTAGTGCCTGGCACATCATCCCTAAGTGAATGATTGAATGAATGGACGGATGGATGAATGGATGGATGGCCTCTGACAAGTGACTTTACCTCTCCAGTTTTCTTTTGTTTGCAATTAGTGAAGCGGCTGTGATCACCACAACTTAGTAGGGCGGCCAGGACGATGAAAGATAGTATGTGTTGAGTGCTAACAGTGCCTGATACATAGTAGACATTTTGGAAATAAAAAAAAAATAGTTAATATTTGAAATAGTGAAAAAAGGGAGGGAAGGAGACTCTGCTTGGAGCTGGGGATGATCTCACCCACTCGGGTTTACCATTTACATGGGAAAGATGGTTTTAACAATAATAAGAAAAGTATCTTTTTTATGTTTTTTGTTTTCATAATTTGTTTCGTTCTTTATTATTACTATTGGTATTCATTTCAGAGAGGAAGGGAGAGAGAAAGAGAGAGAAAAACATCAATGATGAGGATCATTGATTGACTGCTTCCTGCATGCCCCACATTGGGGTTTGAGCCCAAAACCCGGGCATGTGTTCTGACCAGGAATCAAACTGTGACCTCCTGGTTCTTAGGATGATGCTCAACCACTGAGCCACACCAGCTGGGTGAACAGTATCATTTTTACTGTTTTATTAGAAATAACGACAGCATCTGCTATGTGACAGACCGGAAACAGGAGGCTCCCAAGGAGGAAGTGCGCAGCCTCTAGCCTCAGCCAGAGAATTCGAGGCCAGGGCTGAGGTCAGAGCTGCAGGCATTGCCCCGGCGTCTGGAGACCAGTCATTACAGGCACCACTGGTTCCAAACTCTTTACTCATAGGTGAAAACTTGTCTAGGGGGTCATTAATTCCCTCTGTAATTAATGCAAAAACTGCAGGGTTTGTATTCATGGAAAACTAAGCTCAAGCATCAAGCTGATAATATTGATAATGTGTGCTTGTAATTACATACTGCAGGTGACTATAAATTCAGTCACTGCACTAATAAAACGTAAAAATTCCTCAAGCAACCAAGAACTTGGTAGCAGCTGTACCATGGGTAACATTATGCCCATCATTTTGAGGCTATGAAAGTCACCACCTACTGGGAGCAATGGTAATAAGGAGAGTTTTTTTGTGTGTGTGAAACAGGGTGTTTGGATGCAAAAGCATGAGATTTGAAAGCATAGTGAGCAAAGATCTATTTGCGTTACAGTAGGAACCAAAACCCTGATGAATGGGCAATCTTATATTGCGGGTGGGTCTCTGAGCTGATTGCTACTCCGGCTCCAAACTCACTGGGGACACAGGAAAGCTGTGGTCACTGTAGAAGACCAAGCATCAAGCATTTGATCTCTCTCCGCTTACCCACTTCAGAGAGGACTGACTCCCACCTACAGCCCCTTGCCACCTCGTGTGGCCATAGGCTAGACAGAATGCTGTGGTCATGTGGGGGTGGACCCTGAAGCCAGAAGGTTGTGTGTGAAAGCAGAGGAAGCCAGATCAGAGAGAGGAGCCAGTGACAAAGAGATGACAGGGACCAGGCAAGCCATGAGAGGTGAGAGCCAAGACATAGGCCCCAGAGAGAGAGAGAGAGAGAGAGAGAGAGAGAGAGAGAGAGAGAGAGAGAGAAGGAAGAAGAAGAAAAAGAAGGAGAAGGAGGAGGAGGAGGAGAAGGAGAAGGAGAAGGAGAAGGAGAAGGAGAAGGAGAAGGAGAAGGAGAAGAAGAAAGAAAGAAAGAAAGAAAGAAAGAAAGAAAGAAAGAAAGAAAGAAAGAAAGAAAGAAAGAAAGAAAGAAAGGAGAGAGACCGACACAGAGAAAGAGGGCACACAATCTTGGTCCTTTGGTCCTTGACTTCTTGGTCCCACTTCCGGCTGGCGTGTGGCCAGGCTATGCTTCATACACTGTTTTTAGATTCCATGCGATGTGGCCTGGCAAGAAGTCCCCCTACCCTTCATTCTTGACTGAGTCTGAGTGGATTTCTGCTCCCCGAAACAAAATGTACCCTGGCTAAAAGAAGGGAAAATTGGGCATGTAAGTGCAGAGCTTGCACAGGCAAAAAACGAATAAAGAACACTGATGGCCCGGCCAGTGTGGCTCAGTGGTAGAGCACTGACCTATGAACCAGGAGGTCACAGTTCGATTCCCGGTCAGGGCACATGCCCAGGTTCTGGGCTCTATCCCCAGTGTGAGGCTTGTAGGAGGCAGCCGATCAATGACTCACTCCCTCGCATTATTGATGTTTCTATCTCTCTTCCTCTCTAAAATAAATAAAAATATATGTTTAAAAAGAACACTTATGTAGGGAGGGGTGAATGCAATGATAAAGCAGTTGTGTTTGTTCCCCTAATGCTCCCTCATTTCCTGACACTTTCTGCCACGGACAACCGCTGAAGCCACATATGCACCCATTGACATCCAGTGGCACACAGAAACAAAGGCAGCGACAACCAGATATGTTTCTATGTGGACACCCGGACATGCATGGCCATGCTAGCATGCGGCACTGCCACTTCGGTCTTCACAGCACACAGACAGGACCGGCTGGCCAGCAGAGAGCACCCACATGCATGAACCCAGAGGCAGGGAGCTCCCCCATGCATGAACGCAGGGGCAGGGAGCTCCCACATGCATGAAAGCAGAGGCACGGAGCTCCCCCATGCATGAACACAGAGGCAGGGAGCACCCACATGCATGAACCCAGAGGCAGGGAGCTCCCCCATGCATGAACACAGGTGCAGGGATCTCCCACATGCATGAATGCAGAGGCAGGGAGCTCCCACATGCATGAACGCATGGAGCAAGGAGCTCCCACATGCATGAACACAGGGGCAGAGAGCTCCCACATGCATGAATGCAGGGGCAGGGAGCTCCCACATGCATGATCACAGGAGCAGGGAGTACCCACATGCATGATCACAGGGGCAGGGAGCACCCACATGCATGAATCCAGTAGCGCTGCCCAAAAGGCTGGGGCCAGGAGTGGAGGTTTGCCTGGGTGCTGCGCAGCCTCCTTCCCTCCCCAACTACCAAGTGACTCATCCGCAGGGCTGCTAATTAAAGCCAGGACAGAGGGGACAGAGTGAGGGGAGGGGAAGAGAGAGGTTTATTTTGGTGCCAACCAGGCACACAGCCAGCTTAGGGGTCACCCACTTCCTGGAGCTGGGCCAGGCGGGGGCACAGGAATGCAGACAGGAAGAGGGGCCCTCTTACCCTTCTTGTCTCTTGTGAGCTTCCTGGAAAGGCACCTTCTTTGGGAAAATCACCCAACTTTCCCACCTCTCTCCTCTGTCCCACTGTCAGATTCCAACTCTGCCCCCTCCAGACTCTCATCCTTACAGCGTGTTCTCCTGGGCACATACTACTGTTGGGGCTCATCTGTGTTTGCACCCCAATCTGGAAACCCCCCCCCCCTTCTCTCTTGCCCCAAGGATCCCACAACACAGGCCTGATACATAGGGGATGCTCTGCAGGGCTTCTGGAATATTCCTGGGTTGACCCCACTATAGCACAGTGTGGTCGCTGCAGCTCTGGATTCCTATTCTAGTCCTACCACCACGGGGAGAATCAGTTTAGTCGGTTTCCTCATTTGTAAAATGACAAGAACATATGCCCGTAGGACTGTTGTGAGGATTCAATGAGAGAATAGGTGAAGTACCTAGCATGGCGCCCAGCACAGCCTTAGCCATCACCTAGAAAGTGCTGTTGCTGTCACCCACCTCAGGCCCAGGGGGAGGCCGACCAGGGGGGCGGGGGTGGGGGAAGCACTTACAGAGCCACATGCCAGGCCTGGCTCCATCACACAGCGCCCAGAGAAGCGCAGACAAGTCACAAGCTCTCAGGGCACTGTCATGTAGAATGGGATCTGCGATATGACACCATCGATCTACTGTAAAGGCTTGCGCCTGTCAAGTGTCCCGCGTGGAGCCCCGCTCCTTGAAGCGGCTTGATGAGCTGCAGCCCTGATTGCTAGGGATAGCAGCGGGAGCTCAGACCTTAGGAGGCAAAGCAGCCCAGGAGGGAGGAGGCGGGCGGGGAGGGCTTCCCAGAATGGGCAGGACAGGAGCTGGGCCCCAGAGCACATCGGGCGGGCGGGGCTGTCAGTGACAAGATTCCAGGCAAAGGAAGCGATGGGAAGGGACAGCTGGACGGGCGGGCACCCAGGCAGCAGCCAACAGCAGGCAGCTGGGGAGAAGGCAGTGCCGCTCTGGGCACTGGCGGTGTCTTGCACTTGTGAATGTGTGAGGTCTCAGCCACTCCAGATTCCCAGAAGGTCAATCCAAGGAAGAATCTGAGAGATGATCTAATCCCAAGTCCCACTGGACAGATGGGGGCACTGAGGCCCGGAGTGGGAGGCCTCCTCTGGGAGTGGAGCCAGCCATGGCTGCTCCTCCCACCTCTCCTCCCTGAGGTTGCAGCGGCTCCTGTTGCCATGGGGACATCCCAGCTCCAAGGGTATCAGCAGCTCCCCTCCCCCTCCCTCCTTCCTTAGCAACAGGCCACCTCCTCCAGCTCTCCATCTTGCGTGCCTAGCAACCCCAGCCTGGTCCCTGGGCCCCCCCCCCCCCCCACTCACTCCCAATTCCAGTCTGACCCTAACTGTAGAGGTAGCGCCTCCAGGCCTGGGACCCCTCCTGCCTGCCCCTCTGTTGTCAAGTTCTACACTCCACCTTTTTTCTTATTCAGCACTGACAGTGGATTAAGTTAGGCCCGTGGTTGGCAAACTGCGGCTCATGAGCCACATGCAGCTCTTTGGCTCCTTGAGTGTAGCTCTTCCACAAAAGACCACGGCCTGGGTGGGTCTATGTTGAAGAAGTGGCATTAGAAGAAGTTTAAGTTTAGAAAATGTGGCTCTCCAAAGAAATGTCAGTCGTTGTACTGTTGATATTTGGCTCTGTGGATGAATGAGTTTGCTGACCACTGGGCTAGGAGAAGGCAGAGGGCACTCCAATGTGTTAACCACTGTTTGGTGCTGAGCATCACTTTACTGTAAGTTTTCTCATCACCCAAGGAAGTCAGAATCATTATCCTCATTTCACCGACGAGGAGACAAATAAGGATCAGAGAAGCTAAGTGGCTTCACCAAGAACACACAGCAGGAAAGCAGGCTCTGCTGAGAGCTAGCTTTGGGAACTTGAGCCATTGCCAGTCCTTCTCCGGACCTTGGCTTAAGGTGCCAGCAGTCTGACAACTTCTCACCGACCTGCAGGAAGCCCAGGCACCTTCTATCAGCTGTTCAGCTCTAATTAGACAGACTCCACACTTCCTCTGGCATTCGGTGCTTGGAAGCCCTCAGGCCTGGGCTTTGCCATGGGTGGGGGTGGGGGTGTGTTTTCAATCCACCAATGATGTTCATTCCTTGCTGTTCTACTTCCAACACAGCCTCAGCCTAATCCCTCTTGGTGTTCCTGCCACCCTCCTAACCTTTCCCCTCCACACGCACACACTCTTCGTTGGAGGAGGGCGCTGGGTTCCAAGGGTTGAACAGAGTTGTCCAAAGTCACATATCTAGCCCTGGCACATCTGCTCAGTGGTTACAGCGTCAGCCTGCAGACCGAAGGGTCACCGGTTTGATTCCTGATCAAGGGCACATACCTCGGTTGCAGGCTCTATCCCAGGACCCCGTGTGTGTGTAGGGGGCACATGTGGGAGGCAACCCATCGATGTGTCTCTCTCACATCGATGTTTCTCTCTCCCCCTTCCTCCCTCTCTCAAAACAAGCAAACAAAACAAAATCAATGGAAAAAATAGCCTTGGGTGCAGATTAAAAAAAAAAAAAATGAAGTCACATTCTTATAAAGTGGCCTAACCATAAATGGAGCTCTTTGCTTCCCTGGCTTTGCAGGGGGAGCCCACCCTCTCCGGCTCCTTCCCTGGCTCCTGGCGACAGAAGGCATCTGGGACCCAGCTCTGCCCAGTGTTCTGATCGTGAACATTTGAGCCTTCCCTGCCCAGATCTGTTTTAGCCCAACTGACTGCCACCATCTGTAAGTCCACCCTCACTTCCCTGTGCATGCTGGTTCCAGTGCAAGCAATGCCCTCCATATGCAGAGTCTGCGTGTCCATCCTCCACAGCCCAGCTTAGATGCCACCTTCTCCCAGAAGCCATCCCTGACCCATAACTGGAGTTCAAGAATTTACATGCAGGCCAAGCCAGTGTGGCTCAGTGGTTGAGCGTCAACCTATAACCAGGAGGTCTCAGTTCAGTTCCCAGTCAGGGCACATGCCCAGGTTGCGGGCTCCATCCCCAGTGTGGGGCGTGCAGAAGGCAGCCAATCAATGATTCTCTCTCATCACTGATGTTTCTATCTCTCTCTCCCCTGCCCCTCTCTCTTTCTCTCTCTCTCTCTCTCCTTCTCTCTTCCTCTCTGAAATCAATAAACATATATTTTTTTAAAAATTGACATGCAGGTACTGAGAGCATCCTCAGACAGCCCACCTAGCCCTGGCTCCCACTGTGTTTGCATCATCTTGCCCACAAATGCTGTCTCAGGTCCCTTCGACAACCTAGGTTTGACCCTTGCTTCTCCAATTGCTGGGTTCTCAAGGGCCCTGTAGCTTCCTCGACTGTGGGCCCCAATGCAGACACTGGCTTTGCAACCAGACAGCCCAGCGTGTGAGTCAGAATGATGCCTTCTGGCGCCATTGCTCTTCTTTCCTTGGGCACCAGACCCTCTCGGGAATCTCATCTGTAAATCAGGGATGCTAATCCATGCCTAATAGGACTGCTGTGAGCATGAAATAAGAACATGTTCAGATTTCTGAGTATGCGAGGAGCAAATGATAACTGCTATTATTCCTAATATTAGGAGGAGGCTGAGGAGGATTACTATGATCTGCAAGGCTTCCCACAGCTCCCATGGGGACGCCGTGGGCCGGGCTCTGGGCTGTGTGCCAGGCAGACCTGGGTTTGAATCCAGGCTCGGCCAAATATTAGTGGCGTGTCTTTGGGCAAACCAGGCTGAGCCACTGTTGCCTCAACTGTAAAACAATGATGATAAGGCCAGCCCAGGTTCCGCCTACAGTGTCACTGGGAGGATCAAACAAAAGAAAGTCGGTGACAACCTCAGTAAACTGTAAAGACCCAACTTATATCACCATATGGCTTATGATTATGATAATTACTGAACACCCTGAGCTCCAGGTCACGGGAACTCCCCTGCTGGGAAGAACACAGAGGGAGAGACACTCTCAATCTGTCCCTCAATAAGTAGCAAGCACAGCAACAGGAAGGAAACTCAAACTGCCTTTCTCTAAACCCACAGTGGGACAGTGGGACCAGGTCCTTTTTTGAGACCAGAGTCTTCCTAAATACTAGAACATCCTAGCTGGTGTGGCTCAGAGGTTGAGCGTTGACCGATGAACCAGGAGCTCACGGTTCAATTTCCGGTCACGGCACATGCCCAGGTTGTGGGCTCGATCCCGTGTGGGGCCTGCAGGAGGCAGCTGATCAATGGTTCTCTCTCATCATGGATGTTTCTATCTCTCTCCCCCTTACCCTTCCTCTCTGAAGCCAATACAAATATCTTTAAAAAATAATAACAAATGCTAGGATAGCCTATGCCCATGGCATATCCTTCGCTGCGTGCACTGCAGGGACTAACTGTGTCTTGTCATGTTCACTGCGTGGACATCACATTCCCCTTGATTTCCTGATGGCCCAAGTGTTGTCCCATTCCACAGCCCCGGCCTTGGCCTTGGGCATCAGTGTTCTCCAACACCCCCCCCCCCCCCGCCCCAATCCTCTGCTCTGCCTGGGATGCTAAGGCACAGTATATCTTTCTGTACCTCTGTCTGTACGCTAGGCAACTCTGCCCTCTCCCGCGTCCACTGCCTGGATGCCAGGGCCTGGGCCGCTGCATATGGTTGGACAAGCTGTGCCCTGCACAAGGGTTCACGGCCAAGAGGGCATGAGTGGGAGCTGAATCCAACCTGTGCTCTGCTCATTGAGCCGGAAACCCTGGTGATGGGCTCAAGTAGCCCCGTGGAAAGAGAACATTCCTCCAACTGACCCACTCAGTGGATTCTACTCTTCCCAAAGGTTATGTACATGCTGGTCACAGCCTTGACTGGGATCTGCCCATCCCATACCTCTGTCATCCGGGCCCATCTCGTCTCAGAGGCCCACCTCATCACTCACTACCTGAATGCTAAGACTAACGAGCCCTCCTTTGAAACCCCTATCATTCCCACTTAGCCTCTTCCCTTCACACTTGTCTTCATGAAGTTTCTGATGGTTTAAGGCCTGGGAATTGCACAAATATCCCTTATCTCTAACCCAGTTTTACTCCCACCTACTGAAGTGGCAGATTTATCACACCCTGAAAACTTACTGAAACTCGCAAACCTTTTTAGCAAGCGCACACATACATACACAAAATGTGCGCTTGTCACCATAACGTAGATTTCTAATATGTAGAATGTGTCACATCAAAAGTCCATCCAAATCCCACTAACTCAGGGCTAGAGTTGTTCAGGGTGGGGCATGAAAGCCAGACCAGGGAAGCCCCACATTTACTGTGCCCCCTTCTCCGGGGAGGAGAAGATTGAAAAGGTCCCAGAGCCAGAGCTGAACTCTCTGCAGGTTAACTTTCCCATCTGGGCAGCTCCCATTAACCCCTTGGGTGTTCAGCCCAGCCCCGAATCAGCTAGGGTTAGAAAGACTGGGGAACAATTTCAACCCCCTCCCCATATCTGCCAGCCCCCCACCCCACCCCACAGCACCCCTAATACCAACTGGACAAAACCCTTGGAGTTGGCCCCCACTTCTGTCCATGGATCCCGAAGTAACAAACCGAAAGCCCCACCCCAGTCCCTGTCCCATCTCCCAATCACTATTAGAGAAAGGAGGTACTGACCTGACTGTTCTGGAATTCTCACCATCCGATCTGAAAGAGAAGCAGAGAAAGAGAAATGACAGTCAGCATAGGCTCTCACCTCTTCTCCCTCTGCCCTATGTAGTGTCCTTGAAGGCTAACATGCATCATGAAAATGAAGAGTAAGGTATTTCAGGGAGAGCAAAGAGCCGGTGCAAAGGGTTGAGATGGCAAAGGGCCTGGCCAGTTGTTGGGTCAGGGAGGACAGTGTGGCTGGGGTGGAGAGAGTGAGGGGAAGAATGGTTGGAGGTGAGGTCAAAGAGATGCCAGGGACCACCCAGCTGGCATGGCTCAGTGGTTGAGCATCAACCTATGAACCAGATCATGGGTTTTGTTTGTTTTTGTTTTGTTTTTAATATATTTTTATTGATTTCAGAGAGGAAGGGAGAAGGAGAGAGAGAAATAGAAACATGAGAAACATCAATGATGAGAGAGAATCACTGATCTGCTGCCTCCTACATGCTCCCCGCTGGGGACTGAGCCCACAACCCAGGCATCTGCCCTTGACCAGAACTGAACCCGGGACCCTTCTGTCTGCAGGCTGACACTATCCACTGAGCCAAACCAGTTAGGGCAGGTCATGGTTTGATTCCCAGAAAGGGCACAGGCCCTGATTGTGGGCTCTATCCCGTGTGTGTGTGTGTGTGTGTGTGTGTGTGTGTGTGTGCGCGTGCGCAGGAGGCAGCTACTCAATGATTCTCTCTCATCATTGATGTTTCTATTTCTCTCTCCCTCTCCTTTCCTCTCTGAAATCAATAAAAACACATATTTTAAAAAAGAGATGTCATAAGCCAACCATGCGAGGCCTTCCTCAGAAATGGCTGATTGGCAGCTGCAGCTGTGGGCAGGGGCATAGTCCAAGCTTTGAACAACAGACTGAGCCTCAGATATCAGCTCTGCCACTTACCAGTCCTTCCCCTCTCGGAATCTGAGCCTCAGTCTCCCCACTTGTAACACGAGGCCAAGTCTCACAGGGCTGTTGGGATGATTAAGCCCTTTAGAACCCAGCAGACAAATGCCAGGTATTATTAACAACATAGAAAAGGCTTTGCCAATTGCTTGGTCCAACCTGCTTATTTTCCAGAGGAAGAGAACAAGGCTGAGAGGGTGAGTCAGCCACTGAGCTCCTTTCTACTACATTGGTCTGCCTTCTTCATTGTGAGGCCCCCTCAGAGGCAACGGAAGGGCGACAAAAGAGAATGGAGTGGGGACAGCTTTCAGGGAAATGAGGGGATGAGTGAAATCTGAGCCACACCCTTCCGCTGCTCCTCCTTGCCTGTGTGCAGGGGAAGGAGGCTAGGAAGGAATATAGCGTGTTAATGCGTTGGGGGCGGGGAAGGGCAGGAAGAAAGACCAGGGAACTTGGAAAAAGTGGGATGCTGTGGGAAGTGCCTTCTTCATCCCCTATTGTCTTCTTTCTCCTTCTTTACCGCCTCCCCCAACCATGACACACTGCAGAAGGGACAGAGATGAACACATTGCAGGCTGTCCTCAGGTGAGACAACCATGATGCAATCTCAAGTGGGGGGAGCGACAGCTATGCTGAGTATAAAATGAGAGAGCCTGGCCAGCATGGCTCCATGGTTGAGTGTTGACCTATGAACGAAGAGGTCATGGTTTGATTCTGGTCAAGGGCACATGCTCGGGTTGCGGGTTTGATCCTCAGGAAGAGGCTTGCAAGAGGCAGCCAATCGATGATTCTCTCTCATTATGGATGGATCTATCTATCTATCTATCTATCTATGATCTATCATCTATCTATCTCCCCCTTCCTCTCTGAAATAAATAAAAGATATATATTAAAAAATAAATAAAATGAGAAAGGGACCCACAGGAAGCAGGTAGACCTCAGAAGGGAATATCTGTTGGGAGAGTGAATGGCACACCACCCAGCGAGGTGAGGCAGACAAGCATCCGGGTGCCGGAGCTCAGACAGTGGGTGAATTCAGTACTTCATTCCGCTACTGACTAGTACCAGCTACATGATCCTGGGGAAGGCACTCCCTCTGTCCAGCCTCAGCTTTTTCACTTGTGAAATGGGGGTGGGATGCTAAGAATCACGCCCCTTATGGGTAGAGCTGTGAGGGTTGGCCTAGCACAGTGCCGGATACAGGGTGCTTGACCATAGGTCAAACCTTTATCTTTTTAAAAAAAAAAAAGTTTTATTGATTTTTTACAGAGAGGAAGAGAGAGGGACAGAGAGCTAGAAACATCGATGAGAAACATCGATCAGCTGCCTCCTGCACACCCCCCACCGGGGATGTGCCCACAACCAAGGTACATGCCCTTGACCGGAATCGAACCTGGGACCCTTGAGTCTGCAGGCTGACGCTCTATCCACTGAGCCAAACCGGTTTCGGCAAACCTTTAGCTTTTGCTGCCTCCTGAAGGGATGGAGGGCCAGGACCCCAGAGCACTTTTCACACTAAAACTTTCCATCTGACTCTGCAGCAACAAGATTGCTTCTGAGCCCTGGTCCAATTATTTGCATGTATCAGGTGACTCCCCAGCTACCAACAGAATGGAAGCCAAGCCCCTCAGCCTCTGTCCCTAACATTAAACCTCTGCTTCAGGCAGGCCAGTCTCCTCACTATCCCACCCCAACCCCAAACCTCAACACACACTTACGCAGTCCACTGTAACTAGGTCCTGACCCGGAAATACAAACCCTCAAGGAGCTCACAGACTGGGCCCCTGCCCCAATCTATTTTAGAGCAAGGTAGGCACTCATCTCCACTCACGTGGGAGCCATCACTCAGCACCTACTGCATACCAGGCAGGATGCCTGTCTCTTTTTGTACATGATCTCCTTTGATCCTGCAAAATGGGACTTACCCATCCAGTTTTAAGATGATGACACTGAGACTAAGAGAAGTTGAAATGATTCATTCCACGTCACACAAGGAAGAGGAGCTTGGTCTGAACCCCAAAGCTTGTGTGCTTACCACCAGGCTCCACTGTACCGGTAGCTCAGGGCTGGGCAATTGCATGCAGTTAGGTTGGCTTTCTTTATCCTGGTAAACCAATGTCAAGACAGACCCTCTCCAGAGCCCTTTCTTCTGAGAGATGTTAGTCCTCAGCATGGCAGCTAGGGGGAGCAAAAGATCTCCGTTCCAGCAGTGACGCAGAGTGAATTAGTCAATTCTCACTGTGAACTGATTTTTACTAGTTTGAGGGTATATGGTGCCCTATGACCCTCAATGTGGGGTGCTTCCACACCAGGGGAACATCAACAGGAGAGAAACACATCGATTGGTTGCCTCTTGCAGGAGCCCGACCAGGGCCTGTGCTGGGGAGGAGTCTGCAACCAAGGTACATGCCCTTGACCAGAATCAAACCAGAGACCCATCAGTCCGCAGGCCCATGCTCTACCCACTGAGCCAAACTGGCTAGGGCTGGGCTGCCATTCTTTTCGGGGGCAGCACAGACTCATAGAAAGAATGCTGGGTTCTATTATGGCTTCCTTCCCTAACTGGCAGCCTCCGCAGACTTGGACAAGTCACCTGCTCTCTGGACCTTGGTTTCTCATCTACAAAACAATGGGGCTGTGTTAGTTGAGTTCTGAACCATTTTCAGGATCTAAAACATTCAGTTTCTTCAGAATCCCAAAGTTCTTTCTTTTATCAACCATGGTCAGCTGTGTACATAAAGAAGCAAAGACTTAGGTAGCAAGCCTCCCTTTTCAATCCACATCAGGAGAAATGGATTTCTCCTGCTGGTCCCACAGTCTCCTCTAAACTAACATATTAAAGCCTATGAGTATAGTGACCATATTATCTGAACCAAAAACTCAGGCATGTAACCTGACCAAGGATTTTGGTGTTGCTGCATCCAGGTACAAGGGACAATCTGGAAGATGGAAGAATAAATGTCAAATATAGAAAGTTCCCTAACCTTTTGGGAGCTTATGGGGATGACAAGGGCAGAATGTAGGCCCTCAATATTCATATTAGGGTTTCTGTCCTCACCTCCTGACTGGATTCCCTGTCTCTGGTTTTTGATCCTCTAAGCAATTTATCAATAGCATCTGGAGAAACGTTAAGGCTCTCTGGAATTAGATAAATAAGGTTGTCCTCTGAGAACTAAACTATTTATTTTTAAAAACCATAAAATGCATCAGAAACAAGATATTCAAAGTTACCTGAAACAAACAGACTGGTCTGGCCAGTGTGTCTCAGTGGTTGAGTGTCAACCTATGAACCAGGAGGTCACAGTTCCATTCCCAGTCAGGGCACAGGCCCAGGTTGCAGGCTCGGTCCCCAGTGTGGGGTGTGCAGGAGGCAGCTGACCAATGATTCTCTCATCTTTGATCTCTCTCCTCTCCTCTCCTCTCCTCTCCTCTCCTCTCCTCTCCTCTCCTCTCCTCTCCTCTCCTCTCCTCTCCTCTCCTCTCCTCTCCTCTCCTCTCCTCTCCTCTTCTCTCTCTCTCTCTCTCTCTCTCTCTCTCTCTCTCTCTCTCTCTCTCTCCTTCCTCTATGAAGTCAATAAAAACATTCTTTTTTAAAGAAACAGACTGGAGACTGGTCCTCAAGTCAGGATTTGAGTAACATGTCTTAAAAAAAACATGAAAGGAAATTGGACACCAATGATAGATTTTTTTTAAAAGGCAACTGTGAACAGGGCACCTCCCAGAAGTGTCCCGAGGAGAAAGAGGCGGGTAGACTGACCCCGGAATCATGTAAATCTCTCCAAAAGCTGAGATCCAGTCCTGGGGACAGCCAGGCACCTCCTCTCCTAAACATCATTTATCTAACTGCAAGTCTCTTCAGTGGACGGCTCCTTTCTCTAAAGCGCAAACCAGTTGATAGGATTCTTCCGCTTCTGTCATTCAGTAATTTTCCCATCATCATTACTGCTGGTCAAGCCCAGGCTCTCCAAAGCTCTAAATCTCACTCTGCCCTTCCATCTGCTTTTAAAAAGATGTATTTTTATTGATTTCAGAGAGGAAGCGGGGGAGAGAAACATCAATGATGAGAGAGAATCACTGACTGCATCCTACATGCCTCACACTGGATGGAGATCACACCCACAACCTGGGCACATGCTCTGACAGGGAATCCAACCGTGACCTCCTGGTTCACAGGTTGATGCTCAACCACTGAGTCACACAGGATGGGCTACTTTTTTTTTAAAGCACATTTGGTACTTGCTACTTGGAACACTCTTGGCCCTCTCTATGGTCTTCAAAATTGTTTTCAATTTTATTAGTGACATGTGAAATAGCTTGAAAAGTCAAATTGTAAAAGGATCTTAAAAATAATGGCCTTTTTGTCGACTATTTTAGTTATTTTTTCCTGAATTTGTGTTCATATTTCTAAAGTAGATGCTGATACTGCTAATCTGTGTTTGATTTTTTGTCCTTTGAAATTTTTATTTTTACCCAAGTAATACATGTATATATTGGGTCTAGTAATAATTAATGTCGTTTTTAACATTCGTTTAAAATCTTGCTTGGCGTTGACTTGTATTGACATAACCTTCAAACACGTGGTATCTACAGAACGTGTGAAGTGCAATTAACAAGTTTTGCTTGAAAAAGTTTGTGTTTGGTTTGGTTTTTGTTGCAAAACTAGGGCTAAGAAGATGGCGGATGAAGAGCATATTCGGCACTGCATGCTTTATGAGTTCCAATTAGGAAGAAAAGCAAGTGAGGCTGCAAAAAACATCTGTAGTGCTCTTGGTCAAGATGCAGTTAACGCCAGAAAATGCCAGCGTTGGTTTGAGAAATTTCGCGAGGGAAATTTTTCGTTAGATGACAAGAGTGGTCGAGGCCGTGTGTCCAATTTTGATCAAGAAGCTCTTCAAGCTCTTTTGGTGCAAAATCCTCAAATTACCCAACAAGAGCTTGCGACAACTTTAAATTGTTCACAAAAAACAATTTCCAATCAATTGCGTGCACTTGGCAAAGTCCAAAAGTTTGGAAAATGGGTTTCTCATGAGTTGACCGACAACAACCGTAATCAAAGAGTCACAATTTGCAGTTCGCTCCTCTCTCGTCAAAACCGTTTGCCGTTTTTAGAGCAAATTGTTACTGGAGATGAAAAATGGGTGCTGTATGTTAATTTGAAAAGGCGGCCTCAATGGTTGGACAAAAATGAGGCTCCGCAGCCCACGCCAAAACCTGACTTGCATGCGAAAAAAGTGATGTTGTGTGTTTGGTGGAATTTTAAAGGAATTATTCATTATGAACTTTTACCATCTAACCAAACCATTACAAGTGCAGTGTATAGTGCCCAATTGGAAAGGTTAGCCCAAGCTTTAAGAGAAAAAGAACCCGCGCTGATTAATCGGAAGGGCGTAATTCTTCACCACGATAACGCACAACCGCATACTCCAAGAATCACTGCTGAAAAACTGCGCCAGTTGGAATGGGAAGTTCTCCTTCAACCTGCATATTCTCCTGATATTGCCCCTTCTGATTACCATTTGTTTCATTCTTTGCAAAACTTTCTTCTTGGTGGTTGCGGGCATATCCCTGGTGGGGGGTGTGCAAGAGGCAGCTGGTCGATGACTCTCTCTCTCATTGATGTTTCTGGCTCTCTATCTCTCTCCCTTCCTCTCTGTACAAAATCAATAAAAATATATATTAAAAAATAAATAAATAAATAAATAAATAAATAAAAACTTTCTTCTTGGAAAAAAATTTAATAATGAAGAATGCCTCAAAAATGCATTGACCGAATTTTTTGCATCAAAATCACAAGAATTTTACAACAGAGGGATTAAAATGCTTCCTGAGCGTTGGGCACAAGTAGTAGAAAACAACAGCAACTATATTGTTGATTAAATTTTGTTGTATTGTTTAAATAAATTCGATTTAGAAAAGTATTAGAAAACGACATTAATTATTACTAGACCTAATAGATTTCCCATCACACTGTATTTCAAGGATTATAACAAAAAAAACAAGCAAACACAAATTCCCCACTCTACCCGTCCTCCCCTAACTCCCACTCTCAGAGATAGTTTTCAAGTCTTTTAACTGCTTTTTGGCTATTTACCTCCTCATTTCTAAAGAACGCACGCATACTTCAATTTCATGATTTAGTTTTTAGTTTTATGTATTATGTATGGAATTCCTACTATTCAGGGAGAGGATACAGCTCTCTTATACACACTTCCACCCCCAGCCCCCAGTTTTCATGTAGGCGTACACATCCTCTTCTCTCAGTCTACCACTATAGTCATATCACCAAGTTTTGGTTAAATCAATATTAGTGGTTTTCATTATTATGACAGCCTTGATACTAATAGTGGATAAATAATATCAGATACTATAATTACATTTCCTTTGCCATACAATTTTTCCCCCTAGTGTTGATTACTATTATTATTGTTGCTGTTATTATTATTGCTTGCATAGTTTTCCTCATATATATGATCAATTCTCCCCAAACTATCACCCGTGCAATTCTCCTCTCAATATGTTTTTAAAAATATATATTTTATTGATTTTTCACAGAGAGGAAGAGAGAGGGATAGAGAGTTAGAAACATCGATGAGACAGAATCATCCACCAGCTGCCTCTTGCACACCCCCTACTGGGGATGTGCCCGCAATCAAGGTACATGCCCTTGATGAGAATCGAACCTGGGACCTTTCAGTCCGCAGGCCGACACTCTATCCACTGAGCCAAACTGGTTTCGGCTGGAACTCCTATTGTTGGATGTTGACATTCCTCAATTGATCCTCCATTTTTTTTATCTTTTCTTTTCTGTTGTCCATCTCTTCGTCTTGTCATTCTGCTTCCTAGGACATTTCTTTACCTTTTATTTTCTAGTCCTTCTGTTGAAATATTTATTTGGCTTTCACCATCTTTTATTTCCCAGGTGTCTTCTCCTCCTTTCATTACCTCTGTTCCTTCCAAGTTCTTTGGTTATGTTTCTTTGCTTGCTTGCTTTTTTGGTCATTCTTGCAGGTTGACTATCTTCCTCAAATAGCCTGTACTAGCTGATCATCTGGCTACCTAAGGTTTGGGATTTGTTTTGTTTTTTTTAATTGTTTTACTGAGGTTTCATTTACATGAAATGAAGTAAACCTATTTTAAGGGTCCTTGGCTGGTGATCCTTGGTGATAAGTTCCCGTGACACTAACAAGCTGATGGGAATTTCTGTATGTAGATGGCGCTTGCCAGGTGATAGGCTTCACTACAGTGTTACTAAGCTGCAAACCTGTTCTTTTTGTTGGAAGACTGCAAAATGTCTTCTTTTGGAGGCCTTTATCTGGGGCCTTAGAGAAACCTCCTTTGTCTTATTGTGTGGTCCTGACTTTGTTGTCCTGGAAGTGGAGGAGGAAGTTGGGGACCCACTGTTTTAGGGTGCAGATCCCTTTGCTTGCAGCCCTGTTTCACCCTTTCCTCCATTGGGCCTGGTGATCCCAAACCCAGAGCCTCTTACCAGTAACTTAAATTTCTTCAAAGAATCAACCTTTAGCTATAGATTAGGGGGTGCATCCCTGACTAAATAGGGTTGGGAAGGGCCAAGAGAGACTGTCAACAGATTTTCAATATTCTCCGTTTTCAGTTCCACTCTTCACCCTGCCTTGTGGTTCATAACATCTCTGAATCCCGAGCATTTATTGGGCTTTCTGGATGTAACAGTTTACTTCTGATTAGCATTTCCAAACTTATGTGTTTCTACCTTTTTTATTCCTTTACTCGTATTTCAGTAGCATTTGGGGAAGCAACAGAGATATATGTATTCAATTTGTTGTGTTTAACAGGAAGTTCTCCTTCTTATTCCAGCCAATTGCTACTCTTCCTCCAGGGAGCTTGTCTTAATGTCCCTCGGCTGGACGAGGAGACCTTCCTCTGACCTCCCATGGGATCCTCTGCTTGACTCTATCACAGCTCTGATCAAACTCTTCTCAACGTGTCCATTTCCATGCCTGACTCTCCCTGCAGACTCTCCCTGCTGGCCTGGGGCTGTGTCTTAGTCATGTCCACATCCCCAGTTCCCAGCATCTGGTCCACAGTGGTATAGAGCAAATATGAGGTGATGAGATTAGTGAATAAATGAAGGACTGTAAGAATGAATCAGAACAGCCAGAGGGACTACCTAGAAAGGGAAATAAGCTGAATGCAATTGTTCCTCCATAAGGCCAGTTCCCTAAAATTTGTAAGTCCTTGAAAATCTGTATTTGCAAAGATGCTCACTGTAGCCCGATTTAAATTAGTTTAAAAAAAAAAACACAAAAAACGAGCTCAGCTTCTACAGTCTATATTCAGAGGCTGGTTAAGTACATATGCTATATCCTTGCCATTAAAAATGATGTAATTAAAAACAATTGCTTATGAAGAAATTGAGGTGACAAAGAGAAATGCTCAAACAAAAAAGCAGGAATCTTTTTTTTTCTCAAATGCTGAATCATTTCAACTGTATGAAAAGAATGCGGAGAACAAGGGAAATGTTCAGAGTGGCTGCCTTTGTGTGTTGTAATGATGGGTAATGGTTTTCTCCTCTACTTTTCCAAGATTGTAACATTTTTCTAATGGAAGAATACATTAAATTATAATTTTGAAAAGCTCTTAAAAAAAAAGGAAGGTAACTATCCTGAGAGTGCTATGAACAAAAATGACTGTGAAGGGGACCTGAGGGTATGGGTACACATTTAGCAGTGCTTGCTGGGAAGGCTCAGTTCTTCGCTGGCCCATGACACACCACCCCCTCCTCACTGCAAAGCGGGACCTATCGCAGGAAGCTAAAAGGAGCTCACGGAGCCCAGCCTAGGGCAAGTCACACTGTCATAGGCTATCCTGGGAAACAGAGGCCCCTACACTGGACCCCATACTTTAGAGGCCCTCCTCCATGAGGTAAAGGGTCTGTGGGGTCAAAGGGAATACGTCCATTAGGATCTTTGGCCCTCTCTCTTCCAGACTGCACTCCAGGTACCCGGGACCCCAGAATTGCCTGTCTATAGTTCTTTAGCTTACTTGTAGGAATTGTATGGTCTTACTATCCAGGCCCATATGCTAGACCTAATGGGTGGCAAGTGGAAGGAGAAATAGATGGGGTTTGGATGTGGCCTAAGGTGTCCATACACATTTCTTTCTTTTAAAAAAAAAATATATTTTATTGATTTTTCACAGAGAAGAAGAGAGAGGGCTAGAGAGCTAGAAACTGATGAGAGACAAACATCGATCAGCTGCCTCCTGCACACCCCCCACCGGGAATGTGTCCACAACCAAGGTACATGCCCTTGACCGGAATCGAACCTGGGACCCTTCAGTACGCAGGCCGGCGCTCTATCCACTGAGCCAAACCAGTTCCGGCTCCATACACAGTTCAAAGTTCCACATGAACCACAGGTGGGAAGAGAAGGGTGAAGAACCAAGGACCTCAACTGTACCTTGCCTGGTACTAAGAAATACAGAGGCAAGGAAGTCCATGGATCCCTCCGAAGCCTCAGGGATTGTAGAAGGGCCTAGTCTTGAGTGGCGGACAGATTTGTGTTCAAATCAATGTATTTGCTGTGCAACTGTGGATGAGTCCATTCCCCTCTCTGAACCTCAGTGTCCCCAACTATAATATAATAATACCAGCTTCACAGAGCTGCTGTGAGGCTTGCTGGGAGCACAATGGTTTAGTGGTTGTGAGTTCAGGCGTTGGGTCAGACAGGCTGGGTTTCAATCCCAGCTCTGCCCCTCCTAACTATGTGCTTTACATCTCTAAGGCACAGTTTGTTCGTCAATATAATAGAAGTAATAAAACCACTAATCCGATAAAGTTGTTGAAAGGATTATGGTTGTAATGAATATGTAATAACATTGGAAAATGCTTAAATGAGAAAAGGCTGCTTAATAATGGTCTGGTGAATACTGACTGTGGTGGAGTTGACTGGGCTTCTGCACTCCCCACCCCCTACCCAGCCTTATTTGTCTCCATAGCACTTACCGCTATTTGACATATTTTGCATCTTCTTGTTTGTTTCTTGTCTGCCCTTGCCCCCTGCATTCACACACTAGAATGTCTGCTCCCCAGGGCAGAGGTTTTGTTGATTTTGTTCACTGTATCCAGTGCCTGGAACAGTGTGAAGATGTTCTTCAGCTCTCTGCCATGTAGACAGGGGCACAAAGGCATTCTTGGCTAAGAGAACAGCTGGGACGTAGGCACGGAAGCATAAAGAAGTCCACTATGATTAGGGAAACCTAGACAGATCAGTACAACTGGAGTGCAAGGTCATGAAGGGAACAGAGTGGCTAGAAAGGTGTGTGTGGGCCAAAACCGGTTTGGCTCAGTGGATAGAGCGTTAGCCTGCGGACTGAAAGGTCCCAGGTTCGATTCCGGTCAAGGGCATGTACCTTGGTTGTGGGCACATCCCCAGTAGGGGGTGTGCAGGAGGCAGCTGATTGATGATTCTCTCTCATTGATGTTTCTATCCCTCTCCCTTCTTCTCTGTAAAAAAAAATCAATAAAATATATATATAAAAAAAAGAAAGGAGGGAAGGAAGGAAGGAAGGAAGGAAGGAAGGAAGGAAGGAAGGAAGGAAGGAAGGAAGGAAGGTGCGTATGGCTGTGGTCTGACCCGAAGGTGCACACAAGAGCTCTTTCCTGGACCATAACTGGTGTGGAGACCTACTCATGGTGGCCAGGAAGTGGAAAAGCACTGGAGGAGAAGCAAAGCTGCTCCCAAGTTCAAGTGCCACCTAAATCACAGCCATGTGGAAGGTGAAAGTAAAAACCTTTCTAAAGGGCCCCTCTGAATCAGGAATTAGACCTAGAAATGACAAGTAGGCAGGAAGTGAAGTCAGGTGGATGACGTAATGGTGACAGGCAAGAAAATCTTATAAAGATTTATTAAAAGGGAAGAGTAACTAGATGAACCACAGGACAAATCAATAAGCTTATTGGATAATGTAACTGCCTTCAGCAACGGATCCACACATCAAGGCCGAGATGGTGGTGGGGATGCAAAATGAAGGCAGCGGTTGTTTCTGCTATTGGTTAGTTTTTTGCTTCCTTTTTCTTTCTTTCTATTCCCCCCCCCCCCCAATTTAAAACCTGTAATTCTTTTTTTTAAAATATATTTTATTGATTTTTTACAGAGAGGAAGGGAGAGAGATAGAGAGCTAAAATGTCGATGAGAGAGAAACATCAACCAGTTGCCTCCTGCACACCCCCTACCGGGGATGTGCCCGCAACCAAGGCACATGCCCTTGACCGGAATCGAACCAGGGACCTTTCAGTCCGCAGACCGACGCTCTACCACTGAGCCAAACCGGTTTTGGCTAAAACCTGTAATTCTTGATTTTCCATATATCAAAAGAAGAAACCAACATCTATGGAAAATCTAATATGTATTAAGCACTTTGTGTCTATAATCTCCTCTTACTTTTGTCAACCAAAATACATAGACATATTCATCTCAATTTTATGGATAAGGATACCATTTTTCTCAGATGTCAATCAGAATATAATGGACTCATGATTATGACTCAAAAGCTTTTTGCTTCTGATTACTCTTCTTGTAGTGCTTGTTACCACAACTCAGAGGCCAAGTTCAGGGATGGAAAGGCTGGTGGTGATGATGATAATGATTGCTTCATATTTCAAAGGGCAGATCTTTCTGGCAGTTTAAAAATTTCTCTTTCAGGAAATAAAGACGCAAGTACCACTTCAAATTTTCCTTTTAAAGACAAGAAAGACAGGCAGAGACTACAGCGAAGAGAGCCTTCAACACCAGGCAAGAGTGTGAACTAGTAATTGCTGGGGAGCCTTTGGGGGGCTCAGTCCAAGGGGTGATAAGGCCAAATGCTGTCTCCTTTAACCCCAACTCCTTTCAATCGCCGAAGCAGGCTTTATTTGGTCCTTGGCATATCCTGCCTTCTAATAACCCAAAAGAATTAAGTGACTATTTATTAAGCACCCACAATGGTCCTAGGCTTGTTTTATGTTCAAAACAGCTGTGCAAGATAGTAATTTTTTAAAAAAAAATGTATTTTTATTGATTTCAGAGAGGAAGGGAGAGGTAGAAACATCAATGATGAGAGAGAATCATGGATCGGCTGCCTCCTGCACCCCCCCCCTCTGGGGATCAAGCCCACATCCCGGGCCTGTGCCCTGATGGAGAATTGAACCGTGACCTCCTGATTCATACATAGGTCGACGCTCAACCACTGAACCACACTGGCAGGGCTGTGCAAGGTAGTTATTCTTCTTCACGCTGTATAACTGTGAAAACTGAGGCTCAGAGTAGCAATGGGATCTACCTAGAGTCACAGAGCTAATATGTTGTGCAGCTGAGATTCAAGTCTGGGTTTCTGTCTGACTCCAAAGCCAATGCTTTTAACAGCACTTCATCTCCCATATAAGCCCGTGAGCTTGGCCTCTTTCCCTCCACTTCCCCCCTCCATATAGTGCAACCCAAGCCCCCCGCCCACCCCTGTACCATGAGCATTCAGGGAGTGTGTCTGGAAGAGATAATCACTCAGGACGGAAGAGGAGAGCAGGAGAAGGACAAGGTGGAGTTAGGCACAGGTACTGCAGCGCAGCGCAGCACAGTGACAGAGAGAGAACGGGAGGATTGAACTGGCTTTCCAGCCGTCCCTTCTTGCCTCCCTCTGCTGGAGGAAGAGGGATGGAGGCTCAGCCATGATGGGAGAGAGTGGGCGGAAGGGGGAGCAGCTAGAGCAGCCTGCTGCTGCAGAAGCCTCAGCGCAGCCTCAAACCCCCCTCCTCTGCACTGGGGGCCCATCTCTGGCCCACCTGCTCCCCATTGCCTGAGGAAGGCGGCTGGGCTGCTCTCCAGGCACCCACCCGCATCCTGCCAAAGCACAGCTCACAGCAGACCCATCACAGCAAGGGCATCCTGAAAGTGAGTGGCTGCGCCAGGGGAGGCAGCTGCGAGGCAGTGGTAAGGCAGGGGTCAGAATGCAGATCTCCAGTCCCTCAGTTGAGGAATATATATTTACTTATTGATATCAGAGAGGAAAGGAGAGGGAGAGAGAGCTAGAAACATCAACGATGAGAGAGAATCATCCATCGGCTGCCTCCTGCTTGCCCCACACTGGGGACCGAGTCTGCAACCCAAGCATGTGCCCTGACTAGGAATCGAACCGTAAGCTCCTGGTTCATGGGTTCATGCTCAACCACTGAGCCACACTGGCTGGGCAGTTGGAAACTCGCTTGACTGCATAGTCTAGACAGCTGAAAAGGAAAAAGGGGTGCTTCAAAGGCTGCCATGGGAATGCTCACAACAGGGCTGGAGCCAGGGGCAACACATGCCAAAATGAGGCCATCCAGAGTTGGGTATTTGGAGGGGGGGGGGGGGTTACTAATCATTTCCATCCTCAATCTGGTTTGAGGAAACCAACTATTCTTAAAAGTAGTTTCCTAGCCAGTTTTGCTCAGTAGTTAGAGCGTTGATCTAAGCACTGAAGAGTTGTGGGTTTGATTTCTGGTCAAGGGCATGTATCTGGGTTTCAGGTTCTGTCATGCAGGAGGCAACCAATCAATGTCTCTTGCACAGCAATGTTTCTCTCTGTGTGTCTCTCCCCGTCCCTTCCATGCTCACTAAAATCAATGGAGAAGCCCTAACCGGTTTGGCTCAGTGGACAGAGTGTTGGCCTGCAGGCTGAAGGGCCCCAGGTTCGATTCCGGGCAAGGGCATGTACCTTGGTTGCAGGCACATCCCCAGTAGGGGGTGTGCAGGAGGCAGCTGATCGATGTTTCTCTCTCATCGTTGTTTCTAACTCTCTATCCTTTTCCCCTCCTCTCTGTAAAAAATCAATAAAATATATTTAAAAATAAAATAAATGGAAAAATATCCTCGGGTGAGGATTAACCACCCCCAAAAAAAAAAGGAGTTTTAGCTTGATTTGGACCTCAAGAGCACACGTTTTTATATCTTCCCTCTTCCCCAGGATCTCTAGCATGAAAGTGAAGGAATAAAGGAATAAAATAAGGTACAAACTCATACCAGTGAAGCAGATGTAAGAGAGAGGGTGATGACAATAGGTGAGAAATTTCCACCAATTTCTGGAAGCAAAAAACAACAGGAAGCGTTCACAGTGGCAGGAGAGCCAGGGACACCCCTCAGAGAGCAGCCAAGGAGGGAGCCAGTCAGGTCACCAGAGGCCCAGAGACGGAGACGGGAGGTCTGAGGGAAGGGCTGAAAATGGGGGTGATCTGAAGGCAAATACATGAAATTTCCCCACCCCATTCCCTACGACCCCCACCTGCCCACAGCAGAGACCTCTGGCACTCACCCTTAGACAAAATATCAGGGCTTCTGGTTAAAGAAATTAAACTATCTGGGATGGATTACAGCACCTAGGCACATGCTGATTCCCACCTCCCCCAAATAAAATGCTTTTGATTCTGTCCTTTGGGGGACACCGATTCTAACAGCCAGCTCCCTGGTGGTTCACCTGAAATAAAGCCGGTGCCCATCCAGCGCGGCTCAGTAGTCGAGCACGGTTTGATTCCTGGTCAGGGCACATGCCCAGGTTGTGGGCTCGATCCCTAGTAGGGGGTGTGCAGGAGGCAGCAGATCTATGATTCTCTCTCGTCATTGATGTTTCTCTCCCTCTCCCTTCCTCTCTGAAGTCAATAAACAATATATTTCTAAAATGAAGCCAGTGGGTGAACTCACCAGCCTTGGATAGACAGACATCTCGTTCAGACTTTTTTAATTTTATTAATAAATATATATATTTTATTGATTTTTTCCAGAGAGGAAGGGAGAGAGATAGAGAGTTAGAAACGTCAATGAGAGAGAAACATCAACCAGCTGCCTCTTGCACACCCCTTACTGGGGATGTGCCCGCAACCAATGTACATGCCCTTGACCGGAATCGAACCTGGGACCTTTCAGTCCGCAGACTGACGCTCTACCACTGAGCCAAACCGGCTTCGGCTTGTTCAGACTTTCTATGAACTCATTCATAAACTATCAAATGGAAAAGATGAGAGACAAGATGAGTGGCCTGGAGGATCCATCCAGAAGTTCCACATCCAACGAGCAGGCATTCCAGAAAGAGAAAGCAAAAACGAGGGGGAGGAAACTATTCAAGAAATTATGTAAGAAAAAATAGTGCATCAAATGGCAAGGGCTCGCTGAGTACCAGGTGGGGTGAATGACAAACAGACCTTGAGCTGAGTGCTGGTTATATAAGGCATGTTTGGCTTGTAAAAACGGACCCAACTATTCACTTGTGATGTGAGCGCTTTCCTAGATGCATATTTCACTCTGAAGTTACCAAAAAGCCCTCTCCTAAAAATCTCCAAGTCAAATGTCACCAGAAGATGTGTTATGATTATCTTATGGATTTAAGAACTCCACACAACAGTAAGCAACCAAGCAAATAGATAACAAGGAAGGAAAGGAAGGGAGGTTGGTAGGAGGGAGGCAGAAAGAAGGTTCTGGTCCAAATGGGGGGAGGGGGATAGAAAAAGCGGCATGATTGTGAGCAATTCATAGAGCATAAAAAAGGAAAATTCATTTGCTCTTGAAGCGAGAAACATTTTCCCGGGAGGACAGAGGTGTGACAGGGATCTGTGGGAAGTGATGGGCAATTACAGTACACTATTTGGTCCTGCAATGAGTACTATTGTCATAGCCATCATCACATAAACACAGTGTGTGTCGGTGGTCAGCTTTTAAAGCCAATTTGTCTAGATAAAGCACTGGAAACCTAATTATTGTTACAGCACGGAATGAAAATGTAACCAGCCTCACCGGATGCAAAACTACTGAACAGAGGCCTGGCTGGTTTTGCTAAGTGGTTAGAGCGTCAGCTAGGTCAAACCTGAAGGGTGGCAGGTTCGATTCCGGTCAAGGGCATGTACCTCGGTTGCAGGCTTGATCCCCGGCCCTGATCGGGGCCTACGCATGAGTCAACCAATCGATGTGTTTCTCTCACAATGATATTTCTTTCTCTGTCTCTGTCTCTCCCCCTCCCTTCCACTCTATCTAAAAATCAATGGGGGAAAAATAATACCCTCGGGTGAGGATTAACACAACACAATGACTGAACACAGAAAAGTGGGAGGAAAAGGGCAGAGAAGAGATGGAAGGAAGGATGGGGCTGTGATTTAATTTTGTTTATTTATTTACTTTTAAAATGATTTTTTTTTTAAATTTCAGAGAGGATGGAAGAGGGAGAGATAGAAACATCAATGATGAGAGGGAATCATTGATCAGCTGCCTCGTGCACGGCCCCCACTAGGGCTTGAGCCCACAACCCAGGCATGTGTCTTTGACTGGAATTGAACCTGCGACCCTTCACGCCACAGGCTGATGCTCTATCCACTGAGCCAAACTGGCCAGGGCTATTTATTTTTTAAAAATACATATTTTAAAAATATATTTTTATTGATTCCAGAGAGGAAGGGAGAGGGAAAAGAGATAGAAACATCAATGATATAAGAAAATCATTAATTGTCTGCCTCCTGCATGCCCCACACTGGGAATTGAGCCCAAAATCGGGGCACATGCTCTGACTGGGAATTGAACGGTGACTTCCTGGTTCCTGGGTGGATGCTCAACCACTGAGCCACACGGGCCGGGCTAATTTAAAAAACGAGTCCCTCCTCTTTCTTTGGACCTCGGTCTTTCACATGGTACATATTTAAGTGGGAGGTGACATGAGAACCTGTTCTCCAATCCATGCTTCTTTTTAAAATATATATTTTATTGATATTTTACAGAGAGGAAGGGATAGGGATAGGCTTAGAAACATCGATGAGAGAGAAACATCAATCAGGCATGCCCCCCACCAGGGATGTGCCCGCAACCAAGGTACACGCCCTTGACCAGAATCGAACCAGGGACCCTTCAGCCCGCAGGCCGACGCTCTATCCACTGAGCCACACCAGTTAGGGCTCCATGCTTCTTTTCAGAGCAGTAGCAAGGCAGGTGAGTGAAGGACTGAGTCCTCCCTAACTAACCCTTCAACTCCTCACAGGACCACAGTCATCCACGCAGATGCAGCCTCTCAGCTGCCCCAGCCTGCCCCACCCTCTGGTCCTCTTCCAGCGCTCCCACGGCCAGTCCATTCATTCGCTGTTTACACCCGTTCGTTATTTATACCCGCCTGAGTCACAAAGGATTTGAGGTGGCTTACTCCAATAACACAGATAAGAAAAGGATAGAAATTGAACTAGAAAATAAGAACCTACAAAAGGAGATCAACAAAGACACTCGAATTGTTCTTCAAATTAACCAGCAGCTGATGCAGAAAGCAAGATACAGTGGGCCGTGACAGTCTCATATTAGGAAGGAGGAAATAGACCAGTTTTCAGGAGAAGCAAATCTTTGCTGAGCACTGAATTCAATTCGGTGTCCATGGGAGATTTCATGAAGGAGAAGGAAATGAATGTTTTGTTTTGTTTTGTTTCAACTCTGTCTAATTTTAATGACATGCTATTTAAATATTTGGATGAGTTATGTCCTATAAAAAAATGAAGAATCCGCCCTGGCCGGATAGCTCAGTTGGTTGGGGCATCCTCCCATACATCAAAAGTTGTGGGTTCAAGCCCTGGTCAGGGCACATACCTAGGTTTCGGGTTCAATCCTTGGTTGGGGTGTGTACGGGAGGACATGGATCAATTATTCTCTCTCACATTGATGTTTCTCTCTCTCTGTGTCCCCCTTCCTTTCTCTTTAAAATCAATAAAGATATAACCTCAGGTGAGGATTAAAAAAACAAAACTGAAGAATCCCTGGCAATATCATGATTACGAAATGATGTATAAGAGCATACGCACCGAAACTGGTTTGGCTCAGTGGATAGAGCATCAGCCTGCAGACTGAAGGGCCCCAGGTTCGATTCCGGTCAAGGGCATGTACCTTGGTTGTGGGCACATCCCCAGTAGGGGGTGTGCAGGAGGCAGCTGATCGATGATTCTCTCTCATTGATGTCTAACTCTCCCTCTCTTCCTCTCTGTAAAAAATCAATAAAAATATATATATTTTAAAGAGAGCATACGCTTTGGCACAATCAAGGATTATTTCACTGGTTTTCTTCCCCCAGAAACAATTCTTGATTGAGCATCTGTACCAGGCAGCGCCCTTCCATGATTTTAGGTAATCCTGAGAATTGGGCATTGTTGTCCCATTTTACAAATGAGGAAACCAAGGCTCAGAGAAGGCAAAATGGCCTCGCTGAGGTCATCCAGCGGATCTGGGCAGAGCCTAGATTCTAACTTAGGTCTGTCTGTCTCCAAAGCTCATTCTGCACAGATCATCCCACGGGCCTCAAGCAGGATGACAGGCCTGGCTGTCGGGCCAGAAACTGCTTGTGAGCGGCCTCCATGACATTTAGGTGAGGCCCTTTCTGCGAGAGCAGCAGAAAGAAGGCCAGGCCTGAGCTGAAGAGATCAGACCATGGTTTCCTCACGAATCTAGCAGATCTGCTGTCTGAGGGCTGAACCAGACCAGAGAGCTTTGTCTGCTGTGGAGGCAAGAGAGCCTTTATTTCGGTGATGCCTCCTCTTCATCACTTCCTCCCCCACAGTCACCCAGCCTCCTTGAGCCCCGGATGTCTCCTCTGCACAACACAAAGATAATGACTCCCGCAACCCCCGTACGATTGCAAGGCATAAAGGAGTCCGTTTAAGGAACGAGGCTTTGATCACCGGCATTCATGTGAGAGTGGCTTTTCTAATCAGAGCTCCTCTCCCCACATGTCGAGAGGCCCTTTACAAGCCTGTTCTCTCTCCGGGCCTCGGTCTTCTCTAGAAACTGAACAGTCTAGACTGGATGGTTTCTAAGGGCCCTTCCAGCTCCAAGTTTCTTGACTCTTATGCTGGTATGATTTATTTTTATTTTTAAAAATGTATTGATTTCACAGAAGAAGGGAGAGGGATAGAGAGATAGAAACATCAATGATGAGCTCTCGCTGGTTTGGCTCGGTGGATAGACCATCAGCCTGTGGACTGAAGGGTCCCAGGTTCGATTCCAGTCAAGGGCATGTACCTTGGTTGCGGGCACATCCCCAGTGGGGGGTGTGCAGGAGGCAGATGATCGATGTTTCTCTCTCATCCATGTTTCTAACTCTATTCCTCTCTGTAAAAAAATCAATAGAAAATATTTTAAAAAGAAGAAAAAGAAACATCAATGATGAGAGAGAATGATTGACCAGCTGCTTCCTGCACACCCCCCACTGGGGACCAAGCCCACAACCTGGGCATGTGCCCTCACCGGGAATGGAACTGTGATTTGGTTCATAGTTCAGCGCTCAACCGCTGAGCCACACCAACCGGGCTTATGCTGGTGTTATTAAAACCCTTCTGGTCATGCACAGCTGCTGCTCCTCTGAGCTCCCGCTGTATTCCCCTCTGTCACAGCACTTGTCATAGTGCTGGCACTACCTTTTCCCCCCAACAGATGACCTCTACTCTCACTGCCCAAGCTCTGACCTTGTCATCTCTCACCTAGACTGTCACACGAGCCTCCTCACTGGATGCCTCCACACTATCTTCCAAACAGCCCTCTAGTGGGATGTCTCCAAAACACGCTCTCAACAGGTCACCCCATACTCTACAATGCACACCTCTTCCCTCGGCTTAAAACCCTACATTGGTTCTCAGTTTTCAATATAAAACTCCTGACACTGCTACTCAAGTGTCTCCATGATCTGGGCTGGCCAATTCTTCTGACTCTTCTCCAGATGCTCCCTGCCTCCCTGTTTGTGCTCCAGTTTGTACGAAGTTGATAAAACTACTTTTCCCACCATGACTAGTTGGCTAAGTGGTTGGAGCACCAGCCCGTGGACCAAAGGGTTGTGGGTTTGATTCCCAGTCAAGGACATGTACCTCAAGTGCAGGTTTCATCCCAGGTCCCGGTTGGGGTGCGTGTGGGAGGCAACCAGTTGATGTGTCTGTGTCTCTCTCACATCGATGTTTCTCTCTCTCTCTCCCCACCTCCTCTATCCCTTCCAACTCTCTCTCAAAAAGATCAACGGAAAAAATATCATCGGGTAAGGATTTTTTTTAAAAAGGACCCATCCCCTCTTATACCCTGCTGCTTCACCTAGGTAACTCCTACTCATCCTCTGAGCCTCGGTACAGACATCACCTCCTCTGGGAAGCCCTCCCTGACAGTCAGGATAGATGTTCCTCCTTTGGGTACCCATGCCCTCTAGCTCCCCTATGGCACAGCACACAGAGCACCCCATTTCAATCATCTGTTTCCATGGCTACCCTCTCCATCCGACTGTGAGCCCCTGAAGCCAGGAACTCCATAATGTTCACCACAGAACTCCCCGCCTGCGGTAGCATAAGGGTGTGCCACATAGTAGGCATACCAACCTCACCGGACTGCCCTCTCAGAAATGTGGTTCCTTCCCACGTGACTTCTCCCGCCTGCCCTTCCATTGCACAATTTTGCAAAGTTATTATTAGTAATAAAAGTGCCCTAACCGGTTTGACTCAGTGGATAGAGCGTCGGCCTGCGGACTGAAAGGTCCCAGGTTCGATTTCAGTCAAGGGCATGTACCTTGGTGGCGGGCACATCTCCAGTGGGAGGTGTGTTGGAGGCAGATGATCAACATTTCTCTCTCAATGATGTTTCTAATTCTCTATCCCTCTCTCTTCCTCTCTGAAAAAAAAATCAATAAAATGTATTTTAAAATAATAATAATAATAATAATAATAATAATGCCTAGACCTCCCTTTTGCAAACACATAGCATGTGTTTGCATAGAGTAAACACACACTATGTGCCGAACACTTCATAAACGTCATCCTATTTAATTCTCACAGCAAACGCCATAAGATGGGTTATTTATGAATTGGCTCGCTTATCAGATGTGTATAGTTGTTTGAGATGCCTTTCAGTTTTATAAGGAATTTGGGGGCAGAGAGAAATTAGATTCTTTTTATTACTGATACAAGGACAACAATTCTAATGTGGTCATACAGAGAAAAATACTGGTTGCATTCAAGTGAACTCAGTTTGCTGCGTTCTGGAATCCTGTAGGAAATCACAAAGGCCCCGAGATGCAATGTTATCTTTGAGGGGGGAAAAAAAGCAGAAAAATCACATAGCTACAAATAAGTGCATCTGAAATGGCACAAAACTGGTGGTAAGTGTGATAAATTTCCTCCTAAAATGTCAGAGGAATCACCCTGTCAGCGGCGTACCTCCGGCTTGTCATCTTTGTTTTGAAAAGGCAGTAATGCGACGTCGATCTTGGCTAGGTTGTTTTGATTGCTACGCTCCACCTCTAGGGGGCAGGGCAGCCTCACATATTATTTCCCATCCGTGTTCCTCAGCTTTTCTCTCCTGATCAGGAGCTTGATGGGTGTGCTAGACAGCCAGGACATTTTTGGATACATTTTTTTTTTGTAGGGGGCGACATTCATCTCACATGTCAAAAACACAGTTTTATCCCCCTTTCCTACTTGAGCAAACAGAGGCCCTGAAAGGGATTTGAAGCGCCTAGAGTCATACAGAGTCCTCCTTCCCAGCACCGCACTCGATCCGAATGCTAAGTTGCCAGACAGTTTCAGGCCCTAAGTGCGTGAGAGTGGGCTTTTCACGTGGGTGCTTGGACAGAGACCTAACCTCCCTTTTGCCAATTCCCACCAACCCACTTGCCATCCTTCTAAGGCCACTGTGAAGTGAGAGTGACCAGCAAAGGATCCTATCTCAAAAGGGGTATCTCTAAAGAGGAAATAAGTCATTTCCTCATCATGTCTTCCCTGGGACCAGTGTTTATTCTTCTTCCTGGAAATATAGCAGGATTGAGCCAGAAGGGCAGAGTCTTATTCTGACTCCGAGACACTGTGCCTGGCCCGGGGTCGGAGCCCAGTAAAAATGTCATGGAGGACGGCACAGGGGTCCCATGGAGCTCCTCTGGTCCCTTCAGAGCAGAATACCTTGGATTGGCGGTCAAGACTGCATGACATGACCATAGCATGTGTTGAAGATGTGCTCAAATGTCTCCAAAGTCCTGTCTGATTCTGTTACCCTGACATCCTACGAACTGGGAGACTGGTGATTATCAGGGGGACAGAGATCAGATCAGCTTCAGGGAGCGCGAGGAAAAAGCCACCCAGAAGCCAGAGAATTCTGAAGCTGAGTCATCTTTTTCTATAGAGGTCCTGGAGTGAGGAAAAGCAGAGGCACCTGTGGCCATTAGCGCACCAAGACTTCACCTGCCATTCATCTGTCTACTCAGCATTTATCGAGCAGCTACTACCGTGTTTCCCCGAAAATAAGACATCCTCCAAAAATTAGACCTAGTGCATGGAAAAATAAGACATCCCCCGAAAATAAGATCTAGCACATCTTTGGGAACAAAAATTAATATAAGACACTGTCTTATTTTCGGGGAAACAGGGTATGTGCTGTGCTAGGTGTTCCCAAGCCTCTAGCTCCTTCACTCATGCCCAGAGCACCTCACTTAGATACAACATGCACTCAATACAAGTCAGTTAAATCACAATCTGCAGGGACCGCGTAGTAGAGAGGACACAACATGTAAACAGATAACCATCAAGGTGTAAATAGGACAAAGTGCTCATTCCAGGGGTCACGGATAGACCAAACACCAGGAGGGACCAGCGAACAAACATGGGAGAGATGACAGCAGAACGGAGCCTGGGAGCTGGCTGGAACAGCCCAGGAGAAGGGGACGGCATGGGCAAAGACCCAGGGGCCGAAGGTTGGCTGAGGGGCTGCTCACAGAGGGGCACACGGGCCAGTCTGGCTGGAGCGCGGTCTGTGTGGAGGGCACTGCAAAGAGAGGAGAGAGAGCTGCAGGCACATCCAAAGAGGACCGTGTGCGGCCAGCAGGAGAGTTTGAACATTCCCCTGCGGGCAGAAGAGAAAGTGAAACCGTCGGAGCCCTGCGGAAAGGCTGGCCTGGCTGCACTTCAGCAGAGGCTTGGTGAAGCAAGAGCAGGAGGGGTATCTGTGAGGAGACTATCCAGGAGAGGGGGCCTGACGGGGCAGTGGTCCCACGAGCTCTGCGGGGGGAAGCCCCGAGCCTCAGCCAGTGTGATGGCTTCACACCCCGCCTGCCTGCGGGAGGCAGAGGCGAACCACAGGCTCAGGAGTCAGACGGTTGTGGGCTTCACGCAGTTGTGTAACCTCCATACAGGCATGTAACCACACCTCTCTGATCCTTGAGACCTTGTCTCAAAAATGAGGGTCCTGCTCATACCCACCCGGCAGGGACTCGCTCTGTGCAAATGAGAGAAGAGGCAGTGCTGCCTGATGGGTAAGAACACTGTCACCCGACCACCGAGGCTCCTTCTAGTTCCTTCTCAGTTCTTTCCCTTCCTCACTGAGTGACCCCGGGTAGGTTCTCCGACTTTTGGGGGCCTCGCTTTCCTCACCTGTAAAATGGATTGAATAACCATATCCACCTCAAAGGATTCGGTCGAAGACCGAATGGATTCACACGTGCAAAAAGGGCGGAGAACAAATAGTTCCTGGCACACACAGTGCATGCAGGAAGGAGATGATAACTATCATTACATAAAGCCACATAGGGTGCTACTGGCATGCAGGAGGCTGAGGCTCACTCAGCACACGCATGGCGCCTTCTCTGTGCTACGGGCCTTTACTCAGCTCCCAGCAAGCCACGGCAGGCAGCGGTGGGACAGGTCAAAGGGCAGCAGAGGGCAAGCTTACATCCGGTCTTCTTCCCACCCCTCTCAGGAGATGCCCACTCTCTTCAAAGCTCCCCCCACCCTGCACTCCTCACCATCCTCGCTATGCATATTGGTTCTGGGCACCACTGTGATGGGGGGGTCTGCCCGGAGCCCTGTCTGTCTGTCTGTCTGGGGGCTCCGAAGCGCAGAGATCCCCGTGTTGGCTCAGCCCGGGGGCCCCTCCTGCTGCGTGCACGCAGCTAAGAAATGTTTGTGGATGACAACAACCCCATTCTTGTCCCAGATCTAGACAGAGAAGGAAGATTCCTCTAATTCTCATTCAGCTTGACAATATCATTTCCTCCCACACGCGTATAATGCTCTCAACACAGTAGGGGGAAGCTAAATGGTTTTCCCTCCTGAGAGAAAGGAAAGACCCCCCCTGGGAGAAGCACCGGAGACCCCGCAGGAGAGAGGCTTCCCCAGGGCCTCTCCCAGGCCTCGCTCCTGCCCTCCCAGTGCCCCCGGCCCCTGTGGGCGGCACGGGGGGCACACTGACACCCCAGGGCCTGTGGGAGACAGCTGCGCGGTACACCAGATGTTGCTCTGGCTGTCGAGAGCACCAGGCCAGCCGGCTGGCTGCTGTCCCCAGCGTGGGCCAGCTTGTGGGTGGGCAGGGGGTGGGGGCGGAGAATGGAGAGTTCCCCCACCCCAGCCTCAGCCCACCCCCGCCTACAGCACAGCCTGAGCCGGGCCCGTGCACACAGCATAGGGAGCACAGCTGGCTTAGACTGGGGCAGCTCAACAGTGGCCCCCTGCCCAGCGCGTCTGTAAATCATCCAGGTGCCTGACCCGCAAGAGGGAGCCAGGTCAAGATCAACAAAGAAAGCAGGGGGCTCCTCTAGTCATGGGGGGGGGGGCATGCGAGGGGACAATTTCAAGGAAAACGATCTGAACACTGGTAGCGCCCCAGCAGCTCCTACAAGACAGACAGACAATCAAAGCCCTCCCGTAGGAGGGCCGGCGACCAGAAGGAGGTCGCGTCTCACGTCGCTCCCTGCTGGACTAGAAAGGCCACACCAAGAGCACAGCAGAAGGCATCCTGGCATCCGGGAACTTGTCCAGGAGAGACAGTGCAGGAGGATGTGGGAATCCTGGGGGGATGACATGGCTGGGGGTGGACCTGACAGCTGCTGTCAACTGCAGGCGAGGGAAAGTTCACGGGCTTGGGATAGTGTGACTTCTGCTGTGTCACTTCACTTCTCTGAGCCCCCAGCCGCTTCAGCTATGAAATGCGCACTGTCACACAGACACACAGGGTGGCTGGGAGGACTCAGTAAGTCCCTCGGCAGAAGGGGGGGCTCCACAAGCGGGAGCTGGGCCCGGGCCCCTCTCCCCTCTTCCTCCACCAGGGGGAGCCCGGGGACCAGGAGCGCCCAGCCTGTACCAGCATCTACCTATCCTCCCCCAATGCTGCAGCCTCTGCTGCTAAACTCCCACCCTGCCTGCCCCAGCTCCCAGCGGCAGCCTCCTCACCCACTCCGCAAGCCCAGCGCAGGCCTGGCAGGGGACTCACTGGCGGCAGCTGTGGCGGCGGCATTGGCTATGGCATCAACAGGCCCTCCAGGCACCTGGCCGGGAGGCAGAGTGGGAAGGAAGGAGGCGCAGCCGTCTTCCCTCTCCTGTCAACTCCCTCCCTCATCCCACTCAAACCCTCCAGATACCTAAGGGACTCCTGGCCCCTCCCAGCTCCTGGCCCAGCCACGTCCCGAGGCCACGAGATCCCTGTGGTTTGGAGGGGAAAAATAACAGGCGCCGAAGACAGGTGGACCTGGGTTCTAGTCCCAGCTTCATACGGAACCAGCAGCATCACCCTGAGCAAGGACTCTTCAGCTGGGAGCCTCAGTTTCCCCACCTCTAAAATGGAGCCAGTAATGCTCACCGCCTGATGTGAGGAGCAGAAGAGGAGCTGATGGGGGGGGCGGGCAGTGTTTCATATGTGGTTAGGGGACATGCAAAGAGCTAGCCAACCCCCTTTCTGGATCCAGTAGGAAACGGGAAGCCAGGAAAACCAAGGGGAACTGGGAGGGATCAAGAGGTTGGCTGGCGTGGCCAGCAGAAGCGCCGAGCTCCAGAGCAAACGGGCTGCCAGCCAGCCAGGAGCTTCAGACCTGCGTCTGCAGGATGGACACTCTGAGCATCAGAGGACTCTGGCACCGGAGGAGGCTCGGGTCTATTCGTTGGGCTGCACACCTGATTCAGGAATTGTGCTTTCTCCAGCTCCCCTTGCCCCCCAACCCCCCCTCGCCCCTCTAGAGGCAGCCTACTGCATCACCAGACAGCCAGGTTGGGACGTTCTTGCTGATTTATTCCAATGCTCCTGTCTCTGCTCCCTGGAGCCACACAGAACGCGGCTGGCCCCTCTGCCACGGGCCTGGTCACTCTAGAAAAGTCCACAGCCAGGCCTGAGGGGCAAGCACAGTGCCTGCCCAGTGTACCCCTGCAGTCACCCTCCCGTGCCCTGCCCTGAGCCCAAGACCGTGCTTGGTGGATCTAGACCCTTCCCACACGCATGCACCCAGTCCTCCGGGAATGGCCTCCTAGCAGCCCTGCCCGGGCAGGAGAGCCCCTCGCCCCTTGCCCCTCGCCCCTCGCCCCCACTTCTCTGGGACAGTTCACACCATCGCTGAGCCGAGGGTGCACTGCAGCGAAGCCCAGTCGCTGCAGCTGCTGCTCCTGGGGCCCAGCCATCTCAACCCAGCACCCCAGTCTGCTGCCTCACCACGGGGGAGTTGCAGAGAGCTGTCTCCCAGCAGATTTCCTGAGGCAGAAGGCTTCCCCACCCCCAGCCCAGCCTCCGAGAGACACTCCGCTGGTTGTGGCACATGGTAGGACCAGCTGAGCGGGGAGAGGAGGGGGAAGGCTGTCCATTCGCCGGAGGACTTCAGACTTGCTCTGTAGTGGGGCTGCATTAGTCATGGAACCCTCCGCTGGAAGCTGGAGTGGCCCTTAAAGAGCATTCAAGGCAGACCTCGCCTTTGAAAAAGACAGAAAGGAACCGAGGGGCAGAGGGAGGAAGGCACTCAGTCAAGGTCACAAAGCCAGTCAGCAGCAGGGCTGGAGGGGGAACCAGGTCTCCGAGCTCCCAGCTCCGTGCTCTTTCCCATGAGCGGAGGAGAAGGCAGGGAGCCTGGAGGGCAGCCCTGGGAGCCCTCGTGCCCTTGACTCTCAGCCTGACCGGCTTCCCGTGGCGTCTGCATGGAAGAAGGAGGCCCGGTCCGTGTCCCACCAACCCACCAGACCACACCAAGGCGTCCCGGATAGGCACACACGCAGCCCCCGGCACAGGAGCTGGCACCGATCCAGCAGGAGAGAAGCTCTGTGGACTGTCTTCCCTGGGTGGTGGAGAGGGGGTGGTCTCGGAGGCACTAGCCCAAGGCCGGGCCTCCATCTTTGCTGCCCCGGCCAGGCTGTGCGGCAGGTCCCCCCCGCACGGCCGCCTGGGCCTCCAGCAGCCATTCTGCTCCCACCTGCCTCCCGGGAAAGGATGGGGCCGGGCCGCCGGAGGAGTGGGAGCAGGCCTGCACGCAGGACCTGCACGGGAGACCCCCACAGGCAACACAACAACATGGGCAGGAAATAGAAGAAGGAAAAAAAGAAAAAAGAAAAAAGGAGGGGGGTTTTCTCTTCCTCGGGGCTCTGAGTTGGCACCTTCCCAGACAATAAACACGTCCGAGAGAAATAAATAAATAAGTGGCGAGCCATCCTCTCGCAGGGACCGGGCGGGGAGTGGGGAAGTGGAGGGGTGCTGGCTGCCGGGCTCCCGCGGGGCTCCGGTTCTGAGCATCAGGAGCCGCCGGCGCTCCTGGGGCCACGCCGGTGGCTAGACCAGGGGCGTCTGCGGCGGGAGGGGGGGGGGGGGGACCCGGCTTCTCCTAACAGGTTGGGACCGGGGAGGAGGGCATCGGGCCGGGTTCTCCCGGTACCGGCTGGCCAAGTTGGGAGAGGGAACGGGAGGGGGAGAGCCGAGGGCACCAACGCGCGTTCCTTACTTTCTCTGGAGGGTCGTGGCCGGGCTGGTGCTGGTGCTGGTGCTGTGGCCGCCGCCGGTGCCGGGACTGGAGCTCCGGGATGCGCCACGGCTCAGCTGGCCCCGCTCCCGAGGGGGCCGGGGCCCCACGCCCACCGCCGCCGCCGAGTAGCCGCCTTCCTTGTCGCGGCCCGGGTGCGCCGGCCCCGCATCCCGCCCGCCCCGCTCGCGCCCCAGGGCCGGGTTGTCGTGGTGCAGGTGGCACTGGGCCACGTCGCGCTCCCGGGCCGAGTAGCCACCGGTGTCCTGGAGCGGGTAGGAGGCGTCCCGCTCCTTGTCCCGGTACACCGCCTCCCGGTTCTGGTAGGCGCCTTCGCGGTTCGCGTAGCCCACGTCCCGGGCCGCCTGGTGGAACTGGCTCTCGCGCAGCTCGCGGTGGTGGAACTGGGTCTCCCGCAGGTTCTGGTACTGGCTCTCGCGGCCCGGGCTGTCCCGCGCGCCGTGCGGGTCCCGGTGCAGCTCCCCGCGGTGCAGCTGGCTCTCCTCCCGCAGGTCGCGGTTCTCCTGGGTGAGCTGGTCCAGCTGGCCCTCCAGCTCCTCGATGCGCCGTCTCTGCGTCTCCAGCAGCTGCTGCTGGCTCTCGATGATGTTGTTCAGCTCCAGCAGGTACTCCACCGCCCGGTTGGGGCTCTCCGAGCCCGGGCCGCCCGGGGGCCCCGACCCCGCCTCCATCCTAGCGGCCCAGGGGCAGGGGAAGGGGCAGGAGAGCCCAGTCCCTGCTCGCTCGCGGCGCCACCCTCCCCCGGGCCCAGCCGGGGGAGGGGGCCGGCGGGACGCGAGGGCGCGCACCGGGCTCGAGGGCCCGGGGGCCCGGGGGGGCCCGGGAGACAGCGCTGGGTGGTCCGACGGCACGGGGAGCGGGAGCTGAGGCTGCCGCCACCGCCACCGCCACGGCTCGGGAGGACGCGGCCCACGGCGCTCCGCCCGCTGCGGAGTCACTGCGCAGCGCGGCCGCGCGGGACCGCCCCGGCCGCCGGCCCGCCCCCCGCCCCTGCCCCCACTCTCCCGCCCGGCCCGCCCCCGCGCGCCCCACCTGCCACCGCCCGCCGCGTCCGAAGCCGGACCCGCCCCGGGCGCCCCGGCCAGCCCCATCGCGGGCCGCCGGAAATCGCTCCCTTCCACCGTCCGCGGGCCGGTGTCCTCACCCAAAGCAGTCCGAGGAAGCCCTCCCTCCCAGTCCCTTCCGATGCAGCCCGGCCCGCCAGGCCCCAGAGCCTCATCCCAAGAAGCGCCATCCCAGGCGTCCCACGGAGTCCCCATCCCCTCGGGATCTTCCAATCCCAAGTGTCAGATGCCCTCCAGCTGAGCTAGTCCTCCAACCCGAGGCAGCGCCAGGATCTCCATCTTAACCAGCCATCGCAGTTAGGATCCAAGCTCCGTGTGTGCCTTCAGCCCTCGTTTTCTGCTCTTTGGGAATGCTCTCTTCTGAGCAGCCCATCGCATCTAGGCAGGGAAACCGTGCCCATCTCTCAAGACTCAAGTGCCACCTTCCTGAGCGATTCCCCAAGCCACGGTGCTCACTCTCTCCCCTCCTGACCTCCCACTGCACTTGGTCCACGCTTTCCTCTTGGCATCTGTGTGCCAAGTGGAACTCTGCTTTGGAGTGCATTCGTCTGTGTTCTTGTTTTCAGACCTCTGCCAGCCTGAACGCCTCAAAGCCAGAAACACGTCTTCATTCATCTTGGTGAGCACGTTGGGGCAGAGGAGAAAGCATGAGTTTCACAGGCAGGCAAAACTGGATTGAAATTCCATCGTCTCCTCTCTGAACTTTCATTTCCCTATCCATAACACCTGCCTCCCCGGGGGTGGTCTTGGGAGAAGGCACGCAAAAACATTTGGCACTGAAAAGACAGCCCACGGGATGGGAGAAAGTCTGTGTGAGTGATGGAGCTGAGAAGGGCTCTGTGTCCAGATTATGTAAAGAACTCTTACATGCCAACAACAACAAAACAACCCATTTTCTTTAAATGGACAAAGGATTTGAATACACGTTTCTCCGAAGACGTTGTACACATGACCGGGAAGCAGATGGAAAGATGCCTCTCGCCATAAGCCGTCAGGGAACTGCAGCTCAGCACCGCAAGGAGCTTTCCCTGCTGCCCACCAGGTGTCTGTCTGGGTTCCTGTCGTAACTGAAAGGGAAACTTTCACCATGTCCCGAGCCCTGGCTGTTCTGCAGAGGAAGGAAGAGGTTGTCCTTACCTTCCTTGCAGCAGGAACCCACTGAGGTGGCCCCCATGTTGGCTTCCAAGTGGAAGAGTTCAGCTACACAATGAAAAGTGATAGAATTCTGAAATGAACATCCGGGAATCTTCTGCAGGCGGCTCATGAGTGCCCTTGTTGCCCCCTGAAAACCCCGCTGTCAGTGTCAAATTGTCCAGGAATACGGACCAGTAAGCTAAGCTGCTGCCACTAGGGAGATTCCTGTTGCTGGCTGCCTCATTCCTGGGACTTTCACTAATCAGATCCAGGCATCCTTCTGGGAGTTGAGACTTCCGGTGGTTAGTGATCCCAGGGCTGGCCACCAGCCTATCTCAGAGGCATCTCATGTTAACCTGTCTACCGTCCCTCTGTGTAACACAGACAGCATTACCATCCCATCCAACAACAAGGGGGCTGGCTCAGTGGGTCTGATATTGCAGATGCTGGTACAGGAAGTTCGACGCATGTGTGGAACCATCTACCATGAGCCTCCGTGGGAGGTCATGCCTGCTCTCCCACTACACTGGGAGACCCTGAAGAGAGTGGGAAAGAAGAGCAGGCAGCTGCTGAAAAGGCTGTGACCAAGGAGGCATTTCTGGGTGAATGGACTGCTCAGCTCCCGAGTTCTCTGCCTCAGCCTGAGGTCACTGAATGGGTAGGAGCCACCACTGGGTGGTCTGAAACTATTCTTCCGCAGGCTCTTAAAGGGAAAATGGAAATAAGGTTGTTGAAACATAAACATCAGATTCTTAAAACAAACACATACACATACACACACGGAGATGCCACTTCACACCCACTGTGGTAGCTAAAATAAAAAGAACACACCAGGAGAAGGATTGGCCAGCATGTGAAGAACCGGAAGCCTCATTCTTTGCTGGTGGGAATGTAAAATGGTGTGGTCAATTTGGAAAACAATTTGTAAGTGACTCAAAATGTTAAACACAGAGATACCATACGATCAAGGAATTCTATTCGTAGGCATATACCCAAGAGAAATTAAAACATGTCCACACAAAAACTTGCATATGAATGTTCATAGCGGCATTATTCATAATAGTCAACATGTGGAAACAATCAAATGTTCGTGTATTGATGAATGGGTCAATAAAGGGCGGCATATCCACACAGTGGAACATAAGTCAGCCATAAAAAGGAAAGAAGTACTGATGCATGCTAAAACATGGATGAACCTTAAAAACCTATTGCTAAAAGAGGCCCCAAAGGACACAGATTATATGATTCCCTTTATGTAAAATTCCAGAATAGGCAGATCCATAGAGACAAAAAGTAAAGTAGTGATATCCAGGGTCTGGAGCATGGGTTGGGGAAAGAGGACTGACTGCTAACGGGTATGGTGTGTTATTGTTGTTGTTGGATTTTTTTTTTAAGGAGAATGAAAATATTCTAAAATTAGATTGTGGTGATGATTGTACAGCCCCGTTAATTAAAAACCACTGAGCTGGAATATCACATGATCTCATTTATATGGAGAATCTAATGAACAAAATAAACTGATGAACAAAATAGGTCCAGAGCCATGGATGCATGGAACAGACTGACAGATCTCAGGGGAGGAGAGTGGGGGGACAGGAAGAGATTAACCAAAGAACTTATATGCATATATGCATAACCCATGGACACAATAGTGGGTTAGGGTAGAAGCTGGGTGGAGGGGGGTAGAGGGGAGAAAATGGGAGACATCTGTAATACTGTCAACAATTAAAAAACCCTGAGTTGTATATTTTTTTAAGGGAAAATTTTATGGTATGTGAATTATATCTTGATAAAGCTGGCTTTTTAAAAAGTCTTGCACAGCCCTAACTGGTTTGGCTCAGTGGATAGAGCATCAGCCTGCGGACTGAAAGATCCCAGGTTTGATTCCGGTCAAAGGCGTGTACCTTGGTTGCGGGCACATCCCCAGTAGGAGGTGTGCAGGAGACAGCTGATCAGTGTTTCTAACTCTCTATCCCTCTCCCTTCCTCTCTGTAAAAAATAAATAAAATGTATATATTTAAAAATAAAAAGTCTTACACAGACAGAGTCTAGCACATAACAGCAACCACAATAATAATAACTAACACATCTATAGTACTTACCACGTGACAGCCTAAGTCTTTACATGTTCAAACTCACAAAATCCTCAGGACAAACCAATGAGATGGCTACTGTTATTATATACCTCCACCTTACAGATGAGAAAGTCAACCCGGAAGTTGAATTGCTTGCCCAAGGTCACACCAGGGCATAGCCAGGATGCTCAGATGTTTCCTTATTACTTCTTTATACCTTTCTTCATACTTTGTATAAAATTGGTGCTCCAGAAGTGTCAAATTACTATATCCATCAAACTTCTATTCATCCAGTGAACATTTACTGAGCATTTGTTATGTTCTAGGCCAGTGGTCGGCAAACCGCGGCTCGCGAGCCACATGCAGCTCTTTGGCCCCTTGAGAGTGGCTCTTCCACAAAATACCATGGCCTGGGCAAGTCTATTTTCAAGCAGTGGCATTAGAAGTAGTTTAAGTTAAAAAAATCTGGCTCTCAAAAGAAATTTCAATCATTGTCCTGTTGATATTGGTTCTGTGGACTAATGAGTTTGCCGACCACTGTTCTAGGCAATACTTGCATTGTACCTTACCCCTGCTTCTCTGTTCAGATTCACTGTGGGGTACAGGGCAGATGGGTACAAAGTTTCATTCACAAAATATTGACTGAGTGTCTACTATGTGTCAAGCACTGTTCTAGACTCTAAGAATATAGCAATGAACAAAATAGGCAACAATCCCTAACCTCATAGAGTTCACAGGGAGGAGAGAAACAATAAATTATAGAGAGCATTTTGGATGCTGTACTGGGTTGGGTAATATCCCCTAAAACTTGATGTCCACCTGTGAATGTAATCTTACTTGGAAATAAGGTCTTTGCAGGTGTAATCAAGTTAAGGTGAGATCATATTCTATTGGCGTGGGTCCTGATTCAGTGACTGGTATCATTATAAGAAAAGGGAAATTTGGTCACAGACACATACACACACACACACACACACACACACACACACACACACACACAACACCATGTGAAGATGGAAGCAGAGATTGGAGTCTATAAGCCAAAGAAAGGAACACCAAATATTGCCAGCAACCACCTGAAGCTGAAAGAGGCAATGAAGGATTATTCCCTGGGGGGGGGGGGAGTGGGAGAGAGAGAGAGAGAGAGAGAGAGAGAGAGAGAGAGAGCGCTGAGAAAGACTACATATCTGCTGTTGTTTTAAGCCACTGGGTTTGTTGTACTTTGTTACGGCAGCCTTAGGAAGCTAACACAGATGGAGAAAAGCAGAACAGGGAGGGATGACGCAGGGCTCTGGGTGAATGAGACATAGCCTGTGCCCTCAGGGAGCTCCTAATCTATTCATACAGCTGCAACCATAAGTCGCAAATAGGACCAACAAGACAGAATGTGCAAGGTGGGCGCTGGAGTGGAGGCTCTGAGTGCTGGAATGCCTTTGTGGATGGGAAGGTATTTGAGCCGAGCTGAAGCTTTCTACAGGTGAAAATGGCAGAGCTGTGAAATGCCTGTTGAGGGGAGCCATGTCCAGTAGGACGAAAGGATCAGCCAAGAAAACAGACTGTGTATATTTAGGGAACCACATATAGTTCGGTTGAAGAGAGCACAAGAGCTCTCTCTCTCTCTCTCTCTCTCTCTCTCTCTCTCTCTCTCTCTCTCTCTCTCTCTCTGTGTGTGTGTGTGTGTGTGTGTGTAACGGATAGGAGGAGATGGGAAGACATGGCTTGATTCAGTTTGGAGGAGACTCATTGCCAAACTGAAGCATCTGGACCTTCTCTCTCTCCCTCTCTCTCAAATATATTTTTTATTGATTTTTTTACAGAAGGGAGAGGGATAGAGAGCTAGAAACATCGATGAGAGAGAAACATCGACCATCTGCCTCCTACTGGGGATGTGCCCGCAACCAATGTACATGCCCTTGACCAGAATCGAACCTGGGACCTTTCAGTCTGCAGACTGACGTTCTATCCACTGAGCCAAACCGGTTTCAGCTGGACCTTCTCTTACAATGAAAAGTCATGGGAGGTTTTTGAGCAAGAGAATAACATGGTAGGAAGGGAGGGGGTCACGTGGCTATTGTACATACTGAATAGCATGCGCTACCAGGTGAGTCTTGTACCGCTTCCTTGTTCAGCAGAGACTGGCACTATCTTCTTTTCCTGCCTACTGCCTCCCACAGGCATTTCCCAGGAGCTTCTGCCCCTGGTGTGATTGCTCCAATCCCCCTTACCCTAGAGCCCTGAAAACCGCATCTCAGCCCCACCAGCATCCAGTCAACACGAACTTGTCATGATAATGAGAGCCATGAAATATCTTCCTCAGAGGCCAAGGTGGCATCTGTTCAAATTGGTTTTTCCTTTGAATTCTCACAGATCTTCTCACAAGCAGATCTTCTGTACCTGTTAGCTGCCAGACACGAGATGGGAAAATCAAATTTATAAAAGGAAACCATTGCCCTGGTGGGTGTAGCTCAGTTGGCGGAGCGTCATCCCCTGCACCAAAAGACTGCCGGTTCGATTCCCAGTCAGGGCACATGTCCGGGTTGCAGGTTTGTTCCTCTCTCCTTCAAATCAAGAAAATCGTATTAACTAAAAGAAATAACTGGTCTTTCCTCAAAGAGTTTACAGTCCAGACTATCAGACCTGAAGTGTCCTTAGAGACAAACTTGTTTTCCTTTTTTATTTTCTTTTTAAAAGGATATAATTTTATGGATTTCAGAGAAGAAGGAAGAGGGAGAGTGATGAGAATCAGTGGTGAGACAGAACCATTGATCGGCTGCCTCCTGCAGGTCCCCCACTGGGGATTGAGCCCACAACCAGGGCATGTGCCCTGACTGGGTTGATTCCTGTGACCTCCTGGTTCATAGGTCAATGCTCAACCACTGAGCCACACCGGTCGGGCAGACTCATTTTTCAAATGAGGAGACTGAAGACTGGAGAGAAATGATTTGCACAGAATTGCTGTGTGAACTCTGGGCTATATTTTTTCACTTGGGCTATTCTCTGGGGTCTGGTGGATGAGTCTTAGGATGTAGACTTTGAAGAGTAGAATGGAAGGAAATTGACCATCTGGGAGAAGCATAGAAGGAAGGGAAAGGGAATCTCCTTTCTGTGGGGATCCCTAAGGGGATAGCAGTGCTTAAAACTGAGACAGCATTTGTCTAATTAATTAATTATCCTTCCAGCCCTCTTGCCTCTCCTGGGGACGGGCCAAGACGCAGCCGAAGTGCCTGTCAGTCTTGCACAATCTCACAGAGAGCCAGCCGAATGAGCGAGTCTGCAGTTTCGTTTTAGCAAAAAATTTTCTCTCTGAAGATGATTTGTAAGCTTGATCCTGTCAGAACAGAAAACCACATAACCCAATGTGTTTCCAATTTTGTCCTCACTGCCATAAAACGTGGAGCCAAATGCAGAGTCCAATTATACTCCAGTTCATTTTAGGTACCTGGCAACATCTCTCCGTGCTTCCTTTGCATGGGCTCTGCTCTGTTTTCTTCCACATTCTCCTCCCTAATTGTCCTTCTTTCATGCTGCAACCGATGAGCGGCCTAATATCCTCCTGAAAGCAGGCAGGATATACATCTTACATAAACTCAACTATATTTACAAATGTGAAGGGGATATGACCAATAAAGAACACCGGGAGGAACAGATGATATTTGGCCTAGGGGAGGGCAGGCTTAGGAAGACATGATTACCGGCTTCAAATATCCAATAGGCTGTCAGGGGGGTGGGAGCGATGTAGTGGAATTATTCTGCTTAGTTTCGAAGGGCACAGCCAGAATCAATGGGTGGAAATCACAGATAGAAGAAACCTCTCGCAGGCAAAGCTTAGTGATGATGGTGAGTTCGGAGGTCTTCACATAGTGGCTGGACAGCCTCCTTTGGAAGATCTGCCGCACAGGGAATGTAACACTGAATGGAAGGGTTAGAGAAGATGATTTTTAAGGACTCTCCCTGAGATATGCAAAACAGTTCTAGATGTAGAAAAGAAGGTTGGGGGTGGAGTGGGAAGAGAGGACAGGAAAGAAACAAAGGTTCATGGAATGCCGGAACATTCTAACCCAAAGCAGTGAACCCTGGCTGCTCCTGAGACTCTCAGAAAGGACAAGTGGTCCATAAGCAGAATCCAAGCCTGCATTTCCCCAGCCCTGGTCCTTGTGACTCCTACAGAGCAGCAGAAATAAAGAATCAGCTCCATTGTTCCCATTGCCTTATGACTGGCTGCCGTTCAAGGAAGCGCAGGTCCAGACTGCTAGAGGTGGGATGGGCCTTAGAGATCCCATAATCCCAACCCCTCGTTTTAGAGCTGGAGAGAAAGAGGCCCGGAGAGCGGAAGGAGCCTGTCTACTTGTCTATCTGTCAGCCACTTCACCGGACTGCGTGCTGCTGGCGAACAGCTTTACTTACCTTTCACTCCCTCAGCAAGGCCTGGCTCAGGACGCTTGCCCATGGTGGGTGCCCAGTAAGCAGTTGGAAAATTGGACTGAATTGCCCGGAAAGGCTGGAACTAGAAGCTAGGCTTTTTGACCCATAGCCCATGAAGCTTTCCATGATATAAATTAATCCAATTTAATTTATTTGGCATTTCCGTATGCCAAGCCTGGAGGTACAGCAAGAGAGGAACAAGAGGCAGGCTGTGCCCTCAAGGAGGAAACAGCTCCTCCTGGTAACCGGGCTCTTCCCATCCCGGCCCTGTGCACCTGCTGTTCCTTTGGCGCGGAAAGCTCTTTTCGCTGCCTACTCACGGCCTATTCATCCTTCAGCTCTCAGTTCAAATGTCACTTCCTCAATGGCACCTTCTTTCACTCCCAGATGAGGCAGATCTCTCTGATACAGGCTCTCAGGGAGTCCTTCCTCCCTGAATTTAGCAAGTGTGTAATTATATATTGATTTGTGCGGCTCTTTGTTTGCTCTCCTCCTGCCTCCTTCACTAGACTGTTAGCTCTACAAGGACAGATACTCTGTCTCTCATTCCCCAGTGTGGCGAGAGTCTGGTAAAAACCTGGGACATGGTGGGTAAGCAGTAAATTATTCATGTTTGTTGAATACCGAAATCAACATCCCTTTTTAAAGTTTTTTTAATTGATTTCAGAGAGGGAGGGAAATGGAGGGAGGGAGAGGGAGAGAGAGAGAGAGAGAGAGAGAGAGAGAGAGAGAGAGAGAGAGAGAGGGAGAGAGAGAGAGGGAGAGAGAGAGAGTCATTGATCGGCTGCCTCCTGTACACCCCCCCGCCGCCAGGTTCGAACCCACAACTCGGGCATGCGCCCTGACCAAAAATCTGAACCGTGACCTCTCAGTTCATAGGTGGACACTCAAACACTGAGCCACATCAGCCAGGCTAGATCAACATTCTAAAGGGTTATCTAGATAGATAAATTATAACTACAATTCAATGTGATCAGGGGTATCAGGTGACAGAGAAATCAGTTCTCTGGGAAGGAGGAAGCCACTCCTTTATCAATGGAGCTGGTCCCGCAGAATGTGTACACAGCCAGACAATCACAGGCAGAACAGCCCAGCCTTGTGAAAGTGCCTGTTGCATTCAGATAAACCAAAGCCACGTGTTAGCATCTTTCTATGTCCCCAGCTCCCTGAGGAGCAGGTCAGTTCTACCACTGTGGGACAGACTGGGCACATGAGTGCCAATTGGAGTTCTGGCACAACTGGCAAAATCAGACCACATGGGGCTGGCAAAGCCCAAAGGAAGCCCCTGATATTGGAGATCCACGGATTGCTTTGCTCTTTAGTGTTTTCTACAAGAGAAAGACTGAAGGGATTGTTTGGTGCTGGAATGAAGGGACAGTTCTGTATCTTTTGGGTGGGGTTAGACCTACTCCCAGGCATAAGAGATTATTGCCCTCTAGTGGTAATAATAATGATGATGATGATAATGATAATGATAGGTAGTGGATGTGGTCCTTGTTAGGGTGACCAACTATCCCATTCTGACCAGGATTGTTTCAGCTCTGAAGTTCTGCCTCCCAGGAGCCTCTACAGGCAAACTGGGACAGTTGGTCATCCTACCCTTTGATGGTATTCAAACTCACTCTACATAAACACAATCTTATTAGATGGCTCATAACCCCACGGCCAGAAATCAGATCTCAGGCTCCACAGACCTGTAGAGATTTAGAGATCCAGCCATGTTCCAGATGAGGAAAGAAAACCCAAGAGAAGTGAAGGAACTTCCTTGTTCAACATTACATTGTAGCCCGGCTGGTGTGGTTCAATGGTTGAGAGTCTACCTATGAACCAGGAGGTCACGGTTTGACTCCTGGCCTGGGCACATGCCCAGGTTGTGACCTCAATCCCCAGTGTGGGGTGTGCAGGAGGCAGCCGATCAATGATTCTCTCTCATCATTGATTCTATCTCTCTCCTCCCCTCCCTTCCTTTCTGAAATCAATACAAATATATATCATTTTAAAACATCACATTGCAAACCAATGGCCGAACTGGAATCTAGGTGTCTGATCTACAGTTGGTGCTCTTGGCCTCTGCCTGGTGTGCCCTCCCCTACTCCATCATTTTGTCAAGGTCCCAAATTCTCCAAGAATCTTGCCCAAACTACCCACCCCTTAACCCTTCCAGAAAGCTTCCCCCACTGAAAGCCTGAAACATTCATTTGGTATTTAGCATGTATTATAGGTACTGGGTGATTTTTTTTTTAAATCCTTTAAATGTATAACTAGGAAAAAAGGAAAGCTCTTCAGCCCCCGACCTCAAACCTCCCCACCCCCAGAGATCCTGGGGAGGAGAACAGTCTCTTGAAGAGTCTCCAGTGTGCCCATACTTTGTCCAGGGCCCCGAGGAAAGGGAATTTGGCATCGCAGAGCAAGGAAAGAAGCGAAGGAGAGGCTTTTGCAATCACCAGGTGGGATTGATTGGAGAGCCAAGAGCTGAGCAGAGGCGAGAAGGCATCCCTGCAGCCGCGAGAGGAGAGCGAGTGAGAGCCTTCCTGGTCCATGATACCACCAGGGGAAGGATCTTAGTTTTCTTGCCACCAGAATTGCAGTGTCCCTCCCTGCTCCCCTGGTCCCTGACGAGGACCCCCCAAATCAGCTCTCGCTGCTCCCCTCCACTGAGACAAATTTGCAAACTCCCACATCTCTGTGGAAACGGCAGAGAGCAGGAGAGAAGAAAAAAGGAGAAAAATCCACCCACATGCCAACAAACTGGAAAAAAAATAACCCAGGCCTTGTCTCACTCAGCTGTTGGCTTGCTGCTCCCTCCCACTGTGGCGGCTGCTCCTGCCTCCTGGACAGGGACCTAGCTCTGTGCAGCCTCCCTTCCCATCCTGAGTTAGCTTAGTCAATACCCCTCCCCGTAACCCAACTACAGGAGGAAGGGTCCTGGAGCCCAGAGGTAGGTAAGGACTGACAGAGTCACTAAATGTTTGTGGCCAACCACAAACTCACTCTCCATCACTGTCCCCAAAACCGTGCAGGGGACAGACTCCCCTCCCATCCCAGGAAAATGAGCCAAGGAGCTCTCCTGCCAGGCGACTCCTCCCTCAGATGCTGTCCTCTGCCTGCCCAGCCCATTCTCTCTGCTGTCTCTCTCTACCATTTCATTGTTAGGCTCTATTTTCAGTCTAACTCCCTCTACTTAAAACAAAACAAAACAAAACAAAACAAAACACTTTATTGATTTTTTAGAGAGAGGAAGGAAGAGAGAGAGAGGAGAGAGAGAGAGAAGAAGAAGAAGAAGAAGAAGAAGAAGAAGAAGAAGAAGAAGAAGAAGAAGGAGAAAAGAGAGAGAGACAGAGAGAGAGACAGAAAGAGAGAGAAACATAGATGTGAGAGCACAACAACCAGCTGCCTCCTGCATGACCCCTATTGGGAATTGAGCCTTCAACTGGGCAAGTGCCCTGACCCGATGCAAAGGACGATGCCCAACCAACTGAGCCACACCAGCCAGGGCACTCCCTCTACTTTTTGTGCCCTATTTTTTCTTCACCTTTTGCCCTGGAATGGGGAACCATATAATTAAAAAAAATAAAATAGGGTGTGTAGATAGGAAAGGAGGACTCTGGAAACCATCACTGTTAGAAACTGTTCAGGAAAGCTGAGATGTTTAGGTTGTGAGACAAAGGATACGGACTCAGAGGATCTTGGGAGGATGGAACTACAAAGAGCTCTTAGAGTAACTGGGCTCAGCCCTTCATTTCACAGATGAGATGAGTGACGTCCAGAGAGGGATGAACACTGGGGCTGTCACACAGAAGAGGGGACAGCTTTGGTCTGCGGGCCTCCAGGAAACAGAAGGAGGACCAGTGAGTGAAAGATATGAGAAAGAAGATTTAAGACAGTTTTGTCTCTTCCTTACAAATCCTTATTCCTGTGATGTGTGTGTGTGTTTGGGGTGTGTGTGTGTGTGTGTGTGTGTGTGTGTGTGTGTGTGTGTGTTTGGTGTGTGTGTTGTTGGTTTTTTTCTTCTCTCACTGTGCAGGATCTCCAGTTCAGTGCTGAAAAAAAGGGGCGTTAAAGGGCAAACCTGTCTTGTTACTCGTCTTAAAGGGAAAAGGTTCAGTGTTTCACCATTATATATGCTTGCTGTGGGATTTTGGAGGATGGTTTTTATCCTTTTAAGAAAGTACCCTCATATTTCCAGTGTGCTAAGAGCTTTTTTCTTTTTTTATTCACAAACAGGGGTTGCATTTTAAATGCTTCCTCAGAATCTTTTGTAATGATCATAAGTTTTTTTTCTCTTCTAGTCTGTTTTCTATGGTCAAGAATGCAGTATTTAGCTCAAGAAAAAGATGACATTTAAAAAAAAATCCAAAGAGGCATTGGCCACCTTGTGGATTAAAGTAGGCAGCTCCAGCCAAGACCGGTTTGGCTCAACGGATAGAGCATTGGCTTGGGGACTGAAAGGTCCCAGGTTCGATTCCGGTCAAGGGCATGTACCTTGGTTGTGGGCATATCCCCAGTAGGGAGTGTGCAAGAGGCAGCTGATTGATGTCTATCATCGATGTTTCTAACTCTCTATCTCTCTCCCTTCCTCTCTGTACAAAATCAATAAAATATATTTAAAAAAAAAATAAAGTAGGCAGCTCCAGTCACTGGCAATGTTCACGCACAAGTGCAGCCATCCAGTAAATGTGCATGTGCCACGCTCTGTTCTAGGTGCTGAAGATTCAGCGGCAAAGAAGGTCCCTGATCTCCTGAAGCTCCCATTTTAGAGAAAGGACGACAGACACAAACAACCAACAAATACATGAACAAGATCACTTCAAAAAATCAAAAGTGCTTTGAGCCTGGCCAGCGTGGCTCTGTGGTTGAATGTTAGCCTATGAACCAGGAGGTCACGGTTTGATTCCCAGTCAGGGCACAGGCCTTGGTTGTGGGCTCGATCCCCAGTAGGGCGTATGCAGGAGGCAGCCAATCAATGATTCTTTCTCATCATTGATGTTTCTCTCTCTCTCTCTTCCTTCTCTGTAATCAATAAAAACATATATATATATATATATATATATATATATATATATATATATATATTTTTTTTTTTTTTTTAAGTGCTTTGAAAATAAATGAAAGGTCTACGGCCATACCACCCTGAACACGCCCGATCTCGTCTGAAAATAAATGAAAGAAGACATGCAAAGGTATTATGATTGGGTGGGGTGGGGACTAAGATTAAATGGAGTAGTTAAGGAAGGTCTCTCCAGGGAATGACAGTTGAGGCCAATTGAATGACAAGAAAAAGCAGTCATTTTAGGAAGATCTAGAGTTATGTCATCTCAGACAGCAGGCCCTAGGATGGGAATGAGCTTGGTTTATTCAAAGGGCTTCAGGAAGAAGTCTGACTGAAGAGAGCAAGCGGTATTGTTATCAGATGAGGTAGGAAAGAAGTTCTGAAGCAAGACTGTGTAGGGAATGTGTCAGCCCTGGGGAAATGTTTAGATTTAAAAAAAAATAATTTTTTTTTAACTTTTATTGATTTTAGAGAGGAAGGGAGGGGGAGGGAGGGAGGGAGGGGGAGAAAGAGAGAGAGAGAGAGAGAGAGAGAGAGAGAGAGAGAGAGAGAGAGATCAATGATGAGAGAGAATCACCAATCAGCTGCCTCCTGCATGTCCCCTACTGGGGATCAAGCCCACAACCCAAGCATGTGCCCTTGACCGGAATCCATTCCAGGACCCTTCAGTCCGCAGGCCAACGTTCTATCCACTGAGCCAAGCCAGCTTGAGCAGATGTTTAGATTTTATTCAAGGTACAATGAAAAGCCATTGGGAGGTCTTAAGTTGAGAGTGACATTATCTATGATTGTTCTGTTCGATGTGTGAACAATGGATTATAGTGGGGGCAAAACTGGAAACAGGTTCACCAGTTAGGAGGTCCAGGCGAGAGACCACGATAGCTTGGGCTAAGATAGTGATGATGGAGAAAGATAAGTGGACATATTTATGATATATTTTTATCTGAACATTATCAATTCGATCTCATTGGCATTTATAGACTACTAGGAGCCCAGCGTGCAATTCAAAATCACATGGCACCGCCCACCCTCCAGTCATGGTCCTGCCCTGCCTCACTCCCTGGGCCCTGCAGCAGCTGTGTCAGCTGCTGGTCTGGCTCTGCCTCCCTCTCCAGCCCTTGAAGCAGCCGCAGCCTCTCCTGATCAGGCCCTCCCCCAGAGCAGGTGCACAGAGGCCCCTGCTGCCCCCGACACGGCGCATGCAACCTGCTCCTGCCCAGTCAACCCATTATGGCATCCCAGTTAATTAGCATATTTCTCTATTATATATATAGATACCATCCAACAACAGCAGAAAGCACATTCCTCTCAAGCTTACAGTGTACACTCACCAAAATAGACCATATTCTGGACCACAAAACACATCTTAGCAAACTTAAAAGAACAGATATCATACAAAGTGTGCTCTCAGAACACAATGTAATTAAACTGAAAATCAGTAAAAGATAATTTTCTGGGAAATCCAAAATGTTTAGAAACGGAACAACACATTTCTAAATAACATATGGGTCAAATAAGAAGTTTCAAGAGAAAATTTTAAAGATTTTGAGTGAAATAGAAATGAAAATATGATTAATCAAAATTGGTGGGTTTGTATAAAATCCTAATCTATAAAAAAAGGCCTCCTGTGACTAGTAAGAATATATATAGCAAGATTGCAGAATACAAGGTCAATACAGAAAAATCAATTGCTTTCCTATATAGCAGCAATGAATTAAAATTTGAATTTTCAGAAAGCAGTACTACTTATAATAGCTGCAATGAAATATTAGGTATAAATATAATAAAATATGTACAGGATCTAAATGTGAAAAACTATAAACCACAAATGAAATATCAAAGAAGTTCTAAATAAATGGAGAGATAATCCATGTTCATGGATAGGAAGACTGACTATAAGGTGTGGCAAAAATAGGTCTACAGTTGTGAGTATGCAAAAGTTTATTCTTATGTTATTGTTCATTAATTATTGTATTAGCTTCTATATGAACAACTATAAACCTACTTTTGCCACACTCTATAGCGTAAAAATGTCAGATCTCCCCAACCAGATGCATAGATTCAATGTAATTTCAGTCAAAACCACACCAAGATGTTTTGTAGATATAGATAAGTGGACAGATACAGACAAAGCAATTCTAAAGTTTATGTGCCAATATGTTTAAATACAGTGTAGTTATTTTCCAGCTTCCTATCTTTACACAAAAATAAAGTATTGACACTCACTAAAAAGAGTTTATGTGGAGTGTCAAAAGACCTTGCACAACCAAAATGATACTAAAGAAAAAGAATAAAGTTGGAGGATTTCCACTACCTGATTTCAAGACAGCCTCAGTACTATAAAGCTACAGTACACAAGAGAGTGGTATTGAAGAATGAATAGCTTCTGAGATCAATGGAACAGAATGGAATATATTTTGCCAACAGAACTTATTGATGGATGTACAGGATGAGGAAAAGAAAGGAATAAAAAAGACCATCTGTATGAAATAGAGGAAGATTAGGTTAGATGCCTTTTTACATTTCTTCCCAACTGTAAGTTTTAATACAGAATTTGTAAAGTCTATGATTCGTTGACATGACCCATGTCTTTCTTCTGACCCACAACAACTATACTTGGGGCTGGGGTCTCCCTACTTAATGACCCCAAACCCCTAAGCTCAGGCCCCCCACTTCCCCTTCCTTTTCTGTGGAGGGGTGTTAGGGACTCTCTGCATGTGAGAGCCAATGAGCTGTGTGAATGTTGCTTCCAGTCTTGGTTTTAAGAGACTTCAAGCTATGTGTGTCAAAGATCTGATTACCGCCAAAACTGGTTTGGCTCAGTAGTAGAGCGTTGGTCTGCAGACTGAAAAGTCCTGGGTTTGATTCCGGTCAAGGGCATGTATCTTGGTTGCGGGCACATCCCCAGTAGGGGGTGTACAAGAGGCAGCTGATCGATGATTCTCTCTCATCAATGTTTCTAACTCTCTCTATATCTCTCTTCCTCTCTGTAAAAAATCAATAAAATATATATATTTTAAAAATCTGATTACCCTATAATTAGTGTGTTAATAAAGCATGAGGGAGAAGCTGGGGCAGAGAAAGAAGAAGGGCAGGAGAATGAAGAAAAGAGAAAAGGAGAAGATGAAGAAGGAGATATGGAGGAGGGGAGAAAAAGAAGAACAGATCTATTGGCAGAAAGTGGGGAGAGGAGCAGGCCACAATGGCACACAGGAGTCCCCGGGGCAGAGTACATCCACCCTCAGCTAATGTCCTCAGCAAGATTCCTCCTTATTTTCAGCCCTAAGAGAGCAGAGAAACGGTTACATGGAGAGATAGTCCCCTGTAGTCACTACATCTGGTCAGAGTGGGAGGATAAAGAGAAATTAATGTAGTTAAAACAACAGGGCTTAACTTTTTGTTGAGTCACAGACCTATCTGAGAATGTGATAAAGCTATGGCCTACATATTTTCCCCAGAAATATGCTATTATACACAATTATACAAAATTTTGCCTACAACTTAGCATGTTCATGGATTCTCTGAAACCCTCCAGGGTTCAAGAACCCCTGTGCAGAATCTCTGAATAAGAGAATATTTAGGAAGTAAAAATCAATATGATTAGTGAATACTTTGTATGTGGTTGAGTGAGCAAAGAGGAAACCAGTATATTCTTTGTCTTTTTGTGGTAAATTAATTGACCTTATATGCATGCTGGCCTCTCTATTCTTTTCCATTGATCAATGTGTCTGTATTTATGCCAAAACCATACTGGTTTTCCTAGTTTTATGGATATATAATTGACATGCAGCACTCTATACTGTAACTTCAAGGTGTGCAGCATAATGGCTTCACATACATGTATTGCAAAAGGATTACTACAATAAGTTTAGTTAATATCCATCAGCTCATATAGTTATAAAAATTTGTGTTTTTTTCCTTGTGATAAGAACTTTTATACTCTAATACCATACTGTTTTGATTATGATAGGTTTGTAATATAGTTTGAAATCAAGAAGTGTGACTCTTCCAGCTTTATTCTTTCTCAAGATTACTTTGACAATTTACGGTCTTTTATGGTCCTAACAAATTTTTTAAGATTGTTTGCTCTATTTCTGTAAAAAATGCCATTGAAATTTTTATAGCAATTGTATTGAATCTGTTAATTCCTATTCTTTCAATCCATGAACACAGAATATCTTTCCATTTATTTGTGTCTTTTTAAATTTCTTTCATCAATGTCTTATCATTTTCCTTGTACAGATCTTTAATTTCCTTGATTAAATTTATTCCTCAGTATTCTATTCTTTTTGATGTAATTGTAAATATAATTTTCTTAATTTCTATTTCTAATAGTTCATTGTTAGTGTATAGAAATACAAGTGATTTTTGTATATTGATTTTGTATCCTGCAACTGTACACAATTTCTTGATGAGTTCTAACAGTTTTTTGGTGGATTCCTTGGAAATCTCTCTATATAATATTATGTCATCTGCAAATAGACAGACTTACTTCTTCCTTTAATATGGGTACTTTTGATTTCTTTTTCTTGCCTAATTGCTTCAGCTAGGACTTTTAGTACTATTTTAAATAAAAGTGGCAAGAGTGGGCATTCTTGTCTTGATCCTGATTTTAGAGGAAAAGCCTTCATCTTTTCACCATTGAGTACGATGTTAGCTGTGAACTTGTCATATATTGCCTTTATTAGGTTGAGGTACATTCCATTTACACCCAATTTGTTTTTATTTATGAATAAAATAGATGTTGTATTTTGTCAAATGCTTTTTCTACGTCTATTAGGATGGTCACATTTTTTAATTAATATATTTTATTGATTTTTTACAGAGAGGAAGAGAGAGTTAGAAACATTGATCAGCTGCCTCCAAGGTACATGACCATGATCGGAATTGAACCTGGGACCCTTCAGTCCGCAGGCCGACGCTCTATCCACTGAGCCAAACTGGTTTCAGCGAGGATGATCACATTTTTATCCTTCATTTTGTTAATGTGGTATGTCACGTTGATTGGTTTGTCGATGTTGAACCATCTTTACATTTCTGGAATAAATCTCACTTGATCATGTTGTATGATCCTTTTAATACTTGTATATTGTTGAATTCAGGATATTTGCCTATAATTTTTTCTTTCTTATAGTGTTCTTACCTGATTTTGACATCAGGGTAATGCTGGCCTAAGATTGGAAGTTTTACCCCCTCTTCTACTTTTTTAGAAGAGTTTGAGAAGGAATGGTATTTAATTATTTAATTATTGATTTTTTTAAATTGATTTTTCACAGAGAGGAAGGGAGAGGGACATCGATGAGAGAGAAACATTGACCAGCCGCCTCCTGCACACCCCCCATCGGGGATGTCCCAGCAACCAATGTACCTGCCCTTGACAGGAATCAAACCTGAGACCCCTCAGTCCACAGACCGACGCTCTATCCACTGAGCCAAACCAGTTTCGGTGGTATTTATTCTTTAAATATTTGGTAGAGTTCTCCAGTGAAGCCCTCTGACCCAAACTTGTCTTTGTTGAGGGGTTTTTGGTTACTAATTCAATCTTATTGGTAATTGGTCTACTCTGTTTTTCTATTTTTTTCATGATTCAGTCTTGGTAGGTTGTATGTTTCTAGGAACTTATCTATTTCTTCTAGGTTGTTCAATTTCTTGGCATAGAATTGTTCATAGTAGTCTCTCATGATCTCTTGTATTTCTGTGGTATCAATTTTGATGACTCCTCTTTTGATTCTGATTTTATTTAGATCCTCTCTTTTTCTTGGTAAGTGTAGCTTTTATTTATCTCTTCTAGTATCTTTTTTAGTCTCTACTTCCACTCTGATGTTTGCTATTTTCTTTTTCAATTTCTTTATTGATTAAGGTATCACATATTTGTCCTCAACCCCCCATTCCAATCCCCCACCTCCCTACTCATGCCCTCACCCCCCTATTGTCCTTGACCACTGGCTAGGCTCATATGTGTGCACATAAGTCCTTTTGTTGATCTCTCCCTTTTATCCCCACCCTCCCTTTGAGGTCCAACAGTCTGACCCATGGCACCTTATCTCTGGGTCTGTTCTTTTTTTTTTAAATATATTTTATTGATTTTTTACAGAGAAGAAGGGAAAGAGATAGAGAGCTAGGAACGTCGATGAGAGACATAGACCAGCTGCCTCTTGCATGCCCCCTACCAAGGATGTGCCCGCAACCGATGTACATGCTCTTGACTGGAATTGAACCTGGGACCCCTCAGTCTGAAGATGCTCTACCATTGAGCCAAACCAGTTTTGGCTCTGGGTCTGTTCTTGTTGCTATTTTCTTCTTTCTACTAACTTTGGGCTTAGCTTGGTTGTCTTTTCCTAGGTTCTTGGGGTGCAAAGTTTGGTTGTTTTATTTTAGATATTTCTTTTTTTTCTTAATGTAGGTGTTTATTGCTATGAATTTCTTTCTTAGAAGTGCTTTTGCTACATCTTATAATTTTAGTGTGTTGTACTTCCATTTTCATTTGTCTCAAGATTTTTAATTTGTTTTGATTTTTTTTTTCTTTGACCCATTGGTCTCTCAATAGCATGTTGTCTTATCTCCACACATTTGTAATTTTTTCAGTTTTCTTCTTTCAGTTGCTTTCTACTTTCATAACATTGTGGTTGGAAAAGATGCTTCGTATGATTTCAATCTTTTTACATTTATTAAAACTTGTTTTGTGGCCTAGCATATGATCTGTCCTAAGAATGTTCTGTGTTGTTATTCTTTTTTAAAAAGCCAGCTTCATTGAAGTATAATTCCATAGCATAAAATTCACCTGCTTTAAGTATACAACTCAATTAATTTTAACATATTTATAGAACTGTAAAACTATATTATTTTATATGATTATTTATAGTGTTATTCACTAAAATGAAGTTAAATTTTCATACAGTTAAATTCATCCTTATATTGTTACTTGGGGGGAAAGCAAGGGGCAGAAAAGTATATATATATAGTATATTACTCCTGGTATAAGAAAGAAGGGAATAGAAATAAATATTTATACTTGCTCATACTGGTGCAAAGAAACATGGGATGAACAAAATGTTAATAATACTGGTTACCTATAGGGCTCAAGGGGGCACAGGTAGACAGGAACAGGGTGTAAATATCTCAGTGTACATCTATTTATAATATACAGTTTTTATTTTTATAATTACATGCATTAGATTTTCTATTACTGTCATAAAATATAACCACTAACTTGGTGGCTTAGAATAACACGAATTTATTATCTTATACTTCTGGAAGTCAGAAGTCTGAAATGAGGCTTAATGGGCTAAAATCAAAGATTGTGTCCTTCTGGAGACTTTAGGGGAAAATTTAATTCCTTGCCTTTTTTTAGCTTTGAGAAGCCACCTGCATTACATAGCTCATGCTCCCTTCTCTATCCACAAGGCCAGTAGCAAAGCATCTTTAAATCTCTCTCTCTCTCTCTCTCTCTCTCTCTCTCTCTCTCTCTCTCTCTCTCTCTCTCTCTCTCATCTCTGTGTGTGGTCACATCTCCCTCTCTGATTCTGATCACCTTCCTCCCTTGCAATTGCATTGATCCTACCCATAATAACCAGGATAATCTCTCCACATCGTTTTTAGTTCATTTCTTCTTAGAAGCTCTGACTGTACCACTTATTGATGGGCATTTGAGTTGTTTCCAGCTTTTCTGTGATTATGAATAAATTATGAGTATTTTTTGAGCACTAATATTTTCATACATCTAGAATTTATTTGGGTGTAAGAAATAAGATAGAGATCCAACTTCATTTTTTTTTGCCAAGTCTCAAGCCAATTATCTCAACAGCATAAATTGCATAATACATCTTCTACCAAGGAATTAAAATATCATCTTTCAAGGCCCTAGCTTGGTATCTCAGTTGGTTAAAGCATCATCCTGATATACCAAGATTGTGCGTTTGATCGCTGGACGGGACACATACAAGAATCAACCAATAAATGCATCAGTAAAGCAGAACAACAAATTGATATTATTCTTCTCTTTCTACCTCCCTCTCTCTCTTTAAAAAATAAATAAAATTTTAAAGAAAAAATGTCTCTCAATATGTTAAATTCTCCATAGACTCCCCCCCCCCCCCCGAACTCTATAGTGTTCCATTGATCTAGTTGCCGGTTTTGAACCAGTAGTACTGTATTTTAATTCCTATAACCATACAATGTGTTTCAATAAATGATGTACTGGTTGGTACTCATCACTTCTTTTTCAGAATTGTCGTAGTTATTTCTGGATGTTTATTTATTTATATACTTTCTATGCTGATAGTTATGTTCTAAAGGGATACAATTTAGAAATTTAATGTGAATTAAAATTTATTTTTGTTGCATTAACAAATTAATTTGAAACTGTCCATCCAGGAACCAAATATGTCTCTTTATTTATTCAAATATTTTATATTCTATAGGGGAGCTTGGTAACTATAGAATGAGATTTTCAGAGTGTACAGTGGAAAGGTTACGGAGGAAGAGAGGCAGGCTAAGGTCGGCTCAAGGTAGGAAAAGCAGAGTTGTATGAAATATAAGAGAGAACAGAGGATTAGAAGAGCTTATATAAAAGGTGGGTATTGTACTAGTTATCTATTGCTGAGTAAAAGCTAAAACCACACTTAGTGTCCTAAAATATTTATTCATCTCATGTTTTTCCATGGGCTTAGCTGGGTGCAGATCCTCTGCTGGATCCTCTGTTTCAGGCTCTCTGACAAAGTCTGCAATCAAGGTGTTGGCTAGGGTTGGGTCTCATCTGAGGGTTTGATAGAGGAAGGGTCCACTTCCAAGATCAACTGGTTGCTGATTTTCAGTTCCTCAAGGACTGTTGGACTGAGAGACTCAGTTCCTTGCTTGATGCTGGCCTTCATTTGCTTGACACATGGACTTCCCTAATTAGGCAACTTACTTCATCAAAGCCAGCAAGAGAGAAAATCTAGCAATATGGAAGTCACAGTTTTATGTAGCCAAGTCCCTAAGTGACACCTTATCACTTTTTCCCCATTCTGTTGTTTAAAAGTAAGTCCCTAGGTCAACCACAGTCAAAGGGAGGGGATTACACAAGGGTGAGAATACCGAGTCAGGGATCATTGGGAATGGGGGGAGGAGGGTCATCTTAGACACAGTTATTAAGAAATGTAGGTTATGGCCTTAACTGGTTTGGCTCAATGGATAGAGCATCAGTCTGAGGACTGAAGGGTCCCAGGTTCGATTCCTGCCAAGGGGACATGCTTGGGTTGTGGGCTCAATCCCCAGTAGAGGGCGTGCAGGAAGCAGCCAATCAATGATTCTCTCTCATCACTGATGTTTCTATCTCTCTCTCCCTCTCCCTTCCTCTCTGAAATCAATTATATATATAATTTTTTTTTTAAGAAATGTAGGTTATAGTAGGTTTGGTAGCATTTGCTAACTCAAAGTTTGCCAGAGGAATAAAGCTCTCTGGGACATGGGGGTAAGGAGGGACACATGACTTTGGGTTTTCCTATAACCTAAATCAATGGCATTTTCAAGAGAATTGTGGTCTCTGTTGGAAGAGTAGACTCCAGGCTCGTTAGGCCAGGTAAATAATAACCATTTCCATATGTATAGCACTTCAGGGGTTTACAAATCCACTTTTGGAGCTATTCATTGGATTCTAATAACAATCCTATGAGGCAGCCAGGCAAGGAAATTAAGGTTCAAAGAGGCTAAGTGGCCACCTCAGGTCTCACAATTAAATGTTGGCAGAGCCCAAACCAGAGCCCCAGTCTTTAGATTCCTGGCCTATTACAACAGTGTTTTTCCCTTCAATAGTCTCTCCTACCATTTTCCTCCCTCTCTGGGTTCTTACTGTGGCTCCGTTATTAGTAGCTAGTCTGGCAGCCTCACCATACCTTCCAGAATTACTGCAGGGTCAAAGATAATGTTCATAAGGCTCCCAGCCCACTGTATGGCACACAGTAAGTTCTCACTAAACAGAAGCTATTCGCTGTTATTACTCCTTCTTCTCTACTTATCTTCAATCCTGCTCTTTCCCATGAATCTCTGTGGTACCACATCCCAAGGTGCAACTTGCTTTCAAAAGACACAAATACCCAACAACTTTTACAGGCAGAAATTGCCGATTTCCCAACAGTCCAATAAGGAGCATTTGGTTGTCAGTAGTGTATTCTTTCTACATATTAAAAAAAGGTTTGTTGCCGAAACAGGGTTGGCTCAGTGGATAGAGCATCGGCCTGCAGACTGAAAGGTCCCAGGTTCGATTCCGGTCAAGGGCATGTACCTTGGTTGTGGGCACATCCCCAGTAGGGGGTGTGAAAAAAGGCAGCTGATCGATGATTCTCTCTCATCCATGTTTCTAACTCTCTATCCCTCTCTCTTCCTCTCTGTAAAAAAATCAAAAAATATATATATATATATATTAAAAAGCTTTGTTGCCCAGCCAGAGTGGTTCAGTGGTTCAGTGCCAACCTATGAACCAGGAGGTCACAGCTTGATTTCTGTCAGGGCACATGCCCAGGTTGTGAGCTCAGTCCCCAGTAGGGGTGGGGGTAGGAGGCAGCTGATCGATGATTCTCTCTCATCAAATGATGTTTCTATCTCTCTCTCCCTTTCCCTTCCACTCTGAAATCAATAAAAATATATCTTAGAAAAAGGCTTACTATAAAAGAGTATACATGGCACTCAGGCAGCAGCCTCATACATCTCGTGTTTACCACATTTAAAAAATATATATTTTATTGATTTTTTACAGAGAGGAAGGGAGAGGAATAGAGAGTTAGAGACATCTATGAGAAAGAGACATCGATCAGCTGCCTCCTGCACACCCCCGCACTGGGGATTTGCCCGCAACCAAGGTACATGCCCTTGACCGGAATCGAACCCGGGATCTTTCAGTCCGCAGGCCGACGCTCTATCCACTAAGCCAAACCGGTTTTGGCCACATTTCTTGATCACCTCATTTTCTCTTATACTTGATTTAATTTTGTGTCATTTTATACAGTAACACACTGTATAGGTTTGTAGCCTAGGAGCAAGAGCCTATGCCATAAAGCCTAGGTATGCAGTAAGCCATACCATCTAGTTTCTGTAAGTGTGTTTTATGATGTTCCCACAACAATGAAATTACCTAACAGCACATTTCTCAGAATGTATCCCTTCACTCTATCATATAGAAAAATATATTTATGTATGCCAAATATTAATATATTATATTTATTTTTAATAGAGAGGGCCCTGCCTGGGCCTGACATTCTAGCTCTGGGTTCTCCACAGCCAAACTCCACTCTCTCTTTCAAAACATGGCCCCCATGGGTCCCTCCTGTAGCCAAGCCACTTGCACCCCAGCCACTCTTGTTCCACCCCCTGCAAGAAGACAATATCCAATTTGCACTGAGCCTTTGCTCTCCCCTTTCATTGTGGAGCCTGGCACATTTATTTAAGTCCTGCCTTTGGTGCTTATGAGGTGCCTAAACTTATGTAAATCACTTCCTTTCTAGGAGCCCCCGTTTTTTCAGAAATGAAACGGATATTAATAATTTCCACATAAAGGGACTGCTTTGAGCGTTGAAAGGTTATGAATAGGGTCCTGAGCTAATAATGAAAGAAGTTCATTAACTGTTGAAGCTCCATCCCCTGCCCCCCACACCACCAATCCGCGGATCCCCACAGCACAAGGTCATAGGACGAATTCAGAATGTGATTCCTTCCCTCTCTCTCTTCTGCCTTGACAATTGTTACTCTAAGACCCTGGTTCCAAGCATGACGCCACCATGAACCCCCACAAGCCCGTTATCCGAAGGGAAGGTTGGGAGAGGCTGGGACAGTGTGGAAAGTGCCTTGAAGTTCATCAGAGTTGGAGTCCCACCAGGACCTTCCTTAGCTTTGTGGCTTTGGCAAGAGACCTCAGCTGCCCTGTGCCTCGGGCCACTTACCTACAGCGGGAGGGAAAATCATAGCACCACCTCAGTGGGCACACCCATTTTCTATCCCTCACTGCACTCCTTCCCATCCACCTACAGGCTCTCTACTCAGCTGGCTGGGCCTTGCCCTCTGTCAGCTGACTCAAGCCACGCCTCTCCCAGAGGAACCACCAGGAGAGCAGGTAAGAACCTGCAAGACAACAACTGACTTCCAGAATGCACAAGGACAGAGCTGAACCCAAATTTCATTCTTGACTCAACCGTTCATGCACCTGAATCCATGCAACGAATGTTCGCTGACCCTTCCTCTGGGACTGGCCAGGCGCTGAGCTTTGCTGGAGACAGAGGCCCTGCCCCTAGGGGGCTTCTGATCTGACAGGAGAGGGAACCCTGGACGTGAAATCCACATGGGGCGGGGGCAGGAAGCTCTAGGGGCTGTAAGCCTAGAGGACAAGATCAAGGTAGGCTACTTGGATGAAGTGACACTTGGTGAGTTTACAAGGTTTGGGGAGTTGTGAAGGGCAGAACACCTTGCAAAGTCACCTAGACAAGAGAGAGCGGGCACACTGTTGGAACCGCTGTGGTTAGTTCAGTGGACAGAGCACAGTGTGTTTTGACCAGGTGTGGCAAGAGATGTGGTTGGAGAGGTTTGATAAGGCCGGATCTACGGGTGGCCTTAATTGCCAAACAAGGAGTAGAACTTTATCCTAGTTTGTGTGTGTGTGTGTGTGTGTGTGTGTGTGTGTGTGTGTGTGTCACAGAAGGAAGTGACACTCCTCTCACTGCTGCTGTGCAAAAGGGTAGGTTGAAGATGGCCAGTCAGGCCAGAAGCTGGGAGCCAGGAAGGGTACTTGAGGTCATTCATGTGAGGAGCGTTGAGGCTGGAATAGGGCAATGGCAGTGGATGAGGAAAGAAGCTGGATTTGAGAGACAGAAAAGGGAATCAGCTGGACTTGGTGAGGGATTGGCTAGGAGGAGAGAAGGGGAAGTTGGGCTGCACATAAGGCAGAGGAAACTATCGAACAAGTGCCCAGGGGGTGATGAAGGCAAAGGTAATGGCGGCGGCAGGGGGCAGAGGGTGGAGGGCATGGACTTTGAGTGCTGGGAAATCAGTGAGGGATAGAAGGGACAGAAGCACTATTCTGGAGGTAGACAGTTCAGGCTAAGACTGACTGTGTGACTTTAGGTTTCCACCTGATACATGGGGAGGCAAAGAATGCTAAATGTGAGGAATGAATCACATAAACGTATGCCCAGGAAGTGCTGAGCCCTGTGGGTGACTGGAAGGCAGAGACCTGTGGCAGGTGTGTTTGGTCCAGGGTAGAGGGAGGCGGGCTCTCCTTTGTGCAACAGCCCTGTCATGGCAGGAGGACCCACATCCTTGCAAAGAAAGAGGTGTGTGGGGAGGGACTATGTGACCTCAGCACATGCCTGTTGGTCTGGGGAGGGTCAGAGGCCAAGGAAGGCAAACCAGTTTTACCTGGGGAGGCCCTCCCTGGAAGTGGGCGGGAGCACTTCTCTGAGCTGTGAACCCTGGCGCCACTTCCTCAGGAAGTGCCCAGGCCTGGGAGACCTGAGGCCTCCGGGTTGTGATCTCAAGTCAGCACCCAAGCTGTTGTGTGAACCCCAGTCAGTTGAAACCCAATCTGGATCCTAGGTTTGCCAGATGAGCAGCAATCACAATAAAAGCGTGTGTATTGGTACAGAGCTGAAAGAAATGTTTCCACAAGTCCTCTCAGGTGTACTATGCTTCATCTCTATGACCCTGAGTACTTTTTAAAAAATATATTTTATTGGTTTCAGAGAGGAAGAAAGAGGGAGAAAGAGATAGAAACATCAATGATGCAGAATCATTGATCCGCTGCCTCTTGCACGCCCCCTACTGGGGATTGAACCTGCAACCTGGGCATGTGCCCTTGAAGGGAATCAAACCCAGGACCCTTCAGTCTGCAGGCTGACGCTCTATCCACTGAGCCAAACCGGCTAGGGTGACCCTGAGTACTTTTTAAAACATCTAGTCCTGTCTCTGTCCCTGACGTCCTGTGTGGTCTTAAGCCAGCTACTGGACCTCTCTGGACCTATTGTCACATCTGGAATATCAGGATACTGGGCAGGAGTCCCCAGTGATTCTCCCTGAAGGACACTCACCCTCATCTCCAGCTGAATGCTTCAGACAAATAAAAGTGACGTGCTGGTCACAGATGACCCTCACTCCAAATCTTCTGTCTTCTCCCACTGCCCTCCCCTCCTTACTGCCAGGAGCTTGCAACACTCTCACTTGCCAAACTTGTTGCTATGACAACGGTTACAAATAACTCAGATGCAGGCGAAGATTTTAACCCAAGAGCTGCTGGGCCAATCCCACTCCACACCCGACTGAAAGAACAATCTGACAGATTCTTTGAGATCAAGTCACTTCCTTGTTCACAAGCCTGCCAGGGTTCCTCGGCGTCACAAAAGTAAGTCCTGGCATCCTCGACCCTCCTGACACCTGCTTCAGATCTTTCCAATCACATTTCCTAGTTGCTGCCTTAACCAGTGATCACTCCAATTCTGAGCACCTACTGTCTGCCAAGCCCTGTATTGTATGCTTACATATGGCAGCTAAGGAAATCTTCCCAGAACTCTATCAGATAGGCATTGTCATTCCCACTTTGTAGAGGGGAAAATTGAGGCCCATGGATGTGACCTGAGTAAGGAGGTCAGAAAATCACAATTCAAACTCAAATCCTTCAGAATCCCAAACCCAGGATTTTCCATTGCCAATAGCTCACAAGAGTTGGTCCAAGTAATCTGGGGCTGTTAAAGATTCTAACTTCCATTCAAGAAGGTGGAATGCCTCTCTCTCCTCTACCTCCTGACACCACATAATATAAGAATAAAGGAATCAAGCGTTTGAACCCACATCTCTAAAGAGACTGCACGAGGTCTCATCTGGGGAAGAGACTTCCACAACTCCCTGGCAGAGAGGGGCTAGAGGGGTGTAACTGAGACAGCAGGGCCGGGAGAGGTGAAGGACAGTCCACCTCTGGGAGGGATCTGGGTGAAGGGCCTCGGTCTGCTTTGGGAAATCCGGGTGACGTGCTGGTGCAAAAGGCATCCTGGCGGTGGGAGTGAGATGCAGAGGCCCCAAAGGAGGGAGGACTGGAAGTCTGTGTCGGAACAGGTGACTGTCCCGCCTCGCTCTGCCATTCCCTGTGCGCGTGGGGAGAAACCACAAGAGCCACACATCTGCACTCAGCAAATTACAGAGCGCTCCCCAAAGAGACCAGTCTCAGAGCGAAGCCTTCTCTTTCTGGACTCAGGAGTCCTCCAGCAGAAAGCACGGGGCCCCACCCAGTCACTCGAAAGAAAAGTCTAGCAGTGGACTTGACCAATCCTGCTTCTAACACAGGCTCCCAACCAGCCACCTTTCTATTGGTTTCTTCTTAAATCAATGAGCTGAGAGCTTTGAATATTTGTGAAAAAATATGCAAATAGGTTTATTAACGAATTGATGGAGCAAATGGGAAAAATTAAGGCTGGGCACGTTTCAAGGGGGAAAACCAAGCAATTACTAAATTCAAGAACATAAAAAAGGGAAAACAAATCCAGGTAATCTTAGTACATTTCTTGACTCTGTAACAGCTACTGATTTACTAGGAATTGGGATATAAACACAGTAGAAGAGTGAAGAGAGGGATAGTAGAATGCATGTGGAAGGTGATAAATCCTCTTCTACCATAACAAGATGTCAAGGGATAGTGTCTCCAATTGTTAAGAAATGGTAGCATAAGCCTATTATATAGAGACATGGTGGCCCTTGAGGTTAAAACTCTTTCAGCTACAAGTAATAGCAACAACAACAAAAAGTAATGAACTGACAGTGGCTTTCTGCCATTTTTCTTTCTTTCTCAGGAAGTTAATTTATTATTAACAAAAGTGTGGCGTGCGTTCAGCTGCTCAATGATGCCATTAAGAACCCAGGGTCTTCCTAACCTTTTCTTCCTTAATGTGTTGAGCTTCATCCTCACATTCATCCCCTCAGGGTCACAAGATTGCTGCCTCAGCTCCAGGCAGCATGACTATATTCCCGGCAGAAAGAAGAAGAGGACAGTGTAGCCAGGTGTGTCTCAGGGAAGTCCAAGTCTCACCAGAGACGCCCAGAAAGCATCTCACGGCCATCACGGGGACACATACCCATCCCTAGCTGCAAGGGAGGCTGAGAACGGGGACACACAACCGTCTCTAGCTGCAAGGGAGGCTGAGAACGTATCTCTGGCTCTTCAGCTTCTGAGTGGAAGTCGGCCAGGGAGAAGTGGGTGGTAACTGCCCGAAGAGACAGCCAAGGCTGGTAAAATAGTTTAAAGTACTGCCTGTAGGGAGCAGGACTTGCAGCTGGAGTGGGACAGGATATTGCTGGATTTTTAGTATGAGCTCTTTAGCACTGTCTTATTTTTTAACTGCGTGCAAGTATTACTTTGATGAAAAATTAAAATCTAGAATGAAGTGTTATGATTTCTATGAAAATAAAACATTAAATAGAAGCTAGTGGCAGTTTTCTGCCTCCAAAGGCAAGAATGTCAATTCGCTTGGAAGGATACTAACCAGAATAGGTTGTTTGCTCAGACAAAGGCATCTCAGGTTCCCACCAGCTGATCTTAGAGTAGATTGTGCTACACCATTAACCTGAATATGGAGAAACCAGTCCAGCACATTGTACAGTTACATGGGTTGGCTGTGGTTTGAAAGTCCTGGTACAATTTCCTGTCTACCATTTATGAGCTCTGTGACCCTGGGCAAGTGGCACCTGGGAGCCTCGCTCTGCTTCTTTATGAAATGAAGGTAATTCAAGTGCCTGGTACAGAGTAAGGATTCAGCCAATGCTCCCCACTCTGATTAAAATGTTAAATGTTCTGAGCAGTGACATAATTTGGGTGCACTTTAACCATATTATGCTTCCACTGAGTTCATTTTTTATCCTAAACATGGCTCTGGACAGGACTGTCTGTGAAAATTAGTATTTGTTCTTGAGATATGTGTGTGCATATTTTCCCCAAAAAAATACTGTTCTCAGGGATACTCTGTTTGGGCTATATCAAGCGATATGCAGGCTTGGGTTGCTGTTGACGCGTGCTGGAGGAAAGGGTAAAATAAAATAGACTGGTCCTGGCTGGTTTTCTCAGTGCTTAGAGCATCGGGCCTAGGGAAGCAAAGGGTCTTGGATTTGACTCCAGGTCAAAGGCACATACCTGGGTTGTGGGTTTGACCCCCAACCCCAGTTGGGGCACGTGCCAGAGGCAAACACAATCAATGTCACATTGATGTTTCTCTCTCTCCTTCTCTCCCCACCACTTTTTCCCTAAAATCAATGGAAAAAAATATCCTCAGGTGAGGATTAACAAAAACAAAAGAAATAACAAAACAAGAACAAAAAACTAGACTGATTTGTTGTTTCCAATATATATATATATATTGGAAACAACAAAAATTTAACATTTAAAAAATCCACTCTATGAAATGTGCTGCCAACTATTGTGATTGTCTTGGGTGGGCCATGGGGACCAGGTCAGCATGATGAGAGGCAGGTACGAGAATGTCTGAGGAAGAAAATAGTCATGCAAAGTCTTATGCTGGAGCAAAAAAGACAGTTGGCCTGGAACAATAACACCACTTCTCCAATGTCAAGGTGAGAGCTGAGATCTGAACTCCAGGTAGAGAGCACATGGCCAAAACCATGCAATTGGTAAATAACCGGCCTTCACACACACAGTATCATACTAGGGGGCTAAGGAGAGGGACTGCCAATAGACAGCCTCCTACAGAGGGACCTGGATGACATTCTCTTGGAGAGGTAATATCTGATATCCATTAAAATTTTTCCTTCTGGCTTAGTAATTGTCATCCGTTATCCTCAAGACTCCAGTAAAGTTCTATTAAGCACACATACACGGAAGATATTGCATCCTTAAAAAAAAAGATGCTATGAAAAAGGCACCTTAGGAGAATAAGAAAGATTGCTTGGCAATTGAAAATGACTGCCAAAATAAAAGAAGTTCAATAGAAGATAAAGTCAAGAAAATGTCCCAGAATGCAGAAAACAACAACAAAGACTAGGCTATGTTTAAGAGAAATAAAAAGACAAAGGCAGCCCAGCTGGTGTGGCTCAGTGATTGAGTGTTGACTCATGAACCAGGAGGTCATGGTTGGATTCCCAGTCAGGGCACATGCCAGGTTGTGGGTTCGATCCCCAGTGTGGGGCATGCAGGAGGCAGCCGATCAATGATTCTTTTTCATTACTGATGTTTCTGACCCTCTCTCTCTCTTCTTACCTCTAAAAAAAATTTTTTAAAGAACAAAGCCATGCAGGAGATCCAAATCCAACTAATAAGAGAACAGATAAAATAAAGGAGAAAAAACATCATAGAAATAAAAGTTATTTCTCAGATGAGAGGGACATAATTCAGTTTGAAAGGGCCCAACTAGCAGGTGCTCATCAAAACATATGAGGAAGAACATACTTTGGGCTCTTCGCTGTGATATTTCAAAATTCTAAGTATTAAGGGCAAAAGCATAAGCTTTCAGAGGTGGGGAAAGTAGGTTGCCAACAAAGGAATCAGAATTATATTAGCACTGACATCTAATCAGTGACTCTACACACTAAAAGCAATACCTTCAAAATTCAGAGGAAAAATATTTTTTTTAAATCTAATTTGCTTTATTCAACAATTCATGAATCAGTCAGCCTTCACTCTAGTAAATAGAGCGAATTTCTCAAGAGAAAAAAGATTTTAACATAGAATTCTAAAAACAAACTATGATTCAAATATTAAAGTCAAACAATGTTACCTTTTCAGACATGCAAAGACCCGCAACATTTACCTTTCATAAGAATTAACGTTAACGTGAACCCGGCAAGCGTGGCTCAGTGGTTGAGCATAGACCTATGAACCAGGAGGTCAAAGTTCAATTCCCGGTCAGAGCACAAGCCCAGGTTGTGGGCTGGATCCCCAGTGTGGGCGTGTGTGAGGCAGCCAGCCGATCAAGCATTCTCTCTCATCATTGATGTTTCTCTCTCTTCTTCTTCTCCCTTCCTCTCTGAAATCAATAAAAATATATCCTATCCAATAAAAGAGTAATATGCAAATTAACCATCACTCTGCTACACCCACAAGCCACACCCACAAGCTACACTTACAAGCCAATCAGAGCAAGTATGCAAATTAACCCCAACCAAGATGGCTGCAGCCACAGAGAGCAGGAGGGAGGTTTGGGTTTCCCTGGCAATGGAGGAAGCCAAGCTTTCCACACACCCTGGCTGGCCCAGACCTCCACTTAAGGCTACAAAATTTCAATTATAGAAGATAAATTCCAACAGAAATGGCTGCCACCACTGAGTGAGCAGAAGGCTTGGCTCTGCTCCAGGCTACAAAGTTTCAATTGTAGAAGGTAAATAAATTCCAGATACCAGGGCCTCTGCTTGGGTCACCTGGGGGCATGGCAGGCCTGTAAACCACCACAGGCCCCTCACCCAGGCCGCCCTACACCCCAAGAGAACCCCCACCCTGATCCAGGACACCCTTCAGGGCAAACCAGCTGGCCCCCACCCATGCACCAGGCCTCTATCCTATATAATAAAAGAGTAATATGCAGATTGACCATCACTCCAGCACACAAGATGGCTGCCCCCATGTGGTCAAAGATCCTGCCCCCATGTGGACACAAGATGGCCACCACATGATGGCCATCAGGGGAGGGCAGTTGGGAGGCACCAGCCCTGTAAGGGAGGGCAGTTGAGAGGGACCAGGCCTGTAAGGGAGGGCAGTTGGGGGCAATCAATCCTGCAGGGGAGGGTAGTTAGGGGTGACCAGGCTGGCAGAGGAGGGAAGTTGGGGGCAAACAGGCTGGCAGGGAAGCAGTTAGACATCAATCAGGCTGGCATGGGAGTGGTTAGGGTGATCAGGCTGGCAGGCAGAAGTGGTTAGGGGCAATCAGGAAGGTGGGCAGGCAGGCGAGCAGTTGGGAGCCAGCAATCCTGGATTGTGAGAGGGATGTCCGACTGCCTGTTTAGGCCCGATCCCACCAGACACCTCCCCACTCCATGCACAAATTTTGTGTACTGGGTCTCTAGTTTTACAGGCCGATGATCTATCCACTGAGCCAAACCGGCCCGGCTTGGGTCTCTAGTTTTAAAATAAAGAAGTAACTTGAGGATGTCTCCCAACAAAATGTGATGTGTCAGTCAGGATTTTGGATGCCAATAACAGAAATTGATTCTGGTTAATTTAAGCAGAAAAGGGATTTATTGCAAGGTTATCACATAGCTCACAGAAGTCTAGAGAAATGGGTATCAGAAGCCACACTAAGGCCACACTGTTATCAGCTGGATTAGAATCTGCTACTGGCACTGCTACCCCCACCACTGGGATCCCTAGACATCATCCTACCATCACACGCCACTGCAGTAGAATGCTAACTATCCTACTGTCTATTCTCATTTATTTGTGGGCCACTTTAGGATTGTGTTACTCCCGCTCTCTAAATTCATGGCATATTATTTTCCTCAGTCCATGGAGGCTCCTCTTCTGTTTTATTTCATTCTATTATTAATTTCCCCTGTCAGTCCCTGTCACCACTCCCATTCTCTTGATCACCTTAGTGAGCTGCTCAAATGTGTTTTATATATATACTAGTGGCTGGGTGCATAAAATTCGTGAACGGGCTGTGGAGGTGAGGAGGAGTTCCTCAGCCCAGCCTGCACCCTCTCCAATCAGGGACCCCTTGGGATGTCCAACTGCTGGTTTAGGCTCGATCCCTATGGGACATCCCTCTCACAGTTCGGGACCACTGGCTCCTAATCACTCATCTGCCTGCCTGCCTGATCACCCTCCCAACTGCCCTTCTGCTTGCATGGCTGCCCCCCAATTGCCCCCTGCTGGCTTGGCTACCCCCCAATTGCCCCCTGCCAGCCTGATTGCCCCCCAACTGCCCTCGGGTTGGTCTGGTCGCCCCTAACTGCCTCTCTGCCGTCCTGGTCACCCCCTAACTGTCCGGATGTCTGGAAGATGTCTGGTCACCTGGTCTAATAAGCATATTACCCTTTTATTAGTATAGAT